>NC_046662.1:32970687-32980039 GCF_010883055.1 Belonocnema kinseyi | reverse complement strand
AAAAATCAAAACATGGTTTTCGATGTATTTTTTCCCGCAGAATTCGATTCTGAAGTCAAAAAAATAAAATTTTTCTTTATTTTTTTTTATTTAAAAAAAAACCATGAAAAAACCGTAAAAAATGAGGTTTTTCAAGCAAAACCCCATAAAAAAAAATTAGCTTGATCCTACTTTTTTATTGCAAATTCGGATTCAGCGTCGAAAAATACATAAGAATATATAGGTCTGGTCAATTGCACAGACACTTTTGTTTTTTTTGTGGGCCTGTGTTATCACTTCTTGATACGACGCGTACTTTTTTTTCACATAAAATAACATTGAAAATAAAAAAATATGTGAAAATACGTCACAACTTAGGAAAAAAAATGATTTAACAAAAATTGTTTACCCGAAAGAGAGCTACCAATTTAGTATGAATCACTTTTTGATAGGACCGCACTTTTCGTTTTAATCATAAAAATGTGCGGAAAAAAGATAAAAAGTACGAAAAAAATTTTGTAATGATTTATTACAAAACGACGCAAAATATGAAAAAACGCCTTCAAATCTTTGGAAAAATCTTACAAAATGTCTTAACCATTTTCCAATAGAACTCGTAATTTTGTTTTTATTTATCGTAAGTAATATGCAGAAAAAAATAAAATTCCAATATCATGCCAAAAGACGTGAGATACGTAAAAATCTAAAAGAAGACTTTTAAGATAATTTGCTTTATCCATAAAAAATAAAATCAAAATCCTATTCTTAAAATAACAACGCGAAATAGAGAAAAATGTATGAAAGAATTTTCAACCAAATATTTAAATTCAGTAATATAAATAAATTTACAAATAAACACTGTTATTCAATTTTATATTACGAATTAAAATAATGTAAGCACGTTCTCAAAAAAACTCCTAGATTTTATTTTATTATTTTTTTTTCTAAAACCCGGTCAATTCCAGGTTTTCCAGGCAAGTAGAAAACCTGTTAACTAAGGAAAAATAATAGTAGTAACATTTTTCAACCAGAGTAAAAGTTTTATTTTAAAAACATTGCGACTTACAGTACATTGAATTAAAGAAATACATCATCGATTGGACTGGAATAAAAATAAAATTCACTAATTTACTATCTCTCTGATATTCTACATATATTTATGCTCACACGCTAAATTTAGCTAAAGTTAATTTAATTAAAATAATTTATTCTTATAATACAAAATCTCAAGTGTCGAAAATTGACCGAGATAAAATATTTTCCAATGCAAATCTCAACTTCTCAATACACTTTCAAGTCTATTGCCTTCGCGCTTCAATCTGAACTACTCTTTAAGAAAATACACTACTATACGAAAGGCGAACATAGTCTTTCTTTACATAACTTCTTTTTTGTGATCGACCTCCCAGTTTGATAAAAAAAAAATAATCTGGCATAATAAAGCGTTTATCAAATCAAGCTTATAAAAATTGCACTCCTCTTCCATCACCGCTAAAATACAAAAAGCACTTTCGCACATTAGGTACATGTCTCCTCCATTCCTGAGAATAATATTAGTTTTTGTACAGCTGCTCAGAATCAATACTTTTTCTAATCTGCGATGAGGAATCCAACGCGGTAAGTTGTACCGTCCTGAGACTTTGTACTTTGAATCCATCAGGACTTGCAGCTGGATTGTTGTCAGCTTTTAAAAGTCTACATCACTCAAGAATTTATTTTGCTTTTGTGGAAGATCGGGATCTCAGATTTTTCTTAGTAGCTTGATCGACCTCTGGCAACTCATCGTCCTCAGATGCAGCCTTCTTGCCTGAAATTAAGTAAAAAAACAAACATTTTTAATACCAGGCTCGAGTAAAATTTAAGTGATGAGAAAAAACTAGTTTCTTTTAATGTTACTTTTTTGGTAACGATAATCAGGATGCCTAGCGATATTTCTTTTTCAAATTTCAGTTTTTATAGTACGGAGCCATTCAAATGTAAAAAAAAATCGAATCGGAATATGTATACATTTTCGCGAGTTTATTATACAGAGTGGCCGTTTTAATCACATAAAAAATCCCGGTCACTTTCCTGTTCGCTAATATATTTCCCTGTGAATGAAAGTACAAAATTCGAATTATTAAGCAAAAATTTTCTCCGTGTGAAATATTCAAAAATTAATATATTATTTATATATTATATTAAATTAATATATTTTATTCCAAATTTATTTTTAATTATTATTATTATTATTATTTAAAAAAAAATTTTGTATACTAAAATATGTGATTTCCTTGAAAAAATCTATCATTTTCAGTGTTTATTTGTAAATTTATTTATATTATTGTATTTCAATATTTGGCTGAAAATTCGTTTTTTATTGGTAATTAATTTTTTTAATTGAAAATTTAACTATTCTACAGTAAAAAAGAATTCTTCTTTAAAAATTCAACTTTTTGCTTATAAAAAAATTGTAATTAAAATTTTTTTTTATTATTATTTTAATTTTTTCAAATTTTATTTCAAAATCTTGAAACATCTACATGTCGTTTTAGATTTTTTCAAATACTAAATTATTTTTAAAAATTTTTCAGAACTTCTAAGCATCTTTCAAAATAATAAGAATTTTTCGTAAAACTTTTCCTGACATTTTTTTTAATCATGCGAAATAAAAAAAGGTTTCCTTAAAATATTCCAGATTCACTTTTGACAATTTTTAATATTTGCACCGAAATTTCGGTACAAATGGCAACATTTTGTCGGCATACGTAGACAAAATTATATGAAATCATTTCAAATGTTTAATTAATGTTGAATCTTTTCATACCTTCTTAATATCATTTCAACTTACTTGATTTTTTCTAGGAATAAAGGAATAATAGGTGTTCAATACTTATTATACATAAAAATTCAACAATTTTACTTGGAAATTGAATTTTTTGAAATAGAACAATTACAATTGTAACGTTCAAAGTTTAGTATTTTTGTTTAATTTAGAATAATTGACTTATAATAATTATTGATTTTAAATTAACAGTCAAAAATTTCTAAATATTAAGCAGTTGTTCCTTTCTTAATTAAAAAATTTCAAATTTTACTCTATAAAAATATTTTGAATTTAATAAAAATATTATTTTGAAGTTATTTAAAGACTTTTGAATAGTTTATAAAGTTTCAATCGGGCGTTTAGATTGATTTAATTATTAAGACTTTCCAATTGAAACGGTTTAATCATTAACGTAAAAGTCTGAAAATTCTTAAAGTTTGAATTGATTTCGAATCGTCTTGTAAAATACATAATTACTCACTTTCTAATTCTTAACGTACAGTTTAATTTGAGAAATCATTATAATATATATTCACAGTTGATAAACTAAAAAGTTTTTTATCCAAAATATTCGATTCCCAACGCTTCTAATTTGTAATGTTTAACGTCTTTAAAATTGCATTTCAAAATTCTTAAAATGAAAAATGTACGTTTAAAAATTAAAATCTAAAATGGAAAATTTTTAAGTGAAAGATTTTCGAATTACTCATAAATTGAATTATATCATGATTGAAAAATATATCTGGCAATTCAACTAATTATTTTTTTAAACTGTTGAAATCAAACTTGGATTCCTTTTTTTTTTTCTAAAAATTTGTAAAATTCTCGGTCAAAATCTAAATTCGCTGTTATTTACCGGGTTTTCCCGGTCTCATAAAATTCCCGGTTTTACCGTCCAACGGCCGCCCTGTAATATATGTTTTATTTCAACATATAGGAATCCAATTAATATGTTCGAATGTGAAATCTTAAACAAATTATATTAGCATCATCGATTAATCAAATCATAATTTAAACAAGTTTGTGTTTTCTCTTCTTTAAATTCACTTTAAATGGAGTGCATTTTGAGGTAAGATTAATGTTTGTACAATATTAGATTTGATTTAAATCACTTCAAATTCTTAACTGTTTAACAAGAATTTTTGCATTTCCAACAAGATAGATGAATTTTAAACCAAATAGTTTACTTTGAACTAAAAAATAAAAAAATTTCAACAGAATAGTTGAAATTTAAAGTAAAAAAGATCAATTTTTATCCATCAATAGAGAAGGTATGTTTTCAGATAAAAAAAATGTCAACCTAATTAGTGAATTTTCAACCAATTTGATGAGCCTTTAACTGCAATAATTGAATTTTGAATAAAAAATGGAAGTTAAATTTTAAGTTAAAAAAAAATTAATTTTCATTCAGAGATGAATTTTCATCTAAAACGATGGAATATTTCCGTGTAATAGTTACATTTTCGCCCAAAAAACGCACAAGTTACATTTGCAAACAAAGTGATGAATCCACAACTGGACTAGTTGAATTTTAAACCAAAAAGATTAATCTTGAACTAAAATAATGAATCGTTAACTCGAATAATTGAATTTCTAACCAAAGAGAGTAATTCTCAACCAAGAAGATTAATGTGTATCTAAAACAGACGAATTTTGAATTAAAAAAAAAATCAATTTTAATCCAGAAATACAATGGTTAAATTTTCACTTGAAAAAATTAATTTGCAATCAAACACATTAAATTTTCAACTAAAATTATGAATCTTTAACTGGATTAGTTCAACTTTACACCAACATGATGAATTTTCGACCAAGAAGATTAATTTCTTTCTACCATAACTTTTCAATCAATCAGTTGCATTTTTATCCAAGAAAGATGTAATTTTTGCTAAACCAGGTGAATTTTAAAATAAAAAAGACAAACTTAAAAAAAAGAGTGTAATTTTCAACCGAACAGTTGTATTTTTATTTAAGAAAAATAAAATTTCTTCTAAAACAGATCAATTAGTTTTCTGCTTAATAGTCGAATTTTTAATCAAAAAGTACAACTTTTTAAAAAGATTTTTAAATTTTCAACCAAACAGTTGCATTTATGTTCAAGAAAAATGAAAAATCTACTAAAACAGGTGAATTTTTAAATTAGACTAATTTTCAAAAGAGTCGAATTTTCATTCAAAAAGATTTCAATTGATTTTTCAACACAAAAATATGAATTGTAAACAAAAAGTAAATTTTCTAGAAAATACTTGAAGTTGCAATAAAACAGTTGCATTTTTGTCCAATAAAAAGGAAAATTCGACTAAAACAGGTGAACTTTCAAAGTAAAATAACCAATTTTCAAAGAAAAAAAAAAGAGTTGAATCTCCATCAAAAAGATTTCAATTGACTTTTCAACACAAAAATAAGAATTTTAAACAAAAAGTAAATTTTCTAGGAAATAGTTAAATTTTCAACCAAACAGTTGCATTTTTGTTCAAGAAAAATGGAAATTCTAGTAAAACAGTTGAATGTTTAAATTAAAGACTAATTTTCAAAAAAGAGTTGAATTATCATCCAAAAAAATTTCAATTGACTTTGCAACGATAAAATACGAATTTTAAACAAAAAGTACATTTTCTAGGAAATAGTTAAATTTTCGAACAGTTGCATTTTTGTTCAAGAAAAAATGGAAATTCTACTAAAACAGGTGAATTTTTAAATTAAACACTAATTTTAAACAAAAAAAAAGAGTCGAATTTTCATTCAAAAATATTTCAGTTGACTTTTCAACGCAAAAATACGAATTTTAAACAAAAAGTAAATGTTCTAGGAAAGAGTTGAATTTTCAACAACACAGTTGCATTTTTATCCAATGAAGATGCAAAATTTCTACTAAATAAGATAATCTTTTAAATAAAAAAGACAAATGTTCAGAAAAAATCATTTTCATCAAAAAAAGATTTCAGTTTACAAAATATGAATTTTAAACAAATGGTTCCTGTTCTACGAAAAAAGAGTTGAATTTTCAACCAAAAAATATTATTTTTTAATAAAACAGTTGAATTTGCAACCAAGAAGGATGTCTTTTTAAGAAAATTGTTAAATTTTCAACCAAATAATAAAATTTATAACTAAAAAGATAATTATCAGGACCAAGTTTTTGCGAATTTGCAAAAATTACATACATGTTACATTGCAATTTAAGTACGGTCCTTAAATTTGATTTATTAGAAATATATTATTTAACAGTATCATAATTTTTGGATGGCCTTTTAGGAATATTTTCGAATTTATCGGTAAGGACTTTCTATATTTAAAAAAAACTCACCATCCTTCTTCTTTGGCCTCAGCTTGGAAGACTTCGATTTTGAAACAATGGAAGTTTTATTTTCACGAGCATATCTTATTTGTCTCTTCATAAAGTGGTACAGAAGATATGCTTGGAAGAGCAAGATAGCGCCGAGGGCACTGAATTGAACTGCTGGAATATTGAATTTTCCAGTTGCATAATCGAAAGATCTTTCAATTTGACCCAAACCGTAGAAAAATACGAGTCCGGAAAGCCCCACGGATGCAACTCTGGCGAGAATAAAAGCGGTATTGGCGACCATGAATGCCACTGAAAAAAAAATGTAATTGATTCAGTTAAATATCAATGCTCCAGATGCGTGTTTAATCCTCAATTTACTTTTAAACTCACATCTTGTTGATTTTTCGTTCTGAGACACAAAGTGAATAAGACGAGCTCCGTGTTGAACAGCATCTCCCAAATAAGATAGCACCAAAAGTATCACACCGACGTGTTGGAAGCTGTGGAAAAAAAATTATTCTCTTAGACATTGCATTTTTAGGATTTTAGGCAAATGTACCATTTTAACAGGGTGTTTACTAAAATCCTGAAAAAAAATGCACAGACAATTTCAGGTTTTTTTCTAGTATACAGTTTCGTGAGTTTATTATAAATAATTAAAAATTTAAAGTCTAAATAATTTATAAAATATATTACAATATTTTCCAAAATATATTAACCCCATCGATAAATTAAATAATAAAATAATACTAAAAACATAATTAATCATTTCTTGAATTTGTTTATGAAGTACATGAATTTGACTAATAGAAACCACTTTTTCTTTTAGCATCTTATATTTGAAATGCAGTGCATATTTTTAATTAAAATTAAGGAGGGAAATAAAAAAATATATTAATTTTCTACCAAAAAAGAAGACTTCAAACAAAATACATGAATCTTCAACCAAATAATTGAATTTTTAACTGAAAAATATCAATTTTTAACTAAATAGTTGAATTTTTGACTAAAAAAGATCATTTATGAACCAAAAATAGAATAGTTCAATTTTCAGTTCAGAGAATTAACTTTCCACCAAATAAAGAAAAAACAAGTTTTCAGCCAAAGTGAGGAATTTTTAATTAAAATGATAAAGATTCGACTGGATTAGATGAATTTTCAACTGAAATTATGAATCTTTTTTAGAAATAATTAAATTTTTAACTAAAAACAATCAATTTTCAACTAAATAATTGAATTTTCAAATAAAAAAATATCAGTTATCAACAAAAAATGGAATAGTTCAATTTTTAATTCATAAAATTAATCTTCCATCAAATAAAAAAAAAATTTTTTTAACCAAAGTGATGAATAAAAAAAATGATGAAAATTCAAGTTGATTAGATGAATTCTAAACTAAAATGAAGAATTTTGAATAGGAATAATTGAATTTTAAACAAAAAGATGAATTTGTTATTAAAATGATGAAAGATCAAACTTTCAACTAAATACTTCATTTTTAACAAAAAAGATTAATTTTCAACTAGAAATGGAGTTGGTAAATTTTGAACTTAAAAAAAAAACTTTCAACAACAACGTGGAATTTTTAACTAAAAAAAATAATTAAAGTGCAATTAAAAATGGAATAGTTCCATTTTTAGTTCAGAAAAGTCGTTTTTTACCAAATGAAAAACAAATTTTCAACCAAAGTAAAAAATGTCAAATGAAAATTACGAATCTTCAAGTGGATTAGATGAAGTTTAAACCAAAAAGATACAATTTTGAGAAAACAGTCATTTTCAACCAAGTAATGTTATTTTCAACCAAAAAGATGAATTTTCAACTAAAATGAAGAATATTTTAATTGGAATATTTGAATTTTAAACTAAAAAAATGAATTTTCAAACAAGAAGATTAAATTTTGAACAGAAAATCCGATTTTTCAACAAAATACATGAATTTTCCACACAAAAAGACCATTTTTTAACCAAAAATAGAGTATTTAAATTTTCAGTCATAAAAATTAATTCTCAACCATGCTGAAGAATTTTGAGCTGAAATTATGAATCTTCAATCAAAATAATTCAATTTTAAACAAACAAAAAATGAATTTGCAATTAAAATTATATATCTTTAACTGGGACAATTAAGTTCTTAACCAAAATGATGAATTTTCAACCAAGCAGATTATTTTTCTTCCAAAAAAGGTTAATTATCAACAAAATAAATTAATTTTTAACAATTTAATTTAATTTTAAACCCAAAAAGATAATTCATCTTCAAAAAAATGGAATTTTCAACACAAAAATCTGAGTTTTCAATAAAAAAGTTTATTTTTCAAACAGATTAAGTTTCTACCAAGCTGTTGCATTTTTAAGGCAGAAAGCTAAATTTTCTACAAAACAGTAGAATTTTTAACATAAAAGTTAATTTACAAGCGAATAGTTCATTTTTCAACTATAATTCTGAATTCTTAATACAAAAAAATAATAATTTGTGCAACGAGTATTTCAATTTTAAGTACAATAATCGATTTTTTAACTAAAAAAGATGAAATCTCAACGAAACATTTAACAGTAAAATTTCAACCAAAAAATTGCATTTTTAAACAAAAAGGATAAATTTTTAACTAAGAAGATTAAATTTCTACCAAGGAAGACGAATTAAAAAAAAAAAAAGACATCAATTATAATTAACCAAATAGTTACATTTTTAACCGAAAAAAGATACATTTTTAACTTAAAAGTGAATAGTTTAACTGTTAGTAGAAAAAAATTATTTTCAATCAAACATGAAACGAATTGTCAGCAAAATAGTTTTTTCAACCAAAGAGATTAACCTTTAACTAAAAAAGTGGAATTTTCAATTAAAAATATGAATCTTCAACCCCAAAAAAATCACAGAAATAATTACATATTCAAACAAAGTCATGAATTTTCATCTGAAATTATGAATATTCAAGTGGATTAGTTTAACTTTAAGCAAAACAGATACATTTTCAACGAAAATAATGATTATTTAACTAGCACAATTGAATTTTCAAATTAAAAGAATAATTCATCAACCAAAAATTGAATAGTTAAATTTTTAGTTAAAACAATTAATGTTCCACCAAAGAGCTACATTTTCAACTAAAATGATCGAATAGTAAATTGGAATAATACAGAGTTACATTTTTAGTTAAAAATTTTAGTTAAAAATTACCTCGATAGATCGCTTGAGAATTACATATAGAATACATTTTTACAAACCAGAACTCCATATAAGCTCAGTTTTTTGAAATATCAATGACTTTCGAA
>NC_046662.1:32947615-32970587 GCF_010883055.1 Belonocnema kinseyi | reverse complement strand
TATTTCAAAAAACTGAGCTTATATGGAGTTCTGGTTTGTAAAAATGTATTCTATATGTAATTCTCAAGCGATCTATCGAGGTAATTTATTTCGCCATTTTTGAAACCCTCTGGGGAGGGGTGTGAATTGCAGGTCTTCCAAATAGAGTAGACACCCTGATTAAAATACATTTCACACTTAAATTAATTTTAAAAACTTACTTAAAAGTCTTTAACTTATATAACTGATATAATACATTAAATGATTATTTTGACTGATACTTACTTTAGGACATAAGCACCTGTGCAGAAGAAGAGTCCAATACTTGCCAAGACAATTCTTGGCAACAGTTCTTCTTTCTTCGCTCGCTGGAAGTACAATTCAGGATAGCAGTGAAGCCAATAAGCCAATTGGCCAATGAAAAAGAGCTTCAGGGAAAAGGACATGGCTCCTGGGTAATCTTCCCACAAACTTTTGAAATTAACAACGAGATTGTCCCTGCAAAAAAATAATTATTAGATTTTACAATTTGTATCTAATCTAGTTTAGTTGTAACAAAAGATTCCGTTTTACTATCCGCAAAATTTAATAAAATTCCACAGAGAATTTGATGAAATTGAATTTTGCAAGGGATACATAAATTCGAATTTCGGTGTAAAATTAAGAGAATATTTGTGAATTAAATTGCAAACGTACCTCATAATAATGTCGATACCCCAAATCGCAGAAAGAACAAAAAATGTGATCAGTTGGCAGGATTCGTTAAACTTTGAATGTTTGCTCTTACTTAAGTGAAGACGTTTTGAGAGTTTCTGCAATTCATTGAAATATTGAATTTTAATGTTTATTTTTATTTTTAAACGTGTCTTATTTAGAATATTACACTCACATCAAAAATGTATTCTTGAACAACAGCGTGCATAACAATCGTTATGAGGAAGTAAAAAAATACTGCACAGGCATCTTTCCAACCTGTCGTATATTTTATGGGTAAAGTTGGATTTTCTGGAGATGTGGTGGTTACATTATGTTGAAGCGCGATAAAAGTGTAGGCCCATGGTGACGTTACCTAGAAGTAACAAAAAAATTCTTTAAAAAAAAAGTCATTGTTTTAATTTCTTAGAAGTCGATGATAGAATACAATCATAAACCCTTGGGGTGGAATTATAAAAAAAATGGCTCTAGGCCTGTTAAAGAATTTACAATATTGCTCTATTATTGAAGATTTGATAACATATGGGCAAGTTCATTAATAAATTATATAAAGAATTAACCTATTTTTCGCATAAAAGGTGTAATGGGAAATGGAAATATTTTTCTCGAAAATATAGGAATAATTTTTTTTTAGTTAAATAAATGTAGGTACTATATCATAACTTTACTATACTTACTATACTATAAATTCATAAGATTTCAAGTCAACATATATTGCATTTAAAACCAAATAGTTTAATTGTCCACTGAAAGAGACGGATTTTCAACCCAAAGACGAAAATTTAAACAAATAGATGTGTTTTCAAGTTATAAAAACGAATGGTTTTTAGAAAACATTTTACTTTTAAACCCGAAACGATGAATTTTTAACCAAAAAACTTCATTTTCAACCAAATTCTTGATTTTTTAAATAAAAAAGACGAATTTTCAGAAAAAAGGATGGAATTTGAACTAAGAACGATTCTACAGATTCTTCAGTTTTTATAAAAGTATGAACGATGTGAACACGAACTTCTATAAAAACATGAATTTTCAACAATAAAGTACATTTTTAACCAAACAGTTGAATTTTCTATTAACCTTAAATTTCAAGCCAAAAAGAGAAGTTTTCTACAAAACAGTTGCATTTCCTATCAAAAATATGGATTACATAAATCAAGAGATGAATTCTAAATCATAAACGAGGAGTCTTCTACAAAATAGTTAAATTTTTAATCCGAAAATACGAATTTTTAACCAGATATTTAATTTTCAACTAACAAAGATTAATTTTCAACAAAAAATGAAATAGATAAATTTCCAGTTAAAAAATTAATTCTCTACAAATTAAAATGAATTGTCAACAAAAATGTTAAGAGTTGAGACTTCAACCAAAAAAGACTTCAATTTTTAATAAAAATAGTTGAATTCAACTAAAAAATGGAGTTTTTAACAAAATAATTGAATCCTTAACCAAAACAGATTAACTTACAACTCAAAGTTTCATTTTTAAACAAAAGAGATGAACTCTTAATCCGAAAAGACAAATTTACAACTAAGAAAGATTTTTCTGTGAAGAAAGAGAAAAGCTCCCAGCCAAATTATAGAAATTTAGGGCCAAAATAATTAAATCTTCAGGCAAAAGAGATCCCAGGGTTTATAACCCAGAAGGACCTCAACAAAAGTCAAATGGTAATATGCTTATAGATAAAAATCGCATAATAGTGTTGTTGCAAAACCTGTTACCAAAAGTGCACAAACCAGGTTTAAATTGAAGACTAATTGCTTCAACCGTTGGTTTTATTGCGTACAATTTAGCTAAGTTCTTATCTAACATTTTAAAACCAATTTCGAGAAACACTAATGCATCTGCACATATTTTTTAGTTTCTTTTGACGTTGTTTCCTTGTTTGATAATATTCGTTAAGATTTGGCTTTAGGTTGTACAGAAGAAAAATGTAATTTACATCCTAACTTAACTAAAATATCACAAACGAGATTTTAATAGCAGCTAAAACTGTTTTTAATGATAATTTCTTTCTTCTGATTTAACAATAAATTCTGCAAACAATGGTCAGGTTGCCATTGTTTAAACTTGGCGTTAGAAGATATAGAAAGGAGAGCATAAGAAAAATTAAATTTTAAACCAATCTTATATAAACGTTAGGTGGATGATTTATTTTTTATAATACCAACCAACACAATTTTAGATGTAGTCAACATTTTTAACAGCATTGATGATTCTATCCAGTTCATTTACGAAATTGAAAATGATAATTCTTTCAATTATCTAGATTTGGTAATTATAAAATAAATTTAATGTTAAATTTAGGAAAAAATTTAGATCATTTAAAAATTACTTTCTTGCAGAATAAATAACCACTTCCGTTAATAGAAAGTGTTATAAAAGAAAGAATTCACGAAATTTGCAATATTACAAGGGAAAAGAATTATCAGTGAATCAAGGAGACACATTTACTTGTCCGTATTTAGAACCAACATTTAAATTACGCAAGTTATATTGTTTTTGGATCAAGTAAATGCTGATTCTAAATACGGACAGGTAAAAGCGTTCTTTTGATTCAAGGATGATTATTTTTCCATGAATGTATACACAAAAATAATAAGCATAAAATATGGTTATAAAAATAAAACATAAATCCTTATGTTGAAGGCCTTTCTGAAAGACTAAGATGTTCTTTAAACAAATTTTACATTAACGTTTATTTTAAAAATAGCCACACTCTAGAAGTCTAGATCGGGGAAACTGGTAGAAGATTAAAAACAAAAGTTGCCAAACATAAAAAAGATTGTGAAATCGGAAATCTAAACACAGGTTTGTCTTAAAACTTACGGAATTTTGACCATTTTTTAAATTGATTTTAATAACATTATAATTTCAGCAAGAGAAATAAACACTTACAAACGTCGAATGCTTGATTTTATTTTTATTAAAAAAATTACTAAAATTTCAATCAATCTTCAGGCGGAAGTATTGAATATAAACCAGATGTATCAATGTTCACATGTTGGACGAAATGGAGAGCGAACCACAAGATACGTGATGAGAATATTTTCGTTAAAGCCGAAGGAGCTTTAACAAAAGAGAATTCACAATCACCAAATTACAGAGGTCGATTTATTGACCTTTAATTTGAAAATTCCTGCGCATAAATGTTGGTTAAATACAAACACCGAGCGCGTAAGTATATAAGTATAAAATATTAATTAATAATAATTAATAATACAAAATTATTAATAAAAAATAAGGTAATTCTTTCTGTCATTAATACTTTGAACTTATATAGTTACATTTGTGTTAAGATATATCTTTTTTTGTAATTTATTACTACTTAACGTAGTAGCATATTCTAGTATTTTTGAATAGAATATTTTTAGCTTAATTCTAACAGAAAAATCAAGTTCCATAATCCGAATCAAGTCCCCATAATTAAAAAAAAAAATCCTCCCCTTATTGTTTACTTAACCTTAAAAAAAAGAACTCAAATCAGTAAAATTCATTTTATAGGCCGGTTCAATCTGTGAAGTTTGTAACATATGGTTGGCCTATTTTCAAAATGTGTTTCAATGCTCCGAGATCAATCTAAAATCCGAAAAATTACGGGATTTTCTGTGTTGATTTTTTGTTTACTTTAAGATGCTTTAGAAGATTGGTGAAAAACGGAAAGATAAAATGAAAAAAGCAACAAATTCTCGAATTTTACAACCAAAAAAATAATTTTCTACAAAGCAGGACAAAAATACAAATTCTTAAACAAAAAAGTTTAATTTAAAAAAAAAATTCTCAACAACATAGTTGAAATTTCTTTTAGAATATGAATTATATGAATATGAATTGCTATCAAATTATATAAAAAAAGTTATTTTTTAACCAACAGTTGAATTTTCTACCAAACTATTCCATTTGAAGCCAAAATGTAAATTTTGATCCAAAAAACTGAACTTTCAAGTCAAAGCCAATTTTTCTATGCAACAGTATAATTTTCCACCCAAAAAATATAAACTTTCAACAAAAAAGCTCGTTTTTAACCTAACAGTTAAATTTTCTACCAAACTGTAAAATTTCAAGTCAAAAGGAATTTTTGAATAAAAAATATAAACTTTCAACAAAAAAGTTCAATTTTTAAACAAAAAAAGACGAATTTTCTACAAAACAGTTAAATTTTTAACAAAAAAGTTCGTGTCTATAAAAAACTTAATTTTTAACCCTCAGTTGAATTTTATACGAAGCTATTAAATTCCAAGCCAAAAAGACAAATTTTCTACAAAAATTTGAATTTTCATCATAAAAATACGTACTTTTAGTAATTCTAACCCTGTTTCCAGCTTGTTCAGGGCTAACGTTACGGTAAATTCCGTAACCATAAATAGTGTCATTAAAATATGAGTTTTCAACAAAAACAAGTTCATTTTCAACCAAAAAAATCTGCTTCGCGCTCGGATATTTATTCTTTGCATTTGGAATGCTTGAAAAATACTTTATCAAAAAGATCTCTTTTAGATGGCAGTATTTATATGCGTCTTCTTATTCTGAATTGTCTACTTAATTAAGTATAGTCAAAGATTAAGTTTCTCAAAGCTCTGTAGGCTTTGAGGTACACATTTTCATCGTGACACTCGCGCTGCGCACTCGATTTCCGACAGACATTTGTAAACAGGTTTTGTTGGATTTTTTTCTCGTAACTTTCGTCGTTTTTCCACACATTTTTTTTTTATTTTCCTTTTTTTAACGTTATTTTTCACGAATAAAACAAAAAGTACGCGTCCTATCAAGAAGTGATTTTTAACGAAATTGTAGATCTTTTTTGGGATAACCATTTTTGTTAATTCATCTTTTTTTGTATCCTACATAGTTTGTCCACAAAATGGATTTTTTTATTTTCCATTATTTTTTGTGCAATCAAAATTTGAATTTTCGATTTTTGAAGAAAATCCAAAAAATGGTTATGATAATCTTGTAGGGATTTCAAAAAGAAATATTTTTCTTCTCTTGACTTTTTTTCATATCGTGCGTTTTTCGGCTTCAAATCTTGATTTTCGGTTTATTAAAAAAATTTTGAAAACGCTATAACTCTGAGAATTTTCTTTTTATCGAAAAAAGTCATTAGGATAAATTGTTTCTTCTTTTCAATACTATAAATATCCGTACATAGAATTTTCAAACTCAGAAAAAAGTGGTCTCAAGAATTTTCAAAATGCGCTTACTTTTTGAATTTTTATCAAAAATGGCTGGTTAACGAACTCGTACTTTCTTTTAGGACCTAGAAGAAGTGTGCCAAAGATGGATTTGATTCGTTCATTTTTTCGAGAGTTATCGTGTTTACGGACGGACAGACAGACAGACGCCATCGTGAAAACCTGATTTTCGGATTCAGGAGGTCTCGAAACATGGAGATCCGTTGAAAAAGTGTGATGTCAAATTTCCGACAATTCTAATACTTTCTCAATCATAAATGATGAGAATGTAAAAAAAAAATGATATTTTCGACAAAAAGGATGAGTTTTAAATAAAAACGACAAATTTTCCACAAAACACTTTAACTGCCGACCCGAAAATCATGAAATTTCCAAGTAGAACATGAATTAAAAAATATAAATTTTCAACCAAAAATGGAATAGTTAATTTTCTATAAAAAAGTCGAATTTTCATCATGAAAAATATGAATTTTCAACCAAAAAGTTCATTTCCAACAAAAAACATATGAAATTTCTGAGAAAAAAAGATACATTTTAATCCAAAAGAAAAATATACATTTTAACATTTATACATATCTGCGAAAAATCTCAATGTAATAGTTGAGACAAAATCTAAATTTTAACTAAAAACAGTTAAATTCGACCAAAAATATCAATTTTCAATTAAGAAAGATTTTACTTATAACGTGAATGCATTTTCGTATTGTAGCTATATTACAACTATACAAAAACGAAGTGTATACAGACACGGAATTTTTTACCGTATTTCAATTTTGTAGTCAGGTATCTGGCCACATAAGAGTGATCTGTCACAACTCGAACGCCTATTCCAAGTCCACATTTAAAAAATACGCGTGTTAGTGACTGGTCTCAAAAGAATGATCTGTCACATCTCGAACCGCTTTTTCAAGTCTCCCCTTAAAAAATACCCAAAATATTGAACTATTCATCCAAAGTAGCAAAAAGTATTATCAGAACAGAAACTTCCTTATTAAACACAAAAATGTGCCTGACTAGAAACTTTAAATATGGCAAAACTTGCCGGAGTTCAATACTCGACCTAACAAAAAACCTAATTTGAATTATAAAAGTTAAAAAAATGAAATGTTCTATGTTGTTTAATTTATAAAAGTTATATTAATTATAATAACTGATAGTTTTTTTAAATAATAAACTTTCACTACACGCGGTTGCATATTCTAGTATTTCTGAATAGAATATTTTTAGTGTAATTCAAATATTGTACTGTCAAATATCGTATATTATAAGAGAAAATGGGAAAAATTAATATTTTTCAAAAATACTGAAGAAAGGGAAAACGCATGGGAAATTCTAACAGAAAAATCAGTTTTCACAATCCGCATCGAGAATCCATAAATAAAAATATTGCTATCCCCTTATTTTTTACTTGTCTATTTTTAATAGAATAATTCAAATGAGTAAAATTAATTTCACAGACCGGTACAATCTGTAAAGTTTCTAACATATGGTTGGCCCACTTTCAAAATATCTTTCACTACTCCAGAATCAATCTAAAATACGAAAAATTACGAAATTTTCCGTGCTGCATTTTTAGATTTTAAAAACAACACATTTTAGGAACAACATCGATTTAGGAGATTGGTGCTTGATAGAAAAGTAGAAACGCATTTTGGAGTGTGTACACTAACCTGTACCATAAGCCCCACAACGAAGACCATAGCCACGCACGACACGATGTCTGCATGATTCTGAATGATGAATTCATGACTGAGAATTGGAGGATTCTTGTTCGAAGATTTCCGGCCCTTAATCGTGACCATTTTTAGGAAGAATTCAATACAATATTGTGAGAATTTCTGGGCTAGATTCGAGCACTGAACTGACACTGTGACACTTGCAGCCTGGCAGCTGGAAGCTATCGTGTGCAAGTGACACCTCTGTACAAACACTACCGCCTTACTACACGCGTACACATATACACTTTTCAATCATGCCACACTGGCCAATGTGGCGTCCCGTCTGTTTGTTGGCACTACGTGAGTCAGACAGAGTTATTTTCCAGGTTGTTTTTTTTTTTCGTTTCTCCAATATGTTGAACAAAAGTTGTGGCGAATTTTTAAGAAATGACAAACAATTTAATAATTCGCTTTTGTCACCATCAATTTTTTAAATTATTTCATATGAAGAAGTTCAATTTGTTGTAAAGATTGTGTTGTTAGGAAGAGCGCTAATTACAGCATTTATCAGATAGAAACCAAGACAGATTTTTTAGTCAATAAATTTATTGATTGAAAAATTTTTCATCATTTTTTCTTAAGACAAAATATAATCAAAAATGTTGAATTTTCTAGCCAAAAAGGCGAGTTTCCTGCAAAACAGTTGATTTTTGATCAATCTGAAAATATGAATTTATTTTAACAAAAAAAAATGGAATTGTCAACCCAAAAATATAAATTTTCTACAAAAACAATTGAGTTTTCAACTAAAACAGATAAGTTTTCAAGGAGAAATGGAATAGTTACATTTCCACTTAAAAAAATAAAACTTAACTAAAAAAACGCCAAATACTCAACAAAATTTGGCATGAAAGCCAGAGACTTGACATGAACTTTCAAGTGAAATAGATGAATTAAACCAAACAGAACAAAATAGTTTAACTTTCAACAAATATGTTTCATTTTAAAACAAAAAGATGAATTTTTAATTTAAACAAAAAAATTATAGTTTAATTGGAATACTTACATTGTCAATCACAAAGGCGAATTTTTAAAACAAAAATATTGATTTTCTACTAGAAAAGATGCTTTTCAACTAAATAATCAATTTTTTACTAAAAAAATTAAATAGTACCAAAGAAATTATTTATCAACCAAAAAGTTGAGGCTTCAAATAAGATTACTTTTCGATCAGCAAAGCCGAGTTTTCAGCAAAATAGGTCAATTTCTGCCTTGAGCAGATAAATTTTCATCTTAAAGTAGAATATTTAAATTTTCATGAAAAAAATGTCAACCTAATAGAATCAATTTTCAACCCAATATAGATGAATTTATAACAGTGAAGATTATATTTCTATGAAAAAAGACAAATTCTCAACATAATGCTTAAATGTTTAGCTATATAGTTAATTTTTTAACTGGAAACGATCAATTTTAAGTAAAAATGGAATAGTTAAACTTTCATTAAAAATAATTTCTGTTTAAAGAAACGAATTTTGTACAAAAACAATTTGAACTATCTACCAAATAATTGCATTTTCTACCAAATTATTGAATTTTCAATTAAAAAAACGATATATTCTCTACAAAAAATTAAATTTTGAACAAAAAAGTTAATTTTCAAGAAAATAATTTTTAACAAAGTGTTTCAACTTTCAACCAAGGAGGTGAATTTACAACTAAAATTATAAATCAGTAAACAAAAAAGGACATTTTTAAGCAAATCAATCAACTTTCAACCAAGTAGTTGAATTTTCAATAAAAAATTTTAATTTTATAGCAAAAAATACAAAATTGGAACAAAATGCATTTATTTTTGGCCAAATAGTTGAATTTTCAACTAAAAAAAAAGTTTGCGAAGAAAAATGGAATTGTTAAAATTTCAGCTAATTTTTTTCATATTCACTCAAATTTTTTAATTTTCAACAACAACAACAAATATTTCAATCAAGAAGATTAATGTTTTACCAGAATATATGAATTTTCAAGCAAATGTTGAATTTTCAAAGCAAGAAGATTAAGTTTCTATCAAAAAGACGAATTTTTAACAAGATATATGAATTTTCAATAAAATAATTGAATTTTAAGAAAATCGTTAAGTTTTCAACCTAAAAAATTAATTTTGAAAAAAAATCTTAATTTTCTTCCAAAAAACGAAATTTAAAAAAATGCATGAATTGTCGACTAAGAAAGATGTATTATTACAAAAAATGAAACAGTTTTATTTTTAGTTTAAAATATTAATTTTTAACAACAAGAAAACAATAATTATGATGTGGAAAGAAATTGTGTGTGCAGTATAAATAACAAAACTATACATATATAATATACAAAAAAATTATGTAATTATAAATATAAATGAATAAATAAAAATAATACATATAATAGTATAATGTAAATAAAATATTTTAAAAATATTTAAAAATTGCAACGCGTTAAAGTAAACTTTACTTTCTAAAATAATTAACGCGCTACCGATGCTAAAAAAATGTAAAGTATCGGGTAACGCGTTACTGTCAAACGCTGGAAATAATCACTCGTATTTTTATGAAGTAACGGTAACAGTAACGGCAACACGACACCAGAAGTAATAGCAAAACAAAAGTATATTATTACATTCATTGTATTAAAAAAAACATTTACTTGAATAGGAACGAACAATATGTAATTGAAAAAAATGTTTCTCAATACAAAATAATAAAAGAAGAATATTTTTATATTAAGAGAAAGAATTTAAAAGACTACTATGAACATTTTTAACAAAAAAAAAACATTGAAATTTTTTTGACATTATTATTATCTAAAATTTAATCAATAAATTAGAAAATACATTGCATATTAAAAAAGCTGTTTCCGTTAAAACATTTTATTATGCTATTTTTAATCAATAAATAATATGAGTTAAAATACAATCTTTTTCTATTTTGTTAAATTCGTAAATTTTTAGTGTCGCATATTTTATAATTGGGCAATTTTCTGTCGACAACTGTATTATTAGGAAATTTTCAAATTCAGGGGACGCCTGAAAAATGCCGAAACCCCAAATTCACGACGACTATCAAATGCACAAAAAAGTAAATATCCGAAATAGAAAATTCCCGAAATTATAAAATTTCCGAAATATAAAAATCCCGAATTGGAAAATCCCCGAATAATAATATTCCCGACAGAAAATTGCCGAATTACAAAATATCCTACACTAAAAAATTCCCTGATATAAAAAATTAAAAACCTCTTTTTTAATCAATATTATTTATTTTTTAAAATCATCGCCTAAAAGAAAAAAATATATGGTTACCCCCCATGAAACTGATATGTTCTTCTCATGTAAGCAGAAAACTTAATTAAAAGAGCATAAGAAAAAATAAAAAGATTTACAGAAAATCTTCTCAATTTTTTTTTCATCGAATTTTTAAAATATGAATAGAAGATTTTCAGGAAACCCCCAATTCTTTTTTTCAATATTTAAAAAAGTTTCTGCTAATACAAAAAATACATCCTATCAGTTTTATGCAGATTAAGTTATTTTTGAGACCGGGAAATTTTTTTTAGTATTATATTTTTTTTCCTAAATGATACAAGCTATCACAAACGAATGGGAAGTGTTTTTGTAGTACTTTCATGGATATTTCAACTTTTATTTAAACATTTTTTTACCTTTCGATCTTTCAAAAAAAGAAAAAAATGGAAAAATTCGAAAAATAACAATTTTAACAAAAAAGTAAATCTTCAACAAAATAGTTGAATTTTCAAACAAAAAATAATAATAAATATTAATTCTCAATGAAAAAATATAATATGAAGTTGATATTAAAAAAGATAAGTTTTCAACCATGTATTTTTAACCAACAACACTTAAAATATTTTCGAAAAGAGACGCATTTTCCACGTAAAACTTAATTTTCAACCGAAAAAGATGAATTCTCAACGAAAAATATAATAGTTGACAATAATTAAAATAAAAAATATTTTAAATTTTATATAAAAATTTACATTTACATTTACATAAAATAAACATTTACAACTTTAATTAAAAAAATTATATTACTATGAAAAGCGATGAAAGAAACCAAAATAAAGAAGCACTTCAAATTGCGTGCACTTTGGACCGAGTTATCATGGCTCTGGACATCAGTGAGAGGGCAGGAATGGAGGCGGCTATTTGGAGGGTGAAAATCCCGTGCTTGACCGGGATCAGTGACGTATCTTTGAACATTTTAAACATTTTATTTCAAAATCTTGAAAAATGAAATTTATTTAAAAATTCTCATTAGATTTTTAAATGAATTGAAAGTTTCTAACTATTTAGCAAAAATTCTGCAAAATAAAAAAAAATTGCCTTAAAATCTTCTAGATTCTTTTATGAAAATTTAGGACATTTTAAAAAATATTCTCTTAAAATTTAATTTTGTATAATAAAACTTTTCAAATTCTAAATTTGTTGTTCGCAATCTTCAAAAATCTAAATTATGTTTAAAACTGGCTGAAATCTTTTTAAGTTTAAAATTGTTTTTTCATCTTGTCAAAACTTATAAAAAATTTGGCTAAAATGGTCTACTCTTCCAAAATTGAAACATATTTCTTTAAAATCTTTTACATTCTTTTTCGAAATTTTAGGAAATTATTTATTTTAAAATCCTTAAAAAGTTTAAAATTTGTTGAAATATTTTCAAAAATTTGTAATATATTTTGAAAGAATTTAAAGTTTTCAAAAAAATTATTAATTCCTTTGAAAATTAAAAAGTGGTTTTTAAATTCCTGATTTAATAATTGCTAATTAAAAATTCTATTTCAATCAGGTATTCAACAACAATGATTGCGACATTTTCGAACATTTCGCTCCATCAATTTTATTAAATAGAATATTAATCAATAATCCAAAGTACTCTTGAAAGCTTTCTGAAGTGTCTGCTTTGTTCACTGATTTATTATTAAAATGAATTCAAACGGAAATCGCAAACATATAAAAAACATTGCAGAATTAAAAAACAGCGAATTAGTTAAGATATAATTTATTTGACGACATTAATACATCATTCTTAATAGTCGCACCAGTTTTCGTGCAACAGCGATTTTTTAGACAGTATTTCCCTCATCGTTTAACATGATTCAGATCAGATTAAACTGAATTTTCGCTAAAATAATACTATGCTTAACTTTGATTACGGCAAGCTCATCGATCAACAATGAGTCAAAAAATAGATTCCAGAAATCTTAAAAAATAACAACTCTCTTACAGACTAGCTGTAATAATAGCAATAAATATATATAGTTCAATTGTTCTTCAAGTTGTACATATACGGCGGAATTTTTCATACTAATGATATGAGACGAATTTGAGTAGATATTCAATTTAAAAGATGAATCCAAAATCCCTGGTTTTTTTTATCCCAGGATAAAAATCTACCAGAATAGGGAAATATTTTTGAGAATCTTATTATTTTTTTTTCTCAAGCGAATTTAGTACTTATATCGTTATTTCACACTTAAGCATTAAACATAGAATAAATATGCACACTCACATACATAATCGATAATAGATATGTTTGTTTAAATTTAAATATTTACTTTTAAATAAAATATTATTATACTTTATTTGTTATTAGTGTTTAACAGTGTTGTATTTTCATATTTCATTAACAAGTAGTATTGTCCTTAATATATACTTCTGACTTTTATTATATATTATGTAGCTTTATATTTTATAATTAGATAATGTTAAGGTCTCTCTTTAAAATATGTTATTTTCTTTAATTTTTTCGCTCAAAAGAGAAATTCGTCACTCAACAACGACGCTTTTCAAGTTTGAATAGCACCCATTTCAATACAGAATTGATCATACGCAGAATTATATCGTATTAAATTTTTCCTACACGAAATATTTTTCATTAGAAACAAAAATATTTCCTTTCTTTTTCTACTTTCTATCCTGCATAGTAATAAATAGTCATAGCATTATTCTGAAAATATTCTTTAAAAGATTTAACAAAAATATTATGTTCGATATTTTTTCCTACACATCATAAATTCTACAAAAAACAGATTTTACACCAATTATTCACCATCGGAAATATGAAAGAGAAATTCACACTCTTTCCCCTATAGTAAGGTTACTTTTGCGAAAAAGGGGGATAATAGGAGAAAAAATCTTTTAAATAAAATTAATGTAGGTACCATATTGAATTCACTATGAAATGCTTCAGATTTCAACTCGGAAATATATTTCATTTTTAACAAAATTGTTGAATTCTCAACCAAAAAAGATTAATTTCACACCAAAATGGATAAATTTTCAACGAGAGAGTTGAGTTTCTAAGCTAGAAAGTGAAATGTTTTAGAAAAAAAGCGAAAAATGACTTTCTAATAAAATTGTTGATTTTTTAAACAAAATAATTATATTTTCAACCAAATAATAGAATTTTTAACCAAAAAATATGAATTCTCAACCAAAAATATAATTGCAGACTTTTCAACCCCAAAGAAAGAGTTTTTTGCATAAAATAGTTGGGTTTTAAACTAAAAAGTTTAATTTCCAAATAAAAAAGATTAAACAACGAAAAACCGTCGAATTGAATCAATAAAACAGTTCAATTTTTGACAAAAAAAATCACTTTCTACAAAAAGAGTTCAATTTTCAACCAAATAGTTGAATTTTTAACTAAAAAAGATAAATTTGCAACCAAGTAGTTGAATTCGATTATATAAACCAAGAATGGAATAGTTATATTTTTAGTTCTAAGAATTATTTTTTAATAAAATAGTTGAATTTTCGACTCGAGATGAATTAAAAAAATTTAAACAATAAATTTCAACTTTCAATCAAGCAGTTGAACTTTTAATAAAAAAAAGATGAATTCTGAAATATAAAGGTTAGTATTGATATTTCTAACAAAAATATTCTTGTTTTTAATCAAAAATAGTTCAATTCAAACAAAAAAATGAATTTTTATCAAAATATATCATAGTTGAATCTTCAACCAAAAAAGATTTTTTAATCGAGAGAGAAAAAAAATGTCAACAAATTGCTGCATTTGTAAGTTAAAAAGGCGAATTCTTTATAAAACAGTTGAATTTTGAAGCCAAAAAGATGAATTTTCTACAAAAAAAAAATTTTCAACGAAAAAGTTATATTTTCAAACAATAAAATGAATTGTCAACAAAGCAGTAAAATTTTCATCTGAAAAAGATGAATTTTTAAAGAAAAATGTAATATATAGTTGAATTTGGAACTAAAATGATCGATTTTAAGCAAAAAATGAAATAGTTAAATTTTAAGTTAAGAAAAGTAACTTTCAAATAAAAAGAGAAGAATAAAAAAAAATAAATTCATCATCTTTTTCTATTGACTTTTTAAATAAAAATTATCGATTTTCATTTAAAAAAATGAATAGGCAAATTTCCAGTTCAAAAAAATTATTTTCAAACAAAAAAACAGGGATTTTAGTTATATTTTCAAACAATTAAATAAATGTTTACAAAGTAGTTCAATTTTCAATCAATTGTTGAATTGTCGACTAAAAAAATATGACTTTTAACAAAATAGTGGAATTTGGAACCCTTAAAGATGTATTTTTGACGAAATAGTTGAATTTTTAACTAAAAAAGATCAATATTTAACCAAAAACGGGATTATTTAATTATTAGTTAAAAAACTAGTTTTCAACCAAAAAATTAATAAATTTTTAACAAAGCAGTTAAATTTTCAATCGGAGGGATGGATTTTCAAAAAACAAAAAAATTCATTTTAAACAAAGGAGTTAAGCTTTTAATCAAGCAGTTTAATTTTCAATAAAAAAAATATGAATTTTCAACAATAAATGTTATAGTTGATATTTTAAAGAAAAATAGTTTTATTTTATACAAAAAATAGTTGTATTTAATCAATAAAGATGAATTTCAAATAAAAAATGTAACAGTTGATATTTCAAACAAAAGGACTTGAATTTACAAAAAACAGACGAATTTCAAAAACAAAAAAATAGTTGAATTTCCAACAAAGATGAAATAAATAGATTTTCTGTTGATAAAATTAGTTTCAACAAAAAATTCAAAGACCTTTCAATAAAATAGTTCAATTAAAAACTTTTCAATTTAATTGGAATACTTACATTTTCAATCACAAAGGTGAATTTTCAAACATGAAGATTAATTTTCTACCAAAAAAGATGGTTTTTAGCAAAATACATTCATCTTTGACCTTAAAAAATGTAAGTGACATTTTCAGTTAAAAAACCTAAATTTAAAAAAATTGTTTCATTTCCAAACAAAATCGTTTCTAAATTATTACTGTTAATTTGTAGAATATATTCTATGTAGAAAATATTTTGTGTAGGGAAAATACAAAAATATTTAATTCTGTTAGATTCTATTCTGTGTAAAAAATATTTTGCGTAGAAGAAATATAATCAGTAAACTTTGTGTATAACATATTCTGTGTGATATATGTTTGTTTAGGAAGAGCGTTTTTCCTTCAAATATTAGGTTGATCGTAATATTAAATAGACTAGCATTAAAAAATACAATTTTTATAGCGAAATTAAATAGAAGGAAGGATTCAAGATTACAAAAAGTGGATTAAGAAATTAATTTTAATTGTTTAAACTCTCTTTTCTTTAAAAAAATATATTCCTTCCTACCTTAACAGAATTTCCACACAAAAATAATCGACCTAATAGTTGATAGGTTTATAATTTGTGAAAGAACATTTTTTTGAAGACAAGCGTGCTAACATATAAATTCAAACGAAATGGCTAATTACTGATGTGGTCACAAGCCTTAAACTTTTAGCACATTAAAGGTTGCAACCAACAGGACTTATTCCTAAGAGCCGTTGCAATTGCAAATTATCTTTTGAGGTAGACACGTATATTCTCAGAATAGCCTTTTATAGCTTTTATTGAGTAATGCTAAACAGAAATACAATTTTTAACTGAAAATCTGACACAAATTTTTTCCCTCTACGACATTTCGGGAAACATCCCAACAGTGGATAATCAATCATTAAGACGACAATATTATAGAAAAATAATTAATTTTAATTACGAATCATTAGCACATAAAATGCCTTAACTTTTAAATAAATTGAATCTATTGTTTTCAATAAATTAGTAGTTTTAAATCAGGATTATCCACTGTGAAAAGGTTTCCCCTAATTATATTAATTTTTTTTCTATCAATTTAATTTCTTCCTTAAAAAATGTCATGTTATAAATTGCCAGCAGGCCTGCCAGTGACTACTATTATAAAAGTCCTATTGTAGAAAAGTGACAATATTTTTTATCATGAGCTTCTCTAAAAAAGTTCGTTGATACAGTCAAAAAATTCAGTATTTCAGTTTGAAATTATACAATTCTAAGCGATTTGAGAACAATTTTTTTCAATCTGATATTCAAAAACGGCAGGCTTGCACGAAGCTATTTTTGTTTGAATTCAATTATGTGTCGAGAGGTCTACTCAAGTTTCAAAATTTCTTAATAGAAATTTATTTCTAATTATAGATATATCCAATCTTATTATAAATATTTAATATAGTAATGAATAAATAAAAATATTCTCAAAACTTGAATACTTTTGGATCCCCAATTTCGAAAAACGTCTCCTTAGCCTAAATAACAGCGATTTTGTTCTCAATATGATATTTATTCGAAACCTCTTTTCGTCTCGTTGTCTTGCCTTCTTCATTATAGGTAATGTTGTATAGGGTGACCACTTAAAAAATGTTTAAACTACATTTTTCCCGGTTTCTTCTAACAAATTTGAAAAGAATTAAACATTTGAGAACTTCAAGGAAAAATATAGAACCCGGAAAAAGAAAAGTTTTTCAAAGTTGAATAATGTAGGACAATAAATTGTTTTAAATAAGATTAACGTAGGTATCATATTCCTAAAATGCCAAGTCGAAATATATTTCATTTTCAACAAAAAAGTGGAAAATTTCAACCTAATGATCGAATTTTCAAACAAAAAGAATGAACTTCATCAGATTAAAATAAAAAAAAAAAATTGGTGAATTTTTAAGCCAAACAAATTAATCTTTTAGAATTCAATTAAAAAGAATTAACTTAAAAAAATAAAAGATTAATTTTCAACCAAAAAATATTACTTTTCTACCAAAAGATGAATTTTTAATCCAAAAGGATAAATTTTCTATCCAAAAAGACGAATTTTCAACAAAACACTTGAATTTTCTATCAGGAAATATGACTTTTTAAGGAAATAGTTGAATTGACAACGAAATAATTAAATTTTGAACCAAATAGTAGAATTTATAACCAAAAGAGAATAAATTGTAAGCCAAAAACAAAATAATAATCTGTTAAATTAAAAAGAATTGTCTGTAAAAAATAAAAGATTAATTTTCAACTAAAAAATATGACTTTTCTACCAAAAGATGCATTTTTAATTCAAAAGGATGGATTTTCTGCTAAAAAAGAGGAATGTTTATCATACCTGTTGAATTTTCGAACAAAAGAGATTACTTTTAAACAAAATAGTTGAATTTTTAACAAAATAATACAATCGTCCATCAAATAGTAGAATTTTTGACCAAAAGAGTTTAAATCTGAGCCAAAAATGTCATTTTAGACTTTTTAAATAAAAAAATGTAAGATAAAATATGATTTTTTATGGAATGGATTTTGGCCACATAAAATTCAATAACCTAAGATGTTATCGGCTTTTCCTCTACTGGCTTAAATTTTTGAACTAAGAGAGATGAATTTTGAACCAGAAATATGATAGTAAGGTTTTCAATCTAAAAAATTAACTTTCAACCAAAAAATATGACTTTTCTAACAACAGATAAATTTTCAATCAAAAATAACGAACTTTATGTCCAAGAATATAAAAGTAGAGATTTAAAATAAAAAGAATTAACTTTCGACCAAAAAAGATAAATTTTCAACCAAAAAGGATGACTTTTTAACAAAATAGTTAAATGTTCAATCAAATAATTAATGTTTCAATCAAATAGTAGAGTTTTTAAACAAAAGAAATAAATTCTGAACCAGAAATATAAGATTACACTTTATAATGAAAAATAATTAACTTTTACAAAAAATACGACTTTTGAAGACAGAAAAAACACTTGAATTTTGGACCAAAAGAGATAAATTTCAAATCGAAAATATAATAGTAGACTTTTCAATAAAAAATAATTAACTTCAATTTAAAAAGATATGAAAAAAAATACTTTTATGTCTCCCAAATAATTGGAAGTGGGAAGAATTTTATATTTAAAAACATGTCAATTATTGGTAATTGAATTATATAAATTTATGTTAGCAATGTAATCTTATTATTTGAACGATCCATCAACATAAGCTTTACATTTTTTAATATAGAGTAAAAATGGAACATTTAATTTTGAACAAAAAGTTAACTTTAAAAGTTTAAATATAAAATGATTTTCGATATTTATAAAGTAAAAACAAATCTGAAAAACTGCCGATTTTAAACAAAATTTCCGGCTTTTTCCCGGAGTTGAAAAATCCAGGCTAATTCCCGGTATACCCAATCAGTGGCCACCCTCTTGTACCCAATTCTCACCTAAGATGAAATTCGATTACAGTGAGATACAATAAAAAATAACGATTACTCCGTCTTGTGGGCATATTTGTGGAGAAGTGTTTATATTTATTTTAAATTACACTAAAACGATGTGACCAGCTCATCATAAAATATTCGTGTTACAAATTAATGCGAAATATGGGACTTTTAAGTCTTTGCAACGAGTAAAGCGCATGGTGCTAGGATAAAATTAATTTGCTAGTTTTCGTTATTTTATCCTAGTTTTTCATTTCATTGGTTGAATACTGTACTAATCAATGGCCTAGTGTAACGTGCATTGTACAGACACTTATCGAGATGCGGCTAGAAAAACGTTACCTTGCGTAAATTTCCAATATTTAAAATACCTAGACTAGAGGTGGATCGTTTTCGAGTTCCATTTCTTCTATTGTTATGTAGAGACCTTCCTCTTCATATGTGGATTCATGCTTTGCCAACACCTTCAAGAGTGGACGCAGTTTCATCCACCACTGATATGTTGGAATTCGATGTCTAAAAATAAATGAAAGATTTAGCAAAAAACTGCAGGGATTGCAGTACAAAAAGAGCCAAAAAGAGCTTAAAAGGGTGGCAGTAGGGTAATTTTTCCACGAAGAAGGGGAAAAATCGAAGAAAAATTTTTCGTTTCGTTTAGAAAAGAAGAAACCATCTTTTTTCAGGGTTGCCGTTTTAATACAAAATTTAAAAAATTTAAAAATTTCGGTCGTTTCCCGATTTTTTCTCGATTTGCAAACATTTTTCATGATCAAGGAAATTGAAAAAATCGAACGCTAAAGCTAAAAAAACCGCAATTTGAAGTAATAACGACTGAGCTGCAAATTAAAGCACTCAAAGTGGAACTCTTGAATTTTAAACTTTTAAAACTGAAGTTTAAAAATTTTTAATTCAAAAATTTTGTCTTCAAATTCTCAATAATTCAAACGTCTAAAAGGAAGCTACTAACAATTTTGAATTGAATTTTTTTTTATTAAATAAAGTTAATCTGGCAAATTAACAATGTAATATAAATAATTTTATATAATAATAAATAATTGTAGAGTTCAAAGATTGAGTTCCAAAAATATAAATCCATGTTATCATTTTCAATGCTCTAAATTGAAGAAACACTCACTGAATTAAAATATTTTCAAAATTATACAATTTTAAGCAATTTTAAACTAAATACATTAAAAATTAAACGATTGCATTTTTTTATAAACTGAACAATTCTTAAGTTAAAAGATAAGTTATTTTTATTTTAAATACTTTAAAAATCACTAAAATGCTTCATAATTTTACTTGAAAATCTTGAAACATTTACATGTTGTTTTAAATTTATTCAAAATATAAATTATTTTTTAAATTTGTTCAGAACTTCTAAGTATCTTTTCAAATGATTCGAATTTTTTCTAAATTTTGTTTAAACCCTTGCCAAATTTTTTATAAAAGTTTATTTTTTATAATTTTGCAAGTCTTTCTAAACCTTTTTGAATATTCTCTTAAAATTAATTTTTCGAAATAAAAAATTATTGTCGATTTTCGCGTAGATACTTCGTTTAACTTATTTGAAATTCTTTCAAATTTTAAATTAATTTTGAACTATTGCAAAACTTCTCAATATCTCTTTAACTTACTAGAACATTTTATGAGAATAATAGGTGTTCAATTGTTATTTACACATCGAAATTCAACAATTTTATTCACAAATTAAATTTTTTTAAATAGGAAAATTAAAATCGTTACGTTCAAAGTTAAGTTTTTTCGTTTGGTTTTGAATGTTTAATTTATAAATGACGATTTGAAATGAACATCTAGATATTTCTAAACTTTGGGTAATTGTTATTTTTCTTAATTAAAAATGTCAAATTAAATGGTTTAAAAATGGAATATTTCAGACTGAAATAACATTTGAAATGTAATAAAAGCTTTTAATTATGAATATATTATTTAAAAGTTATTTAAAAATTGAAAATAGTTTATAAAGTTTCTATCGGACATTTTTTTCACTCATTAGATTTTCCAGTTGAAACATTGTAATTTTACAGGTTAAAATCTTGAAATTTAAAAATTGCGAACTAATTTCGAATCGGCTTGTAAAATCAATTATTATTCACTTTTTAAATCTTAAAATACAATTAAATTTTTAAACTAATTAATTTATTTATATTCACAGTTAATCAACTAAAATGTTTGTGATAAAAATCTTCAATTTTAAACGCTTCTATTTTTTAATTTTTTAAGTCTTTAGAAATGCATTTTAAAATTCTTCAAATTAAAATGTGAGCTTAAAAATTAAAAATCTAAAATTAAAATTTTTTAAGTAAAAGGTTTTCAAATTACGCATTCTAAACTGAATGATGTCATAATTGAAAAAGATAACTATTTAACTAATTATTTGAAAAAAATGATTTAAATCAAAGTTGAACAGATTTTTGTTCTAAAAATTGGTAAAATTTCCGGTAAAAAATTAATCAATTGTTATTTCCCGATTTTTCTCAATCTCATAAAATTCCCGGTCATTTTCCGATCCAGCGGCCGCCATATTTTTAAAAGAAATTGAATAGTTTTTAAATAATTTTCTATAACTTTTAAACAATTTCTGCCATTATAATATCAGTAACACTGTAAAGTTTCTTTGTGGCGTTGCGAACAAATTAAAAAATATATCTCACCAGTCGGTAAATCAACTAAACATTTTCAAACTTTAAATTTTTATAATTTTTCGTGGGTGGCATTTTTTTGTTATAAAGCTTATGGGAGTAAAAAAAACTACAGTACAAAGCAATAAGTAATAATAATGAGTAATAAGTACAAAGTAAATAACCTTAAGTGAAACAAAAATAAAAAAAAACTTTTTTCGTTTAAATACAGGGTCTTTTTTTATCTTGAGACATTGAAACATCTCAAGAAACTACATTTTTTATTGCAGATTCAGATTCTCCCTTAAAAAATACGTAAGTTTTATTCGAAAAAAAAATCCTCGATTCGCGCCAGATGGTGATGCATTGGCGAAAAATGACTTTTTTTTACTATTCATGGAATGCTCTTGCAAACGAAACCTAAACTAGATTTTAAAATTGAATTTCAAAAAAGTTAAATCTTATAACAAATATTTCAATAAGTTAAAAAAAATTTTCATTATACGCAGTAACATATTCTAGTTTTAAATATAGAATAATTGTGTAGATGTAAAATGAACCATTGTTATTATAATGATTACGTACATTTCATAATTTCATATTATAGTGTTTACGTACATTTCATAATTTCAGAATAATTTACCGCGTATTTTAAATATTTTATTTTTAAATTTAGTATACTTAAAGATAGGATTTCTAAAAAAATTATATGCCTTTTAAGGGTGACGATTCGGCGGAAGATTTTTAATTCCCGGTCATTTCCTGATAACATATTTATATTTTCCGCAAAACTGAAACAGCTCCATTTTCTACAGAATGTGGACTAGTTAAACTTTCAGTCAAAAAATTAATTTTCAATTAAAAAACCAGATTTTCAACCCAAGTGATGAATTTTCATATAAAATTATGAATCTTCAACTGCAATAGCTTATTCTGAAACCAAAAAGATGACTTTTCAACTAAAATGATGAATCTTCAATTAGAATATTTGAATTTTTGAGTTAAATTTTGAGCTGACAAAATTAATTGAAAAAAAAAACGAATTTTGAACAAAATAGTTCAATACAGTAATATAAAGCTATTTTTACCAATTTACGAGGGTAGTTCAATAAGTCCTTAGAATGACCAACATATGGCGCGCGAATCGCTCCAAATCATCTGTTTTCAGTCAGCACCACTACCGACTAGATATATGGTGCA
>NC_046662.1:32943964-32947515 GCF_010883055.1 Belonocnema kinseyi | reverse complement strand
TAGAGCTCCAAGGAGATTATGTTGAAAAATAAAAAAAAATTTACCCAAAAAAATTGTTTTTATACTTCATTCTAAGGACTTATTGAACTACCCTCGTACCATTTTAAGCTTTGCAATTCGTGATTTCCCGTTCAAGTCGCCACCCTGCTTTTTCAAGTTCTCTGCAGATTAAAAAAAAAATCCACACTTTTCCCAAGTTTTTTAGACTGCAAAACCCTGGCATTCTTTACAAATTTCGTAAAGTAAAAATTCAATAAAAAAGGAGACTTACTCGAAATCAGTGACGTTGATAAGATCCTTAAACGGCGTGAATCTATATTGTCTCCTAACGATTCCCAACATAACAGCGGTGTCAGCATCGGCTGTCAAAGTTTTTCCATCAGGAGTGGAATACTTTTTGAGTTGTTCAGAAAACCACTCAACAGCCTTGGCACCCATTTTTGTACCAAGATTTCTATCGAAAGGCGTAGGCGAGCCTCCTTGTTGCATGTGTCCTAAAAAGAAAAAACACAATTTGTCAACTAAATAAAGAAAAAAGTAACATATGTAGGTCAATCCATTTAAAAATAATCAGGTAGGGTGAACAATTTAATTTAAAAAATTCTCTGATTTTTCCTTGGCAATTTTTAATTTTCTTTTACCATTAATATTCAAAGACCAGCATTTATAAAAATTTTAACCGGCATTATATTATACGCAGAATAAAACCATTTCATATTGAAATTAAAAAATTACAAATTTATTTATTTCGACCAAAATAGATTACTATTTTTTTATCATAAAAAATTTATTTTCAATCCAAAAGGAGGAATTTTCAGCAAAACAATTGAATTTTCATTTAGAAAAGTACTTTTTAACCAAATAATTACATTTTTAACAAAATAGCTGAATTTTTATCCAAATCAATAATAGTTTCATTTTTAAACAAATAATTACATTTTATAGCAAGCATTGCATTTTTAACAAGAGAAAGAGAATCATTGAAACTAAAACATGCACTTTCAATCCAACAGAAATAATTTTCTGTCCAAATAGATGAATGTTGAACAATAAAGTTGAGTTTTCGGGGAAAAAGCTGACTTTTTAACTAAATAGTTGAACTTATAACCAAATGGCTAAATTTTCAAAGAAACAAAGATGAATTTTCAATCAAATGTTCGAATTTTTAAGGAAAAAACATCAAAAGTCAACTGAAACAGACGAATCTTCAACCAAATAGTTACATTTTCAACCTAAAAAGTTGAATATTTTAGAAAACAGTCAACATTTAAACCAGAAAAGATGAATTTTCTATACAAAAAAAAAAGTTAATTTTCAATCAAGAAAGAGGAATTTTCAAAACGAAAAAATTAATTTTTAACCAAATATTTAAATTAACAACCAAACAGTTGAACTTTGAACGAAAATAGAAAAATTTTCAAAAAAATGTTGAAGTTTTAAGCCAAGAAGACAACATTTTTTTAAATAAAGTTCATCCATCATCCTGAAAAAGTCAATTAACAAAAGAATGAATTTTAAACAAAACAGTTTTATTTTTAACTGATAAGTTTAATTTTTAACCATAAAAGATCAATATTTAATAAAAAATCGAATACTTTATATTTCAATGAAAAAAGATAAATTTTTAACAAATGAAGATTTTCCAGTCAAGAAAAAAAAAGTTGGTTCAAAGTCAACAAAATTAATTTTCTGTAAGACAGCTGCATTTTCAAACCGAAAATATGGATTTTCAACCAAACAGTTGAATCTTTAAGCCAAAAAGACAATTTTTTTAGAATGAAATTAAATCATCAACTTCAAAAGTTTGCATTTTTAACAGAAAATATGAATTTTCAACAAAATAGTTTCATTTTTCAGCAAATAGTCGAATTTACAACGTACAAAGATAAAGTCGGAATAAAAAATGTAATAGTTTATATTTTAACGAAAAACGATTACCAAACATCTAACGAAACAGACAAATCTTCTATAAAACAGTTGAATTTTCAACCCGAAAATATGTGTTTCAACAAAAAATATCATTTTTAACGAAACAGTTGGCTTTTTAAGAAAAAAAAAGGGGACTTTTCTACAAAATAGTTCAATTTTCAAGCATATTGATGTCCCAGAAACCTAAATAAATACATTTTTAACATATTAATTCATCTTATACCCCAGTAGTTCTGATTTCAATTAAAAAAGATGAATTTCCCACAAAATTGTTAAACTTGAATTTTCGAAAGAAAAAAATATCAATTTTCAACCCGAAGAAGAATTTTTAAGAAAGCCGTTGAATTTTGAACCAAAAAGAATGATTTTTATCTAAAAACGTAATCGCCAAGAGGATGAGAGTGAAAAAAATAGAAATACAAGGCAAATAAATTACTAACAAGAATATTTTAACAGGGTGACCGCAAAACTTAATATTCAAAATTCCCTAATATTTCCCTGAGAAATTTTTTATTTTCCCTGACCATTAATATTTAAGAATCAGAATTGTAATCTTGTAATATTTTTAATATAGACTCTTTTATAAATGGAATAAAACAATTGAAATTTAAAAAATTTAATTTTACATCCGTGCATCTTATAGAAATTCCCTGACTTTTCCCTGATTTCCATGTTTTCTCTGACCTATGTCCGCCCTAATAATTAAAACTTAAGAAATTAATTTAGAAATAAATCAAAATTAAAATTCCTTTTTAACGTCCGGTATTCGAATTTAAGTATAAAATTCTTGGGACGTACTTGATTTTTGTTTGTTGAAACAAATAGTAATTTTTAATGAGAAAAATTAAAATAGGAAAAAAAATCTACTCCAGAACCTTTAATCATAAAAGAATTCGAACTTCATTTAAAACTGATGAAATTCATAGTCACTTTCCAAAATTCAACCATTCAATTTTAGTTCCAAAATTAAAACCTATGAAAGGCAAAAAAATTTAATTGAGCTATTATTCACTCTCGAAATTTTCCATTAAAACATTTTTCAATTTAAATTGATTCATTTGCTTAAATATTCAACTAAAAATCGGAGGATTTTATGATATTAAATTGAAAATTTTATATATACTTCATATTTAAATTCAAAATTATTAAATTCAAAACTGACTACCAAGGCTTTTAATATGAGAAATTTTGGAATATTTATTAGCGAAATGTTCTTGTCATTTTGAATAATTATGTGAATTTGAATCGAAAATATTGTGAAATTCAAAATCTTAAACCTCCAAGAATTAATCTAAAAATTAATTTAAGAAAAAACTTTAGTTTCAAAGCCTCAGATCAATTTGCTTTAGAATAGCGCACAAAAAGCCATAATTCGTAATTAAAATTATAGGAATTTAACAAACGATAAATATATTATTAATGTGTATCATATCACGCAGTATTCATTTTAAGGTTTTACATTGAAAATTAAAATAAATAATGAAAAACAAAACTGCTGTAATATGATTCCATGTTTGGAATTTGTACGAGGGTAGTTCAATAAGTCCTTAGAATGACCAACAAATGGCGCGCGAATCGCTCCAAATCATCTGTTTTCAGTCAGCACCACTCCCGACTAGATA
>NC_046662.1:32935596-32943864 GCF_010883055.1 Belonocnema kinseyi | reverse complement strand
GCTCCAAGGAGATTATGTTGAAAAATAAAAAAAAATTTACCCAAAAAAAATTGTTTTTATACTTCATTCTAAGGACTTATTGAACTACCCTCGTACCATTTTAAGCTTTGCAATTCGTGAATAGTTTTATATTTACATATAAAATTAACAAATTCAAAACTGATTATCACGGCTTTTAAGATGAGATTTAGAATCACAATATTGTGAAATTTTAGATTTGAAACCTCCAAAAATTAATCTTAAAATTAATTTTTTTTTTAAACTTTAGCTTCTGAAATAAAAAATATTAAACGATTCTGGACAATTTAATAGGAAAAAAAGATTTATATTGTATGACTTTCAAATCGAAGCCCTGCAAACTAAACAATTTTATTTTGAATTAAAGTATCACGAAATTGAATGATTTCCGATTGAAAATGTGGAAAATAAGGCAATTTCAAAAACTTAAAAATTGAATATTTTGGATTAAGTTATTTAAAATTCAGAGGAATTGAAATTCTATTATTAATACTTAAAAGCGTTCATAATCAAATATTTTGAAATTTAAAACTTTGTAATTTGAACAATTATAAATTCAAAGAGATTAAGATTTGTCAATATAATATTAAAAACTAAATTAAATCTTTCAAAGTCAAAGCATCTGAGATTCTAGAATTTTAAATTGATATTACATAAGGAGATTATATTTTGACATTAAAGCTAATCAAACAATTTTTTTAAATCAAAGAATGAATTGAGTTATACTAAACAAACTTTCAAACTAAATAGTAATTTTAAGTAGGAAACATTAAAAATGAAAACAATTTCTACTCTAGAACCTTGAATGTTAAACGAATGCAAACTTCATTTAAAAATCACAAACTTAAATCAACAAAACTTGCGATATTAAAACTTTTTATAATCGAACCCTTAAAGTTTAAATTGTTTAAATTAAATTTAAATCATTAAAAAACTAAAAATGATGTTTAAATTACGTATTAAACTTTCAAAAATTTCACCAATTAAATTTTAGTTGCAAAATTAAAACCTATGAAGGGGAAAATTTCAAAATGAGCATTCAAAATGTAAATTCAGAACTCTAAAATGATTGTAACCATTTTAAATTACCGAAATGATACGTTTGTTGCTATATTAATTTTAGTTGCTTAGTCTAATTTTTATCTTCTTTTATTTTAAAAATAATTTTTTCTTTTTTTATTTGAAATCTTCTTTTAGAACTACATTCACTCTTGAAAATTTTCAATAAAAAATGGTTTAATTTGAAATAATTTATTTATATAAATCTCTATTCAATCACATCGAAAATTAAAACCAATAATATACAACAAAAATGCTGTAATATGATTCCATTTTTCTAAAGTGTATCATTTTAAGCTTTGCAGTTCGAACTTGCTTTATATTTATATCTAAAATTAAAAAAAAATAAAAACTGATTAACAAGGCTTTTAATATGAAATTTGGAATCACAATATTGTGAAATTTTAGATTTTAAACAACCAAGAGTTAATCTTAAAATTAATTTAAGAACAAACTGTAGCTTCAAGGCTTCATATTAAATTATTTTAGAATACCGCATTCAAAGACATAATTTTGAATTAAAATGATTGAAATTTTAAAGAGATAAATATATTATTAATAAGTATAATGTCACGAAGTATTAAGTGACAATCAAACGACTAGATTGGTTTTTTTAAACAAAAAATGTAACTTCTGCAAAAAAAAAAATTACGGTCATTTTCACCGTTCAAAAATACAGAATTTTAAGTATTGCGAGAAACATTATGAAGCTTTAAATTTTAATTATTTTAAAGGCTTAAAAAATTATATGCTTTCAAATTGGAAAATTGGAAAAAATTACAAAATGCACGAAATATAAAATACGGGAAATCTCCCGGTGTAATATTTCTCTCCCTGCTTTATCCCGGTTTTTCCCGATTTTTCCGGGTGGGTGGCTACCCTCTATAGCCCTTTGATCGTTGGATTTTTTTTTTCAGTTTTCAAGAATTCCGTACTTGAAAATAATGAAATAATTACCTATAATGTTACTCCTGCAGCTGAAGAGTCCCTTTCCCTCCTCACAGAAAAGTCTCTGCATGAAGTCCGTGTTATAATTTAAATTAGCGCTCTCGTTTCGGAGAATGAGACCTCTTTGGACACCTTCAGACATCTTTGCAGCCATCGCAATGACATCTTGATTCAAATCCTTGATATTGAACTTTTCCTCGAAGATGTAGGCTGCATCAGCACCACCCGCCAAACCAGCGACGGTGGCCAAGTAACCGCAATAACCACCCATTGTTTCAATTATGAAAACACGTCGCTTCGTTCCTTGAGCAGATTGACGGATTCGGTCGCAGATCTACAAAATAAAGGATCGTACAGAAGCGGCGGAGCCTTTTTTCTCTAGATGGGGGCAGAAGAATAAATACAAATTGTATATAAATAATAATACAGGGCATTTAATTTTTCGCGAGATTATTACAAATATTTTTCTTTTTAATTTTATCGGAATTTAATTAATATTCGAAGATATTCTTAAATATTTTAGGAGAATAGATTAATTAAATAATTCAATAATAATGAAAACATAATCATTTCTTAAATTTGTCTCTGAATTCCATGAATTTGAATAATAATTCAAACCAAATTTTTATTTTATCTACTTATCTCGTTATTTTATTTATTTTTATTTATTCTTTATCCTATCTTTTCAAGTAAGAATTTGGATTTTCAAAAAGATAGATGATTTTTTAACGGAATAGTTGAATTTTCAACCAAAAAGATTAATTTTCTACCAAACTGAGGATTTAAAAAAATTTAATTAATTCTAAATTAAACAGTTGAAGTTTCAAATAAAAAATATCAATTTTCAAACAAATAGCTGAATTTTTAACTGAAAAGGATCATTTTTCAACAATAAATGGAATGTGTAATTTTTCAATTAAAAAAATTAATTTTCCACCAAAATAAAGACAGATTTATTTTAAAAAAATGTAATATAACTTTGAACAAAGCAGTTTTATTTTTAACCAAAAAGATGAATTCATTACTAAATTGATCAATATTTCATTGCAATATTTGAATTCTTAAGCAAAAAATGAATTTTCAAACAAATTATTCAATAAATTTTATCTAGTCAAAACTATAACATCAACAAAATATGGAATAGTTGATGAATCATTAACTGGAATAGTTGATTTTTAACCAAAGAGATAAATTTTCAACAAAGAAGATTAAACTTCATCAAAGAAGATGAATTTGATAGAAAATGGATAAATCTTCAAGCAAAAAATTAATTTTTAACCAAAGAATTTAAATTCCAACAAAGTCATTTTATTTCTAACCTAAAAGATGAATTTTTAAATTAAATGATAAATATTTAACTGTAATACTTGAATTTTTAACCGAAAAGAATTTTATCAATAAGGTTAACTTGCAAAGAAAAAAAAACGATTTTCCATTTTATAAAAAATCGATTTTTAACGAAATATGTAGATTTTGAATGAAAGAGTTGAATTTTCAATTAAAAAAGATTAAATTTCATTTTAATTGTTTAATTTTGAACAAAAAAATATGTATTTTCATCTAAAAGTGGACATTCAAATTTTCAGCCGAAGAAATTAATTTTCAACGAAACTGATAAATTCTCTTCTTAAATGATGAATCTTCAACTGGAGTAGTTGAATTTTTTACCAAAAAAGATTAATTTTAACTACAGAAATTAATTGTCTACAAAAAGGAGAATTCTTCACAAAGAACGTAAATATTCAAACAAATAGTTTAATTTCTAAATAAAAAATATCCATTTCCCACAAAATACTTGAATTTTTATTCAAAAGAGATACATTTTCAATCAAAAATAGAATGGTTGAATTTTCTGTTAAAAATCTAATTATTGACAAAAAACAAAACGGATTTTCAACAAAATAGATAAATTATTATCTACTAAAAGAGTTAAACTTTTAGATAAAAAATTTTATTTAAAATAAAGTAGTTACATTTTTAACCAAAGATTATATTTTAAATTAAAATTATAAACCTTCAACACAAAAAAAAAATTTTAAAAGAGTTTAACTTTCAACTAAGTAGTTGAATTTTTAACTAAAGAAAAATGAATTCGCAAAGAAAAATGAAGGGAAGATTTCAATTGTAATTTAGCAATATTTCTTCTTTGAAATACTACTTTGAGTAAATACTTTCTTTATCTAAATTTGAAAGAGGAAACTTTCAAATTGTGAAAAATTCCGACTTGGAACAGGGATTCTTCTAAATTATTTTCTTTTAAATCCAAATGATAATTCTTTAAAAAAATTCCCATTTCATGTTAAAAATTCTCTGTTCCAATAGAAATGATATTTCTTTACGGAAACCCTATGTCCTAATATAAAAACGATAATCATTTCCTAAAATTCCCTGTTCCAAGTCAGGGTAAATGTGAAGTAAGTAAATAAAACGTGATGAATCCAATTTTTGAAAAAATTATTGTTTCTGTAGGTTTGAAATATCATAAATTCAATTATCAAACTTGAGTCAGCAAAAAAAATTGCAGAGAAAACTAAACTGAAAAAGGTTCTTATTATAACAGAAAATAATAAACATTCAATAATAAATTGATTTAATTAGAGTAAACTCAAATAATCTGAAAAGTCTGCGACTGTAGATAAAGTAGAAATCACTTTTCTAAATTAAACAAAACTAAAATAATGAAAACTTGAATTTTTCTCCAATCAGAAGTAAGTTCCCGGTTTTTAATTAAATTTCGGGTAATTTCCCGATTTCCTGGTCAAGTCTTCACCCTGATGTATGAAAGTGATTAAATTACCTCTGTAATTTCGTTGAGAGCGGTATCACATCCCAGAGAGAATTCCGTTCCTGGCACGTTGTTACTAATAGTTGCGGGGATCATGGCTATCGGAATTTTGAATTCATCAAACTTGTCTCTGGCTTTATAGAAAGTGAGTCCCGTTTGGTATCCCTAAAACGCAACGAATAAATATTATTCTTTTTCTTGAGTTAAAGCAAATTTAAACAAAAATCTTTTTGCAAAAGAAAATAGAACGTACCTCGAATCCTCCGATGATGAGCAGAGCCTGAATTCCAAACTCTTTGAGCCTTTGGGCGATTTGTGGAAGTTGCTCGTTTGTTGGCGGGGCACGTTTAGTTCCCAAAAACGCACCACCTTGCGCAACCCAACTGGTAACTGATGACCAGTCCATTAACTTTAATTTCCCTTGTTGAAGGCCCATAACACCGTCACAAACGCCATAAACCTAAGAGGATTTTCATTTTTTTAATTACAGGGCTCGGACTCACTTCGAAGCTCAAAATTAGTGTCAAATACATGTTGAAAAATGGTCACATGAAATTTTATAAATAATAAACCCAGGCTAAATTGACTGAAATTCGACGAGCGCAGTACAAATATTTTCAGTTAACTTGAGTAACTTTTAGTCACGTTCTTTCAATGACTTTTTAGTCATTTTTTTAGATAAAGTCACTAAAGTCATTTTTTTCAAATAAGATCACTTTAGTCACTTCATTCAATAAGAGAAAACAGAAAACTAAGTATTTCTCAATTTTGTTGATTTTTCTTAGAATTCCTTTGAAGTATTTTGAACCCCTTTCAATTATTATGAACCCTTAAAGTGCATTGTGGGTGCCAGACACCCCAAGAAATTTTCAAACTCTTATAAACTGTAAGTAAAGTCGTTTAGCATACAGTGCTACAAGCGTCAGTTTTCAATAATTTTTCAATAATTTTTTTAACAAATTTTAAATAAATAAATGTCTATAAAACCAACTCTAACTTATAAAAGATACCTTAAACTATATCGGATAATTTTATTGTGACATAATATTTAATAGGGGTTACACAATACATGATTAAATGCGCTAGGGTATAGAAGACCCAAGATGCACTTTACCGTGATTTTTACCATGTATGCACTTTGAGGGTTAATTGAGCCTGAATTCTTAGAAATGCTCTTGAAACCTACTGAATTCAATGGATATTTTTTAGATGTTCAATTTTGTTCTATTCGCTCGAATTATTTTTAATTTATGCTGATTTCGTATGAATTTGATAAAATCTCTAATTTAATTGAAATCAATGGCATATATTTTGTACTTTTTTAAATTGATTTAAATCCATGAGGAATTTACCCTGAATTCATATTAATTTATCATGAAATCTTTGAAATTCTCTTTAATTTTATTAATTTACCCTGCACCTTTTTAAAACACTTGAATTATTATAAATTCACTAAATTCTAGTCAATTAATTAAATTTTTTAAGTCTTTTAAACTTACTATAACTTGTGTTTTTAGGCATTTCAACCATTTTTTTTCAATTAATTCCAAATTTAATGAACTAAATGCACTTTTCTACAATATTTATGAATTTTTTCAATTTACTTAAACTTTTGAAAAATTAATCTTTAATTTAATAACCTTATAACCTTACATTTCTCTAAATGTTCTCGAATTTTATGTAATTCGTTGGTTTCAATAAATTTCTTTTTTTTTTTCAATTCTCCTAAATTCTGATCACTGCTATTTTACCTCCCATTTTATAAATTTTCTGAATTTTTTACATTTTGTTTAATTCGGTTCTTTCAAGTTCTTATGAATTTTATCAAAGTGTCTGAAATTTGTCTAAATTCACTTGAATTTGACTAAAATCGGTGGAATATATTGGATAAACGATCTTTTTTAACTCATTTAAATTAATTTAGAATACACCCTTAATTCTTAATAATTTATTCTGAATTATTTCAAGTTGCTTCGAATTCTTTTTAATTTTCTTGACTTTGTAAAGTCACACTGAAATCTTCTGAATTGTTCGAAGTTCATCAAATTCTAATAAATTAAATGAATTAAAAATTGCATCTATATGAATTACCACGAAAATAAAATTTATAAGTCAATAATAATCTTATTTACAAATAAAATAATTTAAAATATATTGAATATTTAAATTTGAAACAAATATTTTACAAAAATTGTCTTAGGTATTTAGTTAAAATCTTCTGAATTCCTTTGAGTTATTTTTCAATAAAAATGGATAGTTAAATTTTCAAAAAAAAAATTAATTTCCCAACAAAAAAATCTCAACCAAAGTGATGAATTTTCACTAAAATTATAAAACTTCAACAGGCGTAGATGAATTTTCTACTAAAATAATGAATAATTTAATGAAACACATATTTCAAATTGCAACTAAAAAGATGAATTTTCAACAAAAAATGAAATAGATAAATTTAAAGTTAAAAAAATTCATTTTTAACTGAACTGAGTAATTTTCACTAAAATGATGAATCTTGAACTGAAATAGTTGGATTTTCTACAAAAAGGTCCTATTTTCAACTAAAATAGATAATTTTTCAAACAAAAATTATAAAGTTAAATTTTTAGTTAAAAAAATTAATGTTCCACCAAAGAGATAAATTTTTTAACTACATTGATGGAATGTTCAACTGGAATAAATACATTATCAGTTGAAAAGAAAAATGTACAACAAGAAATTTTCAACAACATACATCAGTTTCAAATGGTAAAAAACTTTTCAGTAAAAACAGTAATTATTTAAAAAAAAAAAATTTTAATAAAACAGTTTAACTTTCAACTAAGGTTAAATTTTGATTCCAAAAAAGATTAATTATGAACGTAAAATGCTGTAATTGATATTTCAACCAAAAAATATTTTAGGTTTTAATTAAAAACAGTTAAATTCAACCGAAGAAGACGACTTTTCAACACTTTCTACCAAAAACAATGAAATTTCAACCAAATAAATTAATCTTCAAACAGATATTTAAGTTTTCTACTAAAAACGAGCACTTTTCAAATAAAAATGGAATAGTTAAATTTTCAGTTAAAAGATTAATTTCAAGCGAATATAATTTTATTGGCTTTATTGAATTTTCAAGAAAATATTTCAATACAGTAATATAAAGCTACTTTTCCAAATGACGAAACATTGATCTTCAATTTTATCTAAAAGAAAATTTCTTGACATTTCCAGGGTTTTCCAGGTATGCTCAAATTCCCTGAAAATTTCAGTTTTTTTCTAGGTTTTTCAAGTAGGGTAGACACCCTGGATTTAATTAAAGGATTTTTAATAATTTTTTATCCGATAAATACTTACTTTGTCTCCACGATAGATACAATTACGGACGAAAGATCGCACTGCCGCATTCATTCCACAAGAGGGCGATCCAACGTGCATGACAGCCATCGTATAATGATCCTAAAAAAAAAAAAAAAAAA
>NC_046662.1:32933768-32935586 GCF_010883055.1 Belonocnema kinseyi | reverse complement strand
TACATTGGTAAATTATTATAAACTAAATCCAGTCAGTGCAAATTGATGTGCTCAGCTTTCATGTGCTCGTGAAATTCTATAAACTACAGAAAAATCTATTCTAGGCGTAACCGTGCTAAATAGCCATTTCCAATATGCAATTGTGTGTATCCACAGCGAAAAAACTAATAAGAATTAATGAAGAATTAACAGGATGTCTAGTGAAGAGGCAATTTTAAATTCCCGGGGTTTTCCTTATATCATTTTCAATGCTCTAAATTTAAGAACCAATCAATGAATTAAATTTTTTTTTAATTATATCATTTTAAGAAATTGTGAGCTAGGTACAGTAAGAATTCAACGATTGCATTTTTTTATAAACTGAATACTTTAAATTAAAAGTTGAATTATTTTTATTTTTAATAGTTTAAAAATCCTTCAATTATTTCGCAATTATATTTCAAAATCTAGAAACGTGTTTTAAAACGATTCGAATTTTTCTTAATATTTCTCCTCAATATCTTGTTAAAATCCTGCCAAATTAAAGAAATTTTCATAAAATCTTCCACGTTCGTTTGTTGATAATTTTGCAAATCTTTCTTATTATTCTCATAAAATTAATTTTTCAAAACAACAAATCATTTTTAATTTTCCTAAAAAATGTTTCTTATTTTTCTAAAGCTTTTCAAAATTCTTAAAAAGCTTCTAAATTTTTGGTTCGAAATCTGCCAAAATCTATATTTAGTTTTGAATTAGGCCGTGGGCTATTCACAATGAAGTTTTGGTACGAACAGAAGGATTTTGTCGGTAAATGTAGAGACTTCTTTTAAATTATTTGAAATCATCTCGAAATTAAATTAATTTTTAATTATTTCAAAACTTCTAAATATCTCCTCAACTTACTCAAACACTTTGTAAGAATAAAAGGTGTTCAATTGTTATTTATACATCAAAATTCAACAATTTGATTCATAAATTAAAATTTCTAGAACAATTAAAATCGGAATGTTCAAAGTTTAGTTTCTGAACTAAACAATTTCAAATTGAATGGCTTAAAAATGGAATATTTTAGACTAAAACAGTATTTTTAATTTGATTAAAACTTTTAACTATGAATATATTATTTTGCAGTTATTTTAAAATTGAAAATAATTTTCAAAGTTTCAATTGGGCGTTTACACTTGTTTAACTAATAAGACATTGAAATTGAAACAGTTCAATTAGTAAAATAAATTATTATTCACTTTTTAAATTTTAAAGTACAGTTCAATTTTAAAAATCATTAATTAGTTTACATTACACAGTTGATCCACTAAAAATTCGTTTACACAAAATCTTCGATTTCTAACGCTTTTATTCTTTAATTGTTCAAGTCTTTAAAACTGAATTTTTAAATTCTTTAAATTAAAATGTATACTTAAAAATTGAACTCTAGAATTTAAGATTTGTAAAGTCAAAGATTTTGTAAATACGCATTTTGAACTGAATGCTATCATAATTGAACAAGATAAGAATTCAACTGGTTATTTAAAGAAACTATTTAAATCAAAGTTGGACATATTTTTTGTATCTAAATGTAGGTAAAATTCCCGGTCAAAAAATAAATTCACTGTCATTTCCCGGTTTTTCCAGTTTTTTCTTTAATCAGATTTTCATATTTCTGATTCTCAACTAAACAATAACAGGGTGGCCGTTTTAATCGAAGAAAAAAATTCCCGTCCTATGAAATTAAAAAATCATACTACGAGGGTGGATTGATAAGTTTCCGGCCTGACCAAGAAAAACAACGTTTTTAAGAATTTTTTTTTTTATTTCTCAACATAATCTCCTCCAAGGCTG
>NC_046662.1:32924320-32933668 GCF_010883055.1 Belonocnema kinseyi | reverse complement strand
ACTGGTGCCTTCAATCTCGTCAACATTTTGTAGGTTTCCAAATTTCGCACGAATCCCCTGAAAAGATGGAAATAATGAGAATGTTAAAAACTGATTTTTTTTTCATTCAAGTCAAATTTTTTTAAATAGTGTCAAGATGGTGTCATAAATTTGTTCAAGTATTGAAAAAGAACTTCTATTTTTATTTAAAATGTTATTATTTACTTTATGAATGATCAAAATTCCTATTTATTTATAGCAGGCTTCGTAGTCATTCTCTCTTTTCTCATTTTAATAGACTTAATGGAATTAATAGACTTAATATAATCCTTTCAAAATTCATCACTTTCTGTAAAAATTTCACCTTTTTTGATTAAAAATTAATATGTTTCGATTGAAAATTCACATTTTGGGGTTAAAATTTCAATAATTTTGGTATAAAACTTAACTATTCAGTTGAAAATGTATGCAATTTGTTTGAAAATTCATATGTTTTGATAAAAAATCAAATTTTTTGGATAAAAATCAAGTTTTTTGTTGAAAATTTGTCTTTATTAGTTAAGGGCATGTGACACAGCTAAATACCTATATTATCGACCTCACTTTTTCAGTTCACTGAATGTTTTTTTGAACCTAAGAACTTTTTTTGTATATAAAATATCGAGCTGAAACTTTGGAAAATGTATTAGAGTACAATAAAGTACGTTTAGGTACTGCATTTTGGTAGGAACTTCACTGAAAATTATTTTATCTTTTTTCTGAACCTCGACATTTTTTGAACGTTCGAACTTTTTTTATACATAAAATATCGGTCTCAAACTTTGAGAAATTGATCGGCATCAGCTGATAACGTTGTACACGAAAATACGAACTCTCTAGAGCCTCGTCTAGAGGCCGCCAGGGTTCGCATATTCGTGTACAACGTTATCAGCTGATGCCGACGGAATTGATAGTAGAAATTTATTTTTTTACATCTTTTATTATTAAGATTTGTACTTGAACGTAGTTTTCTTTCGGCTCTTACATTTCTCAAAGTTTGAGACCGATATTTTATGTATAAAAAAAGTTCGAACGTTCAAAAAATGTCGAGGTTCAGAAAAAAGATAAAATAATTTTCAGGGAAGTTCCTACCAAAATGCAGTACCTAAATGACTTTCTTGTACTCTAATACATTTTCCAAAGTATCAGCTCGATATTTTATTTACAGAAAAAGTTCTTAGGTTCAAAAAAACATTCAGTGAACTGATAAAGTGAGGTCGGTAATATAGGTATTTAGCTGTGTCACATGCCCTTAAGACCAGCTGTTTCCCATTAAAATATATTTTTTTTTTAAATATAAACTATCACATTTTTCGTTGAAAATTTATCTTGTTATGTTAAAAATTTAACTCCTTGGTTAGAAGTTGAACTACTTTCTTCAAAGTTGATTTTTTTTACGATTCTTAACTTTAGTTGACAATTCCTTTTTTTTTAAGGTAATTGTTTTAACTGAAAATTTAACTATTTTGTTGAAAATTCCTATTATTTACTTCAAAACTTAATAGTTTGGTGTAAATTTAAACTATTTGGTACAAAATAAAAATGTAAAGTAGAAAATTAGATTTAAAAAAAATTTATTTCTCTTCAACCAAAATTTATCTACTCTCTTTTTTGTTCAAAATTTATATTTTTTTTATAGAAAAATTCAACTGTTTGGTTACAAAATATTAGAAATGAAACAAATATAAACTGAATACTAATAAAAAAAATGTGGACTAACAATCACATTTTGACTAAATTACATAAAGATTTTCATTTTATGTAATTTGGTAAAAATTCGTCTTTTTTGTAGAAAATTAATATTCTTAATTTTAAATTTATGTATTTCGTTGAAAAATCACCTTTGTTGATGGAAAATAAACTTTTCGGTAAAAAAATCCAGTATTTTTTTGAAAATTCGCATTTGTTGGTTACATTTAGCTGTTTTTAAAAATTTGTCATTGAAATCTTTTTTTGTTCAAATATAAACTATTACAAATTTCGTCGAAAATTTAAAACCAAATAATTGAAAAAATTCAAGCAGAAGAGATAAATTTTTAATAAAGTAATTGAACTTTTAGCTAGAGTTGAATTTTCAAACAAAAAAGATTAAACTTCGACCAAAAGTAGAATTTTTAAGCCATAAAGACGATTTTTTTACGAAGATATTTAAATTATCCACCTAAAAACTCGAATTTTCAACAGAAAAAATAATTTCCCACAAATAATGGTGAACTTCCAACAGAAAAATTAAATTGAAAAAAATTATTATTTTTCAAACAAGACAAATTTTGTAGAATGCAGTTGAATTTTCAACCAAAACGAATCACTTTATAAAACAACACTTTATAAACCAAAAATATGTATTATGAATAAAATATTTTGAATTTTGAACCAAATGGTCGAACATTAAAAAAGGAGAGATTAAACCTCAACCAAAAACCATTATATTCTCGACCAAATAGTTGAATTTTTAAGCAAAACAGACATATTTCCTAGAAGAAAGTTGAATTATCAGCGTGAAAAGTTAAATTTTCAACAAACACACCGTTTTCATTTAATGAATATGAATTTCTAACCAAATAGTTTAATTAAAAAATAATTACAAATAATTAAATAATAATTACAAAATAGATGAATTTTTGAACAAATGGTTGGATTTTCATGCAAAAAGACCAATTTTTTAGAAGATATTAAATTATCAACCTGAAAAATTTAATTATGAAAGAAGAAATATGAATTTTTAATCAAATAATTAAATTTAAAAAAAATTAATTTTCAAACAAGGCGAATTTTTCAAAAGACAATTAAATTAGCAACCAAAAACGATTATTTTTCCAACATAAAAAATTAATTTTTAATTAAGTAAAATCAATTTTTACCCAAAGAGATTATATGTCCCACAATAGTTGAATTTTTGACAGAAAAATATGAATTTAGAACAACATAATTGAATTTTCAACCACACAAAAAAAATTTCAAGCGAAGAATACGAATTTTCTAGAACAGTTGAATTATCATCTAGAAAAGATTAATTTTCAATAAATGGATGAATTTTTAACCAAATGGTTGAATTATTATACCAGAAAGACCAAGTTTTTAGAAGCTAGTTAAATTTTCAACAGAAAAAAAGTAAATTTTAAACCAAAAATTCTAACTGTGAGCAAAAACAATGAAACTTCAATAAAAAATAGTAGGAGTTTCTTATTGGATTCTATTATTCTTTAAAAAAAGAGGAATAAGGGGAAATCTGTGAAGATTTGCAATTTGACAAAATTAAATCTTTGAATATACGAATTTATGAAATTAGAAATCTTTGGTGAGAAATTATGAAATTTTGAAAATTCTTGATATATATTATCCAAGAATACATTAATAAAGTTGAAACAAAAATGTTGGAAAAATTGAAACATTTTTCTGCTGAAAGAAATATTTATTATAAAATACATGCTCAATGTTGTAAAATGTTGATTGTATTAGATTTTATTAGAATTTTTAGAATACATTGAAAGCTGAAATAACTTGAGAATAGCTTTTTAAAGAATTGACAAAATGCCTTCATTGCTTATTTGATAGAGTTTTGATTGTTTTCAATCTATTTTAGAGAAAGAATTTCAGGGTGGCCGTTTTAGTTAAAGAAAAAATTCCCGGTCATTTCCCGGTTCGCAAACATTTTTCACGGTCAATGGGATTTGAAAAATCGAACTCGAAAGCTAAACAATTTTAATTTTGAATTAATAAAAACTGAGCTGAAAATTAAAGCACTCAAAATGGAACTTTTCAATTTTAAACTTTTAAAATTTAAGTTTCAAAGTTTTTAAATTAAGAAATGTTGTATTCAAATGCTTAATAATTTACACATGTACAATTGAAGCTACTAATACTTTATCATTTTCAATGATCTACATTAAAAAATCAATAATTAAATTAAAAAAAGTTAAATTATATCATTTTAAATCATTTTAAAAGGGTGGCCATTTTAATTGCATCAAAATTCCCGGTCATTTCCCGTTTTTCCCCGTTTCGCACACATTTTTTACGGTAAATTAACAATTAAACGATTAAATTTATGTTATAAACTGATAACTGCTTAAATTAAAAGTTAAATTATTTTCATTTTACATAGTTTAAAAATCTTCTAAAATCTTCCTAAAATGTGTTCTTAAATCCTGCAAATTAAAAATATTTCCTTGAAATATTCGAGATTCATTGGTGCCAATTTTGGAACTCTTTTTAAATTCTTTTAAGTATTCTCTTAAAATTAATTTTTCAAAATAAAGACATTTTTAATTTTCTTCTAAATTTGTTGTTGTTTGATACCTGCAAAAATCTGCAAATAGCCTGATTTTGTCGATATACGTAGATACTTCGTTTAAATTATTTGAAGTACTTTCAAACTTTAAATTGTGAATTTGTTCAGACCTCCTAAACATCTCTTAAATTTACTCAAATTTTGTCTAACAATAGCTTTTCAATATTTATTATAATCAAAATTCAAATATTTTACTTGTAAATAAATTTTTTTCAAATATAACAATTAAAATTGTAACGTTTAAAGTTTAGTTTTTAATATTTAACTTATAGATACTGATTTTTAATTAACAATCAAATAAATTTAAATATTAAACACTTGTTATTTTTCCTAATTACAAAATTTCAGAGTTTCAAATTGTAGACTAAAACAATATTTTTTATTGATTAAAAGCCTTCAATTATGAATATATTATTTTGAAGTTATTTTAAAATTAAAAATAGTTTATAAAATTTCAATTGGGCATTCACATTTGTTTAACTACTAAGACTTCTCAATTGCAACAGTCTAATGTTTAACGTTAAAAACTGGAAACTCTTAAATTTTAAACTGATTCCTAATCGTCTTGTGAAATCAATTATTATTCAATTGTTAATATTTAATGTATAGCTCAATTATAAAAATCATCAGATTTTATGTTCGCATTTGATCAACTAAAAAGTTTTTAAAAATAAAAAATTGTCTATTTCAAAAGCTAGTAATTTTAAATTTTTTAAGTATTTGAAACTGCATTTTAAAATTCTTTAAATGGAAAATTTAAAAGCGAAAATTTTTCAAAATAGGCATTGTAAAATGAATGATATCATATTTGAAAAAGATAAAAATTCAACTGATTATTTTAAAAACTATTGATGTTAAACTTGGACAGATTATCTTTTCTACAAATTTGCAAAATATCCCCGGTAAAAAAATAAATTCACGGTTATATCTCGGTTTTTACCAGTCTCGCAAACTTCCTGGTCATTCCTGGTTTTCCAGATCAGAGGCCACCCTGGAATTTTTACTCATATTGTTAATATTATAACAACTAAAGATCGGTACTGTATAGTGTATAGTATACTTACTTGCGCATGTGTGAAAAAATCAGAAATTTCTCTCTAAAAAAAAAAAGTAAAAAAAAGTAAAAGAACAAAATTCGTGATCTTAAATACAGGCCTCAGAGTCCTCAAGGGATAAAATATAGGAACCAAAGGGTCCGAATTAAATTCCAAAAAATTCAAATGAAATGGAAAAAATTTGAATACAAAAAAAATTAAATTGATTGCGGTAAAACTGAAATGGGTTTAAAGGAATTTAAGGTAAATGAGAAGAATTCAATGAAATTGATAAAAACTCACGGTGAGGCTAAAAGAACTTAGGACCAATGAAATCAAAACCTTTAAAAATTAAAAAAAAATCTATTGAATTAAACAGGATTGAGTGAATTTAGAAGAATTCAAGTAAATTACAAAAAATCAAGAGAGTTCCAAAGAATTTAAAAGAATTTAGAGTGAAATCCAAAAAATTGTAATCTCTTCAAATCTAGAAAACACTCTTAATTTTTAACCAAAGAAATGACTAATGACTACAAATAAATTAAATTATAATCAAAAGAATTCAAATGAATTGGAAAATATTGAAGGGAAGCGGGTATAATTCAATAAAATTCATTTAAAAAATCAAGTTGAATTAAAAAAATCAAATAAATTAAAAACAATTCAAAAATATGAAAAAATTAATTTAATTGAGTAAGCTTGAAATGAGTTTAGAAAGATTGAAGAGAATTTAAAAGAATTTGATGAAATTCCTAAGAATTTAAGATGAGTTTTAAAGACTTCAAGATGAATTAAACAAAAACTTTAGAAAAATCCACTGAATTGAGTCAAATTGAGTAAATTTAGAAAGATTCAAAAGGATTGAGAAAAAATCCAGCATAAATTAATAAGAATTCAGGCCGAATTCCAAATGAATGGAAAAAAATATTTGAAATCCATTAAAATATCATAAAATATCGTGAATTTATATGAAATTTGGTATTTCCGGAAATCCTAGAAAATTCATTAAAACACCTTCAGGGCTCTCAAAACTCCATAAAATATCCTGCAGCCTTACAGTTCCTGTAAAATCCTATCATATCTTCGGAAATTCTATGAATTTTTTTAAAACTGCATTCAAAAATTTTAAAACCTTTAAAATGATTAGAATCCTTGGAAATCCATGGGAATTTTTTTAAATATACCAAAAAAAATGGTAAAATCTTTGAGATCCCTTTAAACTATTGAAATCAATCAAAAAGTTCTGAGATTTTTTTTTAATGTCCTAAAATATTTCAAATCCTCCAATATCTTTTGAAATTTCTTGAAACTACTTTAAGATCTTGAAAATTTCTAGGAATCTTTTACAATACCTTCAATTATTACAAATTCTTTAAAAACGCATTAAATTACTGAAATCTATAAAAAGTTTCTTTGTAATATTTCAAAATAAGCTAAAATATTTTAAACTTTTTAGACTTTCAACATATTTCAAATCCTTTGAATATTTTATCAATTGTTCCACAGGGGAAAACTAAATTAAAACTTTTAAAATATAGACAAAATCTATTAAATTGAAGAGAATTTCATAAATTTAGAAGAATTCAAGTAAATTAAAAAAATGCAAGTGAGTTCATAAAATTTCAGAGCATTTCAAAGAATTTAGGAGAAATTAATAAGAACTCAGTGTACATTCCAAAACTCTTCAAATCTTTCAAAACCGATGAAATACCTTACTTCTTGTGAATAAATCCCTTAAAATCATCGAAATCTTCGGAAATCTTATGAAATAACGTGAAATCTTTTAAAATATTTTAAAACCTTATTGGCCCTATAAAATCGTTCCATATCATCTGAAATTCTACCAAATTCTTTTTCCTACCATATTTCAAACGCTATGAAATCCCTTGAAATGATTAAAATCTATTAATAATTTCGGGGAATCTTTAAAAATTAAGAAATAGGTACAGACCTGAATTGTAGTGATTAACCCTTGAGTTAATTCATTGAAAGAAAAGTCACTAATGTGATCTTTTCATTTAAAAAATTGAATAAAAAGTGATTTGAGAAAAAAGTTAATAATAGTGACTGTGTGGCAGCCCTGATTATTTTGTACAGTTACTTCTTACAGAAAATTCTCTGATATTTGCTATTTTTTGTAATGCCTACTCCATAGGGACCAAATCTTGAAATTAGGGTACTTTAGGGACCTCAACTGAATCTAGGGTGCAATAGTGGAAAGAGGGACCGGTCTGTGAGGCCCGTAAATAAAATTCACAGCGTTTCCTCGGTTAAATAAAATGCCCGGGTTTTTCCAGATTTCCCGGTTTGTTAGACACCCTGCTGTTCATATAGTTTGGAACCTACCAAAAAAACTTAATAAAGAAAAAAATTAAAATAAATTATCCGGTATTTATAATTTCCAAAGATTAAAATAGAAATAAAAATATTACGTGAAAACTCACTTTCCACGAAGATGAACAGCCAGATCCCAGTTTTTATCTGCCATGGCTTTAGCAACGGCTTGCGTGCGACGAACACATTCCATAAGAGGTAAACGAACAGCTTGATTTCCGTCGAGAGTAACGACACAAGCTTCAGTTTCGGGTGTTGCTTCCATCAGCGCCATGACTGCTTCCGCACCCATTCGACATCCCTATTCAAAGAAAATAACAGAAATAATTTTAGTGTGGCGATTAGACGGACGATTTCAATTTTCCGGGTTTTCTCGAATAAGTTTTTCAATTTTCCCGGTCAACCAAAAGTAACATATTCATACTTTTGCCACTAAAAGGGCAACAATTTATTTGAATTCATGAGTTCATTCTAAAGATTCTTCAACACAACAGAGAAAAACATTGCAAAATAAATAGTTTTTTTAAACAAATACTTAAATTTTCCACTAAAAAATGTCAATTTTCAACCAAAAATGAAAGTTAAATTTCCAAGATTAAAAAAAAAACGGATTTTCAACAAAATAGTTCAATTTTCAACCTAACTTATGGGTTTTCAACTAAAATGATGAATCTTCAACTGCAATAGTTCAATTTTGAACCAAAAAGATGCGTTTTTAACTAAAATAATGAATGTTCAACTGAAATTGTTCAATATTCAACTCATTGTTTAATAAATAAAAATTGAATGTTCAACAAAAGAGATACATTTTTCAGTAAAATTATGGAACAATAGTTACATTTTCAGTTAAAAAATGCCTTTTCATACAAAAAAAAAAACAAGATTTCAATCAAATAACTCAACTCTCAACCAAAGGAATTTTTTTTAAAATTAAAATGATGAATCTTAAACCACGAAAAGTAATTTTTAACAAAAGAATTTAACTTTCAACCAAGCAATTTTATTTCCAACCTAAAAGAGGAATTTTCAACTAAGATGATCAAACATTTAAGTGAAATATCTCAATTTTTAATGGAAAACAAGCATTTTTAAACAAAAAGAACAATTTTCTACCAAAAAGATAGATTTATTAAAAAAATACGTGGATTTTCAAAGAAAGAGTTGAATTTTCAAATAAAAAAGAAAAATTTTAATCCAAATTGTTCAATTTTGAACTAGAAAATATCGGTTTTGAATAAAGAATGGAACAGATAAATTTTCAGTTGAACAATTAATTTTGAAACAAACTGATGAATTCTTAACTAAAATGATGAATCTTCAGCTGAAATATTTGAATTTTTTAACAAAAACCTTTAACAAATAATACCTAGCCATTTTTTAGATTTTCATTACTCATTGGTGGGATGAAATTTACCCAGTGAGACTAAAATGCGATTCTTCTGAAGTGTGAATAATTAGGGTTGAATGACTAGAAAATGCCTTTTAAACCTTTTAATATACCATAAAATGTTTCAAATAATTTGAGATACGAGGGTAGTTCAATAAGTCCTTAGAATGAAGTATAAAAATAATTTTTTTCGGGTAAATTTTTTTTTATTTTTCAACATAATCTCCTTGGAGCTCTATACACTTGGTCAATCGCTTTTCAAGTTTTTTTAATCCTTCAGAAAA
>NC_046662.1:32903558-32924220 GCF_010883055.1 Belonocnema kinseyi | reverse complement strand
CCTCCAGAACAGTATCCAAAACATCGATTTTTTGAAAAAAATATCAATTTATCACGTTTATTGTTCACTTACGCCGACTAGGAGTTGTTTTTTGAAAAAAATTACTTAAAATTCATGATCAGCGAACTCAAAAACCCCCAGTAAAGTATTCTCAATGTTTATAAATCAGTTTAAAATCGTAAAACTTGATTTTAATGTCATTTTAATCAAATTTGAAGCAAATTTTCACTTTTCGCGATTTTCTGCCTTTTCATCGCCGTATGGTGGGTTGAAATTTTTGTAAAAAAAAATCAAAATATGGTATTCGATGTATTTTTTCCCGTAGAATTCGATTTTGAAGTCAAAAAAATAAAATTTTTCTTTATTTTTTTTTTATTTAAAAAAAACCATGAAAAAATCGTAAAAAATGAGGTTTTTCGAGCAAAACCCCATAAAAAAGTAGCTGGACCCTTACTTTTTTATTACAAATTCGGATTCAGCGTCGAAAAATACATAAGAATATATAGGTCTGGTCAATTGCACAGACACTTTTGTTTTTTTTGTGGCATTTTTCACCTTATTTCAATAATTATTGAAATTAGTGGAAAATGCCATGGAATATTGATAAAAAAATGTTAAATAGTTCATATCCTTTAAAAAGTTTTGAAAATTATTGCAAGTTTTGAAGCTCATGAAAATTCCTTGAAATTTTTTAAAATATCCTACAATATTTACAATTCTTTGAAACTTTTTTAAACTCCTTGAAACTTTTTAAAGCTCTTGAAAATCCCTCAGAAATTTGAAAAACACCCTATAATTAAAAAAAACTTAATCCGGTAAAAAGATTAAAATCTATTAAAAATACTTTGGAATAATTTAAAATATCCTAAAATCTTTTGAATTCTTTAGAATCTTTAGAAATAATTGTGAACATTTGAAAATCTTTGAAATCCTACAAAATCTATCAATTATTTCGAATACATTTTTTGAAATTCATTTAAATATGATCGAATCATGTGAAATTCTATGAAATCTGAGGATTTTCCCTGAAATTCTGGAAACTTTATTAAAATACCTCGAGAACTACTAAAATCCTTTAAAATAATTGAAACCCTCGGAAATCTGATGAAATTCTTTTGAAATCTATAAAAATATCTTAAAATCTTACAGGTCCTATAAAATCGCTTTATATCTCATGAAATTCTGTCAAATTCATTAAAGCCACGTGACATTTGTTTTTAAATCCCTGAAAATCATTAATATTCTTGGAAATTCCTTGACAATTTTTTAATCCTTAGAAAATGCCTTGAAAATTCTTATAATGTCCTAAAATCTTTAAAGTCCTTTGAAATCCCTTCAAATTATTAAAATCGATTGAAATTACTTTGGAATGTTTTTAAATATCCTAAAATCTTTGAAGTTCTTTAAAATATTTGGAAATAACACGGAATATTTAAAAATCTTTGAAAATGTAAAATATCCTAAAATCTTATATAACCTATAAAATCGTTTAATATCTTTCGAAATTTTAGGACATTCTTTAAAACCTCATGGATTTCTTTAAAACCCCTGAAAATCATTAAAATCCTTAGAAATTCCTTGATCATTTTTAAAAACTTTTGAAATGCCTTGGAAACTTTTTGAATCACGTAAAATCTTTAAAATCATTTGAAGTCCCTTAAAATTATTAAAATCTATTGAAAATACTTTGGAGAAATTTTAAATATCCTAGAATCTTTGAAAATCTTCAAAATCCTATGAAATCCATCAATTCTTATGATTAAATTCTTTGAAATCCATTTAAATATGATAAAATTCCGTGCAATTATATGAAATCTAAGATTTTCTGAAACCTCAGAAATCTTATAAAATTTCTTTGGAAATGTGAAAAATATCCTAAAATTGTATAGGTCTATAAAATCGTTTCATATTTTTCGAAATTTTAGGAAATTCTTAAAATCCTCATGGAATTTAAAATCCTTTAAAACCGTTTGAACCCCCTTGAAACTTTTTAAAGCTCTTGAAAATTCCTCAAAAGTTTTAAAGATACCCTAAAATCTTTTTAAAAACTTTGAAATACCTTCAAATTTTCTAAATATATAAAAAATTCCTTGAAATCTTTTCACATACCCTAAAATATTTACAATTCTTCGAAACCTTTCGAAATCCATTAGGAAATTTGTAAGCTCTTAAAAATTCCTCATTAGTTTTAAAAATACCCTAAAATATTTGTAAAAGACTAAAATACGTACAAAATTTTTTAATATATTATAAATTCTTTGAAGTACTTTAAAATACCCTGAAATATTTCGAATCCATTGAGACCTTTTGAAAACCTTAAAACTTGTTAGAGCTCTTCAAAAATCCTCGAAAGCTTTAAGAATACCCTAAAATCTTTTTTTTAAATCTTTGAAATATCTACAAATTTTTTTAATATATTAAAAATTCCTTGGAATTTTTTAACATACCAAAAAATATGTTAAATCCTTCGCAACCTTTTGGAATTCTTTAAAACTTTTTAAAGCTCTTTAAAATTTCATGGAATTTTTAAAAATACCCTAAGACCTGTAAAGTCCTTTGAAATCCTTCTAATTATTAAGTATATTAAGAATTACTTGGAATTTTTGAAAATACCATCAATATTTCAAAAGAATTCAGGAAGATTCAGAAATAGGTATAGACTCCTGATTATTCTTAATAGTAATTTAAAGTGCTTCCCACAGAAATTCCCTGACTTTTATTATTCTTTTCTTCAAAATCACTGACTTTTTCTTATTTTTCGGTTCTCTCGGACATGCGGCCACTCTAGTTAAATTAAGAAAAACTAGCCAAAATATTTAATAAACAATACTTACTAAAACTCTGTCAAAAGCGGAAGGATTTCCTCCTCGTTGGACATGACCAAGAACTGTAATTCTGGTATCTTGCTGCAATTTATCAACGACCACTTTCTTTACATTTTCTGCTGTAATGGGATCTCCATTTTGATCGACGGCTCCTTCAGCGACGATGATGATATTAAGACGTTGGCCGGTTAAACGCTCCTAAAAATGACGCCACTTTAATAAATAGGAATACGGAAACAAAAATAAATTGAAATTTTTTTGAAGCAGTTATAGACTTTGCAACGATTGGTTAAACAGATCGTTACCGAGACAAAGAATTTTCAAACTTCAATATTATGGAAAGAAATAAAAAATAATAAGGAACATTAGAAAATCTTTACCTTATTCTTTTTCATTTTTATCATCTGCCAATAAAAGGAACTAAAAAGCAAAATACAAGCTAGAACACAAACCATGCTTCTTAGCTCGTTAATTAAATTGCAATCAACATGTACCATCCATATTTTAATTTCACTCGTGTTATTTGGCAGAGACAACAGTTTCTGATTAGAAATTACATGGAAAACGCGAATGATTGTTTAACTTTTTTTACAAAGATTAGAAAACTCACAAAGCATGCATGAAATGAAAAGCCAAGCTCACGGCGTCCTACTCTTTTGCAAAAAGTTTTCACTGAAAAAATAGGTATCTCTGCTTCTGAAAAATGATGGCAGAAAGTCATAAGATAAAGAGTTTTCGCGACTGCATACGAATTGAGATATAATTTTAGTAATGTAGAAATTGAGTCTTTTTGAGTTGAAAATTCATCTATTTTGGTAGAAGTTGCATCATTTTTTGTTAAGGATGCAACTGTTGGGTTGATTAACAATTCTTCATCACATTAGATGAAAACCAATTTTTTTGTTCAAAATTCACCTATTTTGTTAAAAAATTTTAATCATTGCAAATTAATTTTTTTAACTAATTATGTTCGGTATAACATTTATCTTTTTCAGTCAAAGATTCCTGTATTTTGTTAAAAATTAATCTTTTTTTGGTAGAAAATTAGTTTTGTTGGTTGAAATCTCATTTCTTTGGTAAAAAAATTAACTATTAGGATGAACATTTCTTTAAAAAATAAAATACTTGTTCGAAAATTAATGTATTTTGTTAGAAATTAATTTTTATTTATAAAAAACTAATCTTGGTTGAGAATTTATCTTCTTGGTTGAAAATTTCTTTCTTTGATTGATAAGTATTTTTTATATCAAATTAGTTGTTCTTGTACTGGAAATTTATCCTACCTGATAGAAATTTTATCTTCTTGGTTGGGAACCCATTTTTTTGATTAAAAATGTAATTATTCCGTTTTTGGTTGAAAATTTATCTTCTTCAGTTGAAATATAATATTTTTGGTAGAAAATTAATCTTTTTGGTTGAGAATATAACTATGAGATTGAAAATTCCTCAAAAAATTAAAATATAAAAAAAGGTTAATTAAAATAATATTTCGATTGAAAATTTATTTTATTGATTGAAAAGTAGTTTTTTTATTGAAAAATGTTTTTTTGTTGTTACTGAAAATGTATTTGTTTAACTTTTTGTCGAAAATTTATCAGTTTTAATAGAAATGTAATCTTCTTGGTTGAAAATTTAACTATTTCGTAAAAAATGTATTTTATTTCGTTGAAAATAAATTTTTTTAACTGAAAATGTAAAACTATTCTTTTCAAGTTCAAAATTTATCTATTTTAGGTTAAAATTCAACTGTTGTGTTGAAAATTCGTCTCTTGGTAGAAAAGTAGTCAAATTAGTTAAAACTTCATCTTTTTGGGTGAAAATTAATTATTTTTTGTCGAAAATTCTGTATCTTTTTCGGCTTGAAAATATATTCTTCTAACTGAAAATTTAAATATTCTATTTTTTGTTAAAAATTTATCTGTTTTTAGTAGAAAAATCATGTATTTTGTGGAAAAAATGTCTTTTTTGTTAAAAAATAATTTTTTTTGTAGAAAATTGCTATTTTTTGACAAAAATTTAATCTTTTTGGCTGAAAATTAATGTTAGATTGAAAATTTAACTATATCGCTGAAAAATTATTTTATTCACCTGAAAATTATTTTTTTTTTTACTGAAAATGAAACTATTCTATTTTTGGTTAAAATACTTTTTTGTTGAAAATATAAGTATTTTGTTGAAAATTCATTTTTTTTATCTCAAAATGTAGCTATTGCATGTTTGCTTAATATTTTTTTTAGTTAAAAGTTCATTTATTTGGTTGAAAATTTATCTTTCTTGGGTTGAAAATTAAATATTTTGTTAAAAATTCATATTTTTGGTTTAATTCAAATATTTTTGATTCAAAACAATATTTGTTTATCCAAATAATAACTATTACAATTATCGTTGCGAATTTATTTTCTTGGATCAAAGATTTAACACTTTGGTTGAAAATTTAACTATAAGGTTAAACATTATTTAAAAAATTCAAATATTTCTTTAAAAATCAATGTATTTTTTAGAACTTAATCTATATTGGTAGAAAAAAATATTAATTAATTAATTTAGAACCCAGAAAGACTGGCCCAAGAAATCAGGTTTAAATCCCGGGACTCAATTTATACGCAATATGGGAATTACGGACTCAATTCACCTGCACCAAGTTTTCGCGTATAATCTGAGATAAAAAAATGTCGTTATCGAACCTGCAATAATTTTTTGCAGAGCTTGTTCGGCCAATCCCTCTCAGGCGGCCACTCTGGAATGAAGACGAAGTCAGCTTCGCAACAAATAGCTGCCACCAGAGCGAGGTAACTGGAATGGTAAACCTAACTGAAGGCTCTAGCTCATACTATATGTATTTTTTAAATAAAAATGTCCATTTACAAAAAATAGTGCGCGTAAATATTAAATCAAGTTTAATATTAAGATAGATTTGAAGTTGGCTAAAAATATTTAAAATAATCTCATTCAATTGACCGTTTTTTTAAAGTAATATAATGCAGTTTTTTAACAGTTTGATTAAATGGTGTAATTGCGTTAATTTAGGTTAAAAGGTTTTAATAATCTAACTTCTAACTCAGGATTGTCATTATTATTTGACTAGCAAGTATATATTTTTTTACAAAATTGTAAGTTCTTATATTGTTACTGTGACGATTTTTCTCATCTATAAAATTTGCCAATATTTTTTATAAGAATATAATATATAATAAAAAATTACAAATGAAAGCATTCAAAATATAATTCATCTAAATTCCAAACATTTAGAGTTGATATTAAAACATTTTAAATTCATCGACTTTAACCTAAAGCGATCTATAATATACAGTTAAAAATTGTAAGCCTACTAATTTCAAAATGTTTAATTCTAAAGTTTAAAATTAGACATTTCTAACTTTCAAAATAAAATTTTTAGAAAGAATTTGAATTTAGAAGTTTTCAATTAACTTAAAATCATTTTAGTACTAACCATTTAAAACTAAAAACTTTTTGATTCTAAATATTTCAAATTAAACAATAACAAATTCAAAGCGTTACGAATTTAATAATTTTTTAATCTCAATTACTTAAATATATATTAAAATAAAAATAGAGATTCATGTTACCCTTCCCATACAAAAATTTATATTAAAATTATATTATAATTGTAAAATGTAAGCATTTTGAAAAAGCTTTAAAAATCTTCATTTTTAAACCTGTAACTTTCCGGACTGGGTATTTAAATATTAAGATTAATAAAATAAAATATGTTACATTCAATTCGTTTAAACTGGATAATTTTTACTCAAAAATGATGTACATTATAAACCTTCTTTTAAAGTATTCTAAAAACGTTGAAATTAAATTATTTGTAAACTGAATGATATCATCAAAAACTAAGCAATTATAAATTCCGTTTAAACTTGGAAAATATTTGAATAGGGATTGTAAAATTTAATTATCTGAACTAAATAATAATTGTAAAATTGCGCTTTATACTTTTTGAATTCAATCATTTTTATTTATATTGTAAAATTAAAATGCTTGAAATTTAATACCATTTTTTTCAGTTAAAAACAAGTATGTGTTTAGGCTCATCGAAATTCGGTGATCGTATCACAAATACTTTGGGATGAGCCTTGGCACGTCGTTGAAAAAAATGTAATAACAATTGCTAAATAAAAAATTCGTAACTTTTAAACAAAAAACTTGACATTGACTATTTATGAATCTTAAAAATTGAATTATCTGAAGTTGTCTACTTTATAACGTTTCAATCCGAAATCAGGACCGCTTGATGATTTCAAGTTCCCGGAGATGTACCGGTTTTATCCCAGTGAATTGTTAATTTTTCTGAGTCAGTTAAAAAGAATTCAAAAGATTTGAATCATTTCAAACAATTTTAGAAAAGATTTATAATTCTAAGTTAGAATATCAGATAATTTTTGGTCATAAGAATTGCAAATCTGATTTAAAAAAAAGAAAATAATTTGGTAAAATAATAATAATTCTGAATGTGAGCAGGAATATTTGTTTAATTCGTTTCTTCTGAATAAAAATTCTTTGCAGGAATTCCTTGTCTCAAAATCTAAATTATAATTGTTTACGAAAATTCCCTGCCAAAAAGTATATTTATTTCCAAAAAATGCTCTTTTTTAAATCAGAATTGTATTTGTTTAAAACATTTTCTATTATAATTCAGAAATAGATTAACTCCCTATTACATATATTATTTTAATTGGGGAGAGGGATGTTTCAAATTCTGGAAAATTTTTATTTGAAAAAAAAAATTGTTAAATTGAAAAAATAAGAATACGAATTGTTTTTGTAAATTCCCCTTTTGTAGAATTAAAATTATTTTCTAAAATTTGTTGTCCCATGTAAAAAATTACCTGTTACGAGACAAAATTATAAAGTTTTACAAAATTCCCTGTTCCGAACTCAAAATTATAATTTTACGGGAATCTTTTCATATATTGCATTTCTTTGTTTCCCTATAAAATCAGAATTCTCGATCCTCAAGTCTAAATTATAACTCCTTAATAAAATTCCGTGTTCCAAGTCACATATATATTTTTATTTCCAAACATCCTCTTTTCCCGGTCAAAATTATATTATTTACAACTTTTTCTATTATATTTCAGAAATATAGTAACTCCCTTCTTCTAAAATTCGGAAGAAAGAAGTTTCAAATTCCAGCAAATTTTTATTTAAAAAAAAAAATAATTTTTATATCAAACAAAATTCGAATTTGGAACAAGAAAATTTCAAAATCTGACAAATTCTGAGTTGAAAAAGGCATTGATTTTGGAAATTCTCTTTTTATAAATCAGAATTAAAATTATTTGACCAAATTTCCCGATCTACGATTTTACGAAATTTTCTGTCACAAAAGCTAAGTTATAATTCTTTATGGAAATTCCTGGTCCCTGAATTAAAATTATGATTCTTTATTAAAATTATGTGTTTCAAAGTAAAAATTATAATTCTTCACGGAAATTAACTGTCCCAAACTTGAAATGAAATGTCTTTACTGAAATTCTATTTCGCAATTTAGAATTATAATTCTTTTCGTAAATTCCCTGTTTCAAGTCAAAATGACTGTAATTCTTTATTAAAAATTGGAACAACACACAAAACTATATTTTTAATTTTGAAAACGGAAAAATTATAAATTATATATCTTAAGACTGTCATGAGTCTTCAAGGAACATCTGAATCGATTGAATATATTTTTCAACTGAAAATTAAGAAAATTCAAGGTAAAAAATAAAGTCATAATCATATTCCGGTACTTTTCCTCCCTTAGAAAATTCATCGTCCGTTGCGATCCAGTAGCCTCAAACAAATTTGTATCCCAATTTTTCTAAATTACCCTTTAAAATATATCCTGAGACTAATCTTCTGCGAAATTAAGAGTGAATGATATCACTTGAGGTCACGGGTTAAAGTATTCAAGACTGAATAGCTTATCCTTGGGGTATTGATATTACAAATGCGCCAGTAGCAGAGCTTCAAATCTCCTTGACCCAGTCATCAATTGGCGGAAATTCGGGAATAAAAGCACGAGATACTTCATGAGGTCATTCCCAACACTATTGACAGAATAAAAAAATGGCCGAATGACGAGGAGTAATAAAGCTCACAGGGCATGCTGTGGAGGGACGTTAGTGAAAAAAATACAATCAGATCTCGGACTCACTTCAGAGACCAAAAATAGTGTAAATAGCGTCAAAAATCGAAAAATAGTATCATTAAATTTTGTATGTATTAAAAATGCTCTTCAATGTCTATTTAAAATGTTATTTTTCAGTCTATAACAAGAAGATCCAAATATTGTTATTGAAAGTTCATTGTTTTCTTTTACATTTTTTAACGGAACATGAACTATTACATTTTCTGGTTGAAATATGAACATTTTTCGTTGAGAATTCAACTACTTTATTAAAAATTGAACTAATTTGAAAGAAATGTATTTTTTTTTAAATAATTTTTTTAACTGAAATTTTAACCCATTTGGTAGAAAATTGAACTATTTTGTTGAAAAATCATCTTTATTGGTTAAATCCAACAGTTTTGAACTTTAAATTAAAATATTTTTTGTGATAAAATCATTTATTACATTTATGTGGTCAAAAGTTGGACTTTTTAGTATTAAATACACTTCTGCGTTGAAAAGTCATTTTTTAAAGTTAAAAATTCTTTTTTTTCAATTCATATGTTTTTGATTACAAATACAAATTATTTGGGTTAAAATATCTAATATTACCTTTTTCGTGGAGAATTAATCTTTGTTGGTTGAAAATTCAACTACTTGATAAGAAGTTGAACTACATACTTTTTGTCAAAATTTAAATTGTTGGTTAAAGGTTCATTACTTCAGTTAAAAATATTTTTTTTTTCGTTAAAAATTAATATTCTTAATTGAAAATTTAACTATTTTGTTAAAAAATCAACTTATTGGTAGTAAATAATGTAAATAGTATCAAAGATGTTTAAAAATAGTATCAAAATAGTTTCATAAAATTATTCATGTATAAAAATGATTTTCTATGTTTATTTAAAATGATATTATTTAGTCTATAACAAGGAAATTCAAATATTTTTAGTTGAAAGTTCATTCTTTTGAGGTGAAAAGTCTACTATTTAATTTTTTTGGTTGAAGTATCAACTATTAAATTTTTCGTCAAAAAATAATTTTCTTTTTTTTTAAATTCATCTATTTTGTTAAATATACGTCCTTTTTGGTAGAAAATGAATCTCCTGGGTTAAAAATGCATTTTTTGTTATTAAAGATTTACCACTCAAGTTGAAAATTAAGTTTTTATCGTTAAAAACTAATTTTTTAAACTGAAAATATAACTATTTTCTTGAAAATTCAACTATTTGGTTAAAAATTCATGTGTTTTGTTAAAAAGTCTGACTTTTTAGTATAAAATTAAACTTCTGGTTTGAAAATTCACATTTTTAGTTAAAAATTTGTCTTTTTTGTTTCAATTCAACTATTTTTGATTGAAAATGAAATTTTTTTTGTTTGCAATATCTAATATTAAATTTTTCGATGAGAATTATTCTTTGATGGTTGAAAATTCAACAACTGGATAAAATGTTGAACTACATACTTTTTGTGAAAATTTAGTTTTTTGGTTGAAGATTCATCGTTTATGTTTAAGTTTCGTATTTTTTTTCGTTAAAAATTAATTTTGTTAACAAAAAGTTTAATTTTTTGTTTGAAAAATCGACTTATTGGTAGTAAATTAACTTTTTTATTGAAAATTCAACAATTTGGTATAAAATTCAACTATATCGATGGGTGAGCGGAAGAAGATACTGTTTGATTTTTGTTTGAAAAGACGTCGTATCTCGCTTTGAAACCGCGAGCGAGATACGACGTCTCTTAAAACAAAAATCAAACACTACGATCTTCCGCTCACCCGGCTACATGGTAAAAAATTACACTTTCATGTAGAATTTTTTGTTTATTTAAATTATTTCTCCTCGAAGAAAATTTAAATACTCCATTTTTGGTTAAAACTGCATCTTTTTTAGCTTCAAAATTCAACTGTTTAGTCAACAAATTTTAAAAACGAAAAAATATAAAATAAAATTAATAAAATAAAATTTGGACTAACATCACATCCATTGCTTAAACTATTTATTAGTTGAAAATGTTTGTGATTTGTTTAAAATTAAGCTTTTTATTAGAAAATTAACCTTCTTGGTTGAAAGTTCAACAATTTGGTTAAAAATGGATGAGTTTGGTTGATAATGTACCTTTCTTAGTTTCAAAATTCAACTATTTGGAATGGAAGCTTCTAAATGTGTCCCCTAAGGGTTTAAACATTTTTCTTGCATCTTCTTCTCTATTCCTTTACACACCCCCCACACACTTACTTGGTACTGGAAGGGGGACCTACAGTTTAAGGTGGGTTCCGAACCACCAAGAGCCAACAGCTTCAAGTACTTAGAGAAAAACCTTTTTCTCTAGAGGTACTCGGTCCCACGGACTCTCCGGACATGAACAACTTCCCCCTTGCTAGGCTAGTGTTCATCGCATTGGGACGCCGAGACTCTTCCAGAGTGCGAGGAGGCGAGGAATCGAACCCGCAAGCCGAAGGAGTGGATCCAAAGCCTACGCTTTAGTCCCCACGACCATCGTCCCACTCAAATTCAACTATTTAGATAATACATTTTATAATCGAAAAAAATATAAACTAAAAATTATTAAAGTAAAATTTGGACTAACATCACACCTATTGCTCAAACTATTTTTTTGAAAATTCAACTATTTCGTTAAAAATGTATGTATTTTATTGACAATTCCTTTTATTAGTAGAAAATTAATCCTCTTAGTTTAAAATTGAACTGTCTGGTTAAAAATGTATGTACTACGTTGAGAACTCGTATTTTTCACTAAAAAATTAATCTTTTTGATTCGAAAATTAAGCTAGTGAGTCAGAGGTCTGTGCAATCTATCCACTTATTTGAATAATCGTTTCGTAAAAGATGTCTCTTACGTTCGACACAACAGTAATCTCTAAACTAATTGAAAACGCAGAATACAAACGATACTTAGTAGTTCAAAGCAACAACATCTCCAAACTTATCGTTAGTAATTCTTTAAGTTAAGTTAGTCTGGGTAACAAATAATCGGGTCAGAAAAAGGACATGGACGAGAATTTCGATAAAAAATTTCATTGACATGCCTGCTCCAACTTTTTACAAAGTTTTACAGGCCAGTCGGTGGGGGGCGGGCATTCTGGGATGAACATGTAGTCTGCCTCGGCGGCTAAAGCACCCACAATTGCCAGGTACCTAACCAAAGTCAGAACTTTTTAAAATGAAGAAGTGCGACTGCTCAAAATAGAACGAGACCGACCAAAATAAAAGTGTAATCAAATATACTATCAGCCAGAGAACCCTATTTTTGTACAATTCCTTCTTCTATTAATAAAGATTTTTGTCTAAATTAAAAAAGAAAAAAATAGTAACTTACCCGCAGTGACGACCCATGACTTCCATAATGAATGTTCGTTGATGAGAATATGCTGTACTGACGATGGCATCAATGCTCTCAATAATTCTGTGAAGAGCCGAATCCGTACCGATAGTCATGTCAGTACCGCAGAAATCATTATCGATAGAACCCACCAATCCGACGATGTGAAGATGTGAACATTTTTCACCTTGTTCGGGTGTTAGCTCACCTAGAATAAATGTCAGATTTAGAACTTTCAGCATGTTTTCCCATAATTTATCATAATCAGGGTTGCTACAAAATCCCAATTTTGAAATTCTCTAACTTTCCCGGACCAATTTCTCATTTTCTTTGACCAGCTTAAAGTTTTCTTTCAGATATAAAAACAACCTTATATTTAGGAGAACAATAATGTTAATGCAAAAAAATATTTGTCTATAAAGTGATCTTAAATAGTTTTAGGGGCAACAGTCATTATAAACTTCAATTTCAGTTTATTGAAAATTCCAGACTTTTCACAGCCCAAAATGTTCTCAAAACTTGATAATTCCACTGATTTTTTCAGAAAGATAGGAAAATGAATATTATTTTAATTTTTCAACCAAATAGTTGAATTTTTAACAACAAAATATAAAATTTAGACAAAAAATGTGCATTTACAACCAACGAATTTTCATGAAAATAGTTCAATTTTTAAGAAAATAGTTGCATTTTCAAACTGCAAAGATAAATTTTTAAACAAATGATCACATTTTTAACAAACAAAAAAATATTATTAATTATTAACGAAACAGCTGCATTTTCTAACAATAAATATAAAACGCAAGCAAAAGGGACACATTTTCAACAAAATAGTGGAATCTTTAACCCACAAAAATGAACTTTCAATAAATTAATTTAATGTTCAACCTACCGAGATGATCTTTCAACAAATGGAAGGATCTTTCAAAAAAAAAAAAAACCTTTAACTAAAATCAGTTGTATTTTCAACCAAATAGTTGAACTTTCAAGCAAGAGAGGTGATTTTTCATCAAAATAGTTTAATTTTTAACGGAATAGTAAAATTTTCAATCTAAAGATGAACTTTTAACCAAAACGACTGTAATTCTTTATTAAAAATTGGACCAACACACAAAACTATATTTTTAATTTTGAAAACGGAAAAATTATAAATTATATATCTTAAAACTGTCATGAGTCTTCAAGGAACATCTGAATCGATTGAATATATTTTTCAACTGAAAATTAAGAAAATTCAAGGTAAAAAATAAATTCATAATCATTTTCCGGTACTTTTCCTTTTTTTTCCTGTTAATTATCAACTAAATACTTGAATTCTTTACCCAAAAAGACAAAATTTTAAGCAGTAGGGACAAATTTTCAACAAAAAAATAGTTGAATTTTTAAGTAGAAAGTTGAATTATTAACCTAACCAACAGATTAATTTTCAATCCAAAAGGACGATCTTTCTATCCAAAAAGACGAATGTTCAACAAAACAGTTACATTTTCGACCCAGAAAGATGAGTTTTTTAAATAAAATAGTTGAATTTTATAAAATAATTAAAATTACAACAAACTAGTTAAATTTTAAACTAATCAAGTAGGTAATATTTCAACCAAACCAAATTTTACTTTTAAGCAAAAAACTGTTTGATTTAACCGAAAATTATAAATTGAAAATGAAATAGTTGATATTTCTACCTACAAAGATTTTATTTTAAATAAAAAGCAGTTGAATTCAAACAAAAAAGATGATTTTTTAACAAAACAGTTGAATCCTCGACCAAATGAGATTACTTTTTCACCAAACAGTTGTATTTTTAACCAAAAAAGATTAAAATTCAACAAAAAAGAGACGAATTTTCAACAGAAGAGTGAAATATCCAAGCCAAAAATACTAATTTTGTATAAAACAGTTGAATTTTCAACAAAAAAGTTGATTTTCAACCAAATAGTTGAATTTAAAAATTAAAAACGATCAATTTCCAACCAAAAATACGATAGTTACATTTTCAGTTGAAAAATAATTTAGAAAAAAAACGAAATCTCAATTAAAATGATGAATCTTCAACGAGATAAATTAATTTTTTAACAAACTACTTGAACTTTCAATCAAGTAGCTGAATTTTCTACCAAAATAATAGAATTTTCAACAAAAAAGTGTAATTTTAAAGTTAAAAAACAAATTTTTTATAAAAAATGCCATAGTTTAATTTTCAGTATAAAAAAAAATAATTTTCATAAAAAAAATAATAACAATTTAAATAGAAAAAGGCAATACTTGAATTATCAACTAAAACCGATGAATATTCATTTTAAAATAGAACCGTTGAATTTTTAGTTGAAAAAATTAATTTTCCACACACACACACACACACAAAACGAATTCTCTAGAAAATTGTTAAATTTTCAACCAAATAGTTGAATTTTATAACAAAATAATACTATTTTCATTTTAAAGACGAATTTTCAACAAAAAAGTGGAGTTTTCAAGCCAACAAGATGAATTTTCTACGAAAGAAATTAAATTCTAAATTAAAAAAGATCATTTTCAACTAAATAGTTCAATTTTCAAATAAAAACGATTAATTTTCAACAAAAAATTCAATATTTAAATTTTCAGTGAAAAAAATTAATTTTCAAACTTAAAAAACACTAATTTTTAATAAAATAGTTCAATCTTCTACCAGTAAAATAAATTTTTAATAAATATTTCAGGTTTCAACCAAGTAATTAAATTTTCAAACAAAAAACAAACAAACAAAACAATGAATTCAGATAGAAAAATGTAATAGTTGAATTTCTAACAAATTTTCTACTAAAATGATGAATATTCAACCAAAAAATGAAATTTTAATAAGGATCATCGACCTTCAACCACTCGAATTTTCATCAAAATAATAAAATTTCCAACGAAATAGTAGAACTATTAACCAAAAGAGATGAATTCCGAAACAAAAATATAGCAGTTTACATTTTAATTACAAGCAACTAAATTACAAGCAACTAAATTTCAACCAAAAATAGGTGGAAATTTGTATAGGGTTCTATTAATTCAGTTTGCATTTAAACGACAGAATAAACAGCAAGTTTCTTAAAAATAGGGGAAAAAAGTGGAATTCTTAAAGAAAAAATGGTCTGAGATTCCCTAACATTTCTTGCCTTTTCGGAATTTCCTCAACTGTAGCCACCCTGATAATATATAGATATAAAATTTTTTGGACATACCGTCCTTGACTAATTCCTTCAAAAGATCGGACCATTCCTCCTTGAAGAGATTGGCACCAGTGAGAGAACCGTCACCTCCGATGACGACCAAATTCGTGATTCCCCGAGTCACTAAATTTTTCGCTGCCTTTTTGCGCCCTGCTCGTTCTTTAAAGTCCATGCAACGAGCTGATCCTATAACGGTTCCACCCTAAAATACACAAAAAAAAAAACGACACAAAAAGGGGATGTAATTTTATCCTAGAAACTTTAATATTTAAAGATCAGTTTTATCATTACTCTGTGAATTATGCAAGAGACGGAAGACCATGTGGCTTCCACTATATGTTCTCCACCATCCACCATTCCTTGGTAGCCTTCTTTGATAAAGAAGACCTTGCATCCTAAATAAATTCCCATACGAACTACGGCGCGGACAGCAGCATTCATTCCTGTTAAAGAATTTCGATGGTTCAGTGGATATTATCATTTTGAAAAATATGATAAATTTGATCATTTGTAATTGCTTTAAAAGACAATAAGATTATTGACCCTGTGAATCTCCTCCGCTGGTAAAGACTGCCAGGCCTTTACCCTTATGACTGCCGGGTTTTATAAACTTTTGTGCTGTTTGTTCGTCCTCCATGATTTCTTTATAAATGTGATCCAAGTACTGAAAACAGACACCGAAATTTACTTGATTTTATGGGTTCATGTATAGAACTGAGGAATTTAATAACAATTTAATTCAAACATTGCAACTGTTCAGTAGATTAGGGTCGCGTCAAAGTCTAGGTCGAGATTACGGATCAGTGACAAATCAGATAAAATCTGAGTTAAATTCCCTTATTGGTATTAATATAAAATACAAAGTATGCTTGGTTCATAAGACACATGTCTTTGTTTTAAAATATTGATATACAACGTACATATTCCTCAGAACCGAATGTAAATAAATTAAGATGGCAGGGATCACAGCGGTTTAGTAGTTCAATTTTAGGTGAAATGGTGGATTTTTTCTGAAAAAGGGGTTTGAAGGGGGATTTCATTGATTATTAACAACTTTTTATATACCTATGGATATCTCGTGAATATTGAAAGAAACTGCACTTTAACAGAAGCAAGTTCTTTATCAAGTTTTCTAGTAATTTTTGTTTCATTTTATTTACATAGCTTTCAAAAATCTGTTAAACACTTCAGCATATTGTACTGATAAAAATATTTGAGAAAAAAATGTAAGAAGATCAAAAACGGAACTAAAATGATGAATTTTTGACTAAAAAATTAATCTCTTTTGGTAGAAAATTAATCTGTTTCAGTTGAGGCTTCAATTATTTTATTAAAAATACTATTACTTGACTAACAGGTGAATTACTTTGTTGCAATTTTTTTTTTGGTTGACGATTCATCAGTTGAGTAAAAAATTCATCTCTGGTTGAAAATGTACCTATTTTGTTAAAAATTAGTCCCTTTAGGTTAAACACTCAGCAATTTGCTTTGGCATTTTTTACTTTCTTGACTAAAAATCTTTTTTGGTTGAAAGTTCAACTATTTTATTTAAAAATCATATTTTTTGGATGAATTCAACTGTTTTCTATTTAAAATTGAAATCTTTATTGGTTGAAATATCAACTTCTACATTTTTCATTGCGAATTCATAATTTTTAATGAAAATTCAAATACTTGGTTTTAATTTGAACTAAATCGGTCAAAATTTATTTATTTTTTTTGGTTTTAGATTATTCCTTATAGTTGAAAATTAACACTTTTGTTGAAAAAATAACTACTTTTACTTCAAAGTTTTCAATTCAAACAAAAATCTTTTTTGTCAAAATATAAATTTTTTTATTGAGAATTCGTATTTTTTTAGATGAAAATTCAACTACTTGGCTAAAAGTTGAACTAATTTATAGAACATTATTTTTGTTTTAATTGAAGATTCGTGATTGTAATTGTAAGTTCATCTCTGGTCGAAAAAAGAGCTATTTTGTTAAGAATTCGTTTTTTATTCGACTACAAATTACTTTTTGTACACAACTTTACTGATCATGTTTTTCCTACACAAAATATTTCCTACACAGAATTTAATACTGTTATATTTTTTCTACAAAAAATTTTTCCTACACAGAATTTAATATTGTTAAATACTTTTATTTATTTCCTACACAAAATATTTTCTACGTAAAATATAACACTATTAAATTCTGTGTAGGAAAAATTTTCTGTAGAAAATATTTTGTGTAGGAAAGAAATAAAAGTATTTAACAATATTAAATTCTGTGTAGGAAAACTTTGTTGCAGAAAAAGTTTTGTGTAGGAAAAATATAACAGTATTAAATTATCTGTAGGAAATATTTTTCCAACGCGAAAGTTTTTCTGCACAAAATTTTTCCTACACAAAATTGAATACTGTTATATTTTTCTTACACAACATTTTTTCTGCATAGAAGATTTCCTACACATAATTTTATATTGTTTAATACTATTATTATTATATAATAATGTGTAACAAAAAAGTCCGGACTAAGTATAATTTTAGAATTTTTACGTATCTCGCCTCTTTTGAAAAAATATTAAAATTTTCGGTTTTAGACGATCTAATTACGATAATTAAATAAAAGACAAGTTCTGACAAAAAATACCTAAAGAATTTGTTTAGCACTTTTTAAAAGGTTGAATTCTTTCTAACAACTTTCTTTAGTTTCTTACATCATTTAGCTCAAAATACGAATTTTCGATTTTTAAATTCTCATCAGAGAAGGTATTAGATTTGTGTAAACTTTGACCCTCCCCCCTCCTAGTTTTTGTCAAATGTCTACGTTTTGAGACACCCTGAATCCGAAAAACAGGTTTTTACGAATTTGTCTCTCTGTCTGTATTTCTGTTTGTTTGTATGTATGTGTATCTGTTTCCACAACAACTTTTGAAAAAATTAATCTATTTGATTGGCCTTTGATACACTCGTTTAGTGTCTTAAACTAAAGGTCACTTTCGTTAGCTAGCCATTTTGGATAAAAATTCAAAAAGTGGGCACATTTTGGATATTTTTGAGACCACTTTTTTTTAATTAAAAAATTCTCATAGTATTCAAAAATTCGAAGAATTTATCCTTATGACTTTTTTCATAAAATCAAAAATTACCAGAGTTGTAGCATTTACAAAATTCCAAAAAACATACGAAAATAAACATTTTAAGCCAAATAACGCACGATATGAAGAACAGTCGAAAAAAGAAAATTGTTGCTTTTTGAATGCCCTACAAGATTATCATAATAACTTTTCGAATTTTCTTGATAAATCAAACATTCCAATTTTGACAGCATAAAAAATAATGAAAAATAAAAAAATTACATTATTTGGCCAAACTGTGCAAAATACGATGAAAGATGACAGAACAAAAATTGTGCATTTGAAAAAGATCTACAAATTTATTATTATATATATTCTGTGTAGAAAATATTTTGTGCAGGGAAAAAATAATAGTATTAAACAATATAAAATTATGTGTAGGAAATCTTCTGTGTAAAAAATTAAAAAAAATGTTTAAAAACTTAGTATCAATTATTACTTTTTTCGTCATGAGTTCCCTTTTTCTGGATGAAAATTCAACTATTTGCCTAAAAGTTGAACTGCTTAGTTAAAAACTCATTTTTTGTTTGCAGAATTATCTTCTTGATTTCAAATTTGATTATTTTGTTTAAAAAATCAGATTTATAGTAAGAAAAATTCATCTTCTTAATTAAAATTTCATTTTTTTCATTAAAAATTCAACTATTTGATAAGAAATTAATCGTTTTTTTAAATGCAATATATTTACTCATGCAATTTTAGGAATTTAAAGCGTTTCAAAATAAATTTAATATAGCACATAAATTTATTTAATTTAAAACAATTCTCTTGATTGTCCTTCAAATATACAAAATTAGAAAATAAATCGTTTAGAAATATTTGAAATTGGCATCATTAAAAAGAATCTCTTTTAAAGAGCGTCTTGTTTTCTAAAGTCTAGAATTTCTGTTTATGATTCTTAACAAATGAATCGAAACTTTATAAAAAAAAGGAAGAGAATAGTAGAAAATTGGGTCAAAAGATTTGATTTTAGGTATTTCAGAAGATTTATAAAATTAGGTAAAAAATTAAACGGATTGTGATCCCTGAGATTGTCTCATTCAAGAAACATGCCTGAATTTCGCTCTCCCTGCAAACATTCTTCCTCGTTGTGCACACGCCCAAAGGATTCTTAAAAAATAAATCTCTTTTTTCCTGAGGAATGTAAAATGGAAAATGGTGAGTCAGAAGATTAATGCAAAATACAATTTTACTAATGCCTGATATTCAGGACATGATTGCCTTTTCTCCACGTTGCAGCCTTAAATATTTCTTCTCAATTATTTTGTGAACTTCTTGTAAATCATCGGAGATACTGAACCATTTGATCATTTCCAGATCGGATTTCCCTTGTTTGTCTACCAAAAACATCTGTCAGTAGAGTAAAAAAAAGTTAGGAACGCCTTAGCTTGAAAATGAATACAATCTATAAATACCTTCTAAAAAAATCAAAGGAACTTCTTTGCAGATATTTAAAAAAAATGTGAGCTGAACTACATACAGAGTGGCCGTTTTAATTGGGGGGAAAAATTCCCGGTAAATTTCCCGTTCGCAAAAATTGTTGACCGTGATTGAGATTTAAAAAATCGGACACTTATAAATTTTTTTATTTGAAGTAAAGAGAATTGAACTTCAAATTAAAACACCCTAAGTGAAGTTCTTTAAAATTTTAAGTTTTTAAATGGAAGCGAAAAATGTTTATTATACCAAAAATATATATTCAAACGCTTAATAATTTACCCCCATTAAATCAAAAGATTTATTACACTTCAATTGAACAATTTTTACTTAAATTCCATCGAATCGTAAAGTTAAAAATGGTAAGCTTTTACCATTTATTTTTAAATAATAAAAAAATTCGATTTTAGCAGAAATCTTAAAGACATATTTTTATTATCTTGAAACTTTTTCCAATTTCAAACGCTTTTAATTTATAATTGCTCAAGTCATATGGGTCATCTATAAATTATGCAAAAGTTTTTATGAGATGCGGTATTTCGAAAAAATTTTACGGTATGTCACATTATAAGATTAAAAGTAACATTTTATCCTAGCAGGAATGATAAATTTACTATGATGAT
>NC_046662.1:32871021-32903458 GCF_010883055.1 Belonocnema kinseyi | reverse complement strand
GTCCAAAAATATGTTCACGACTTGTTCAGGGTGTCTACTCCAATCCTGGAAAAAATTCTCTGACAATTTCAGATTTTTTTAGGTATCTCTAGTCATTTCAAGATATAATCATTAATTATTTATTACATTTTTCTCGAAAGCCTATAAGTTTGAATACTATTTAAGCTAATTTTTATTGTCTTATATTCTTATATAATTCTTATATAATATATTCTTATATTCTTCTTATATTCAGTTTACAAAAATTAATTTTCCAGATAAAAAAAACCACAAATTAATTTTATACTAAAATAATGAATTAAAAAAAAAGAGTTTAACTTTCAACCGAGTAGTTTTATTTTCAACAAAGAAGATAAGTTCAACTAAAATTATGAATATTCAACTAAAATACTTAAATTTTCAACCAAAAAGATGGATTTTTAAACAAGAAGATACATTTTTTATTTTTAAAAAACTACGATTTTTTAACAAAATACATGAACTGCCAAAGAAATAGTTGACTTTTCAACTAAAGAAGACAACTTTTAAATATGATGAATCTCCAACTGGAATAGTTGAATTTTCAATTAAAAGAAATCTAATTGAAATAATTGAATTTTCAACTACTCGATTGGAATAACAACATTTTCCGTTAATAAAAAAAATTTCCATTAAAAAAAAATAATTTTCAACAAAATAGTTATGGTTTCAAACAGTAATGAATGTTCACATAAAATAATGAATCTTTAATTAAAGTAATTGAATTTTTAACCAAAAGATGAATTTTCAACAAAGAAGATTAATTTCTAAAAAAATATTTTCAACTAAATACATCACTTTTCAACAAAGAATGGTATAATTAAACTTTTGTTAGAAAAAGTAATGTTTTATAAAAGAGAAGGATTTTTAACTACAATAATCATATAATCAACTGGCATAGTTAAATTTTCAGTAAAAAAATTAATTTGAAACAATCAAAAGACAAATTTTTAACAAAATAGTTAAATACGGTGATACGAAGCTATTTTTGCAAATAAAGAATTTTTTTTATTCAATTTTATACTGCAATTTAAAAAAAATAAGCACGTTCTTGAAAAAATTCCCTGTCTTTAAAAAAGTTCCCTCACATTTTCAGGTTTTTCCATGCATAAGGAAAATCCCTGACATTTCAGGTTTTCCAGGTAGGGTAGACTCTGCTTGTCAAATGGGGAGGCGTAAAAAATTCTCAAAAAATGTGTCACCTAATTTATGGATGACCCCTTACAACGGTGACCCTCAGCCAACTTTAACCAGAAATATATACATATATTAGAAGAAGTTTTGTTGCGGAATATTATTCTTACATAGTATGTGCATAGTTTGAGAAAAAAAATCGCGAGAGCGCTTTTTTCAAATTTACTGGACTTTTTATTGCAGAATTTTCTCCTTAATCGATATACGGAAATTTATGATATGCAAGTGGAATTATTCATGGTCAATGAAATTAAAAAATTCGAACCCTAAAGCAAAACATTTTTCCACTTGAGGTAATAAAAACTGAGCAGCAAATAATTTTAAGCAATTTTAAGCTAGAAATATTACAAATTAAACAATTCTATTTTTGTCATGAACATAACACTTCTTTAATTTGAAGTCAAATTATTTTCATTCATATAATTTTAAAATCCTTAAAAGGAAACATCTAAATTTTGTTTTACATTTATTCTCAGTTTTGAAATCTCTTCAGAAATTCTAAAGATCTTTTAAAATCATTCGGATTCTTCCTACGTTGTTTTAGATTCCTGCAAAATAAATTATATTTCCTTGAAATCTTCCAGATTCATTTTAGACAATTTTGGAAATCTTTTTCCTTTATTATTCTTAAAAGCTTCTCAATCTTTGTATCTGCAAAAATCTATATTTTGTTTTAAATTGGACCGTGGGCTATTTGCACTGAAATGTCGGTACGAATAGCCATATTTTGTTTTTATACGTAGACACTTCTTTTAAATTATTTGAAATCATTTAAAATTTTTAGTTAATTTGGAATCCTTTCAGACCGTCTAAATATCTCTTCAACTTCCTCGAATTTTTTCTAGGAAATTTCTACAATTTTACTACTGAATGAATTTTTTTCAAATAGAACAATTAAAATGGTAATTTACCAAGTTTATTCTTTTGTTTAGTTTTGAATATTTGAGTCACAATTACTGATTTTACATGCACAATGAAATATTTCTAAATATTAGACAATTGTTATTTTTCTTAATTACAAAATTTAAAACTTTAAATTTTAGATAAACAATATTTTAAATTGAATAAGAGCCCTTAGTTATGAATATATTATTTTAAAGCTATTTTTGAAATTGAAAATAGTTTATAAAGTTTCAAATGGGCGTTTACATTTGTTTAACTACTAAAACTTTCCAATTGAAACAGTTTAATTTTTAACGCTAAAATATTAAAATCAAAAATGGAAAATTTGTAAGTGAAAGATTTTCAAATCACGCGTTGTAAACTGAATGATATCATAATTGAAAAAGATAAAAATTGAACTAAATATTTAAAACAACTGTTGAAACCAAACCTGGACAGATTTTTTTCTAAAATTTGTAATATTTCCATACAAAAAATAAATTTGCTGTTATTTCCCGGTCTCATAAAATTCTTCGTTATTTCCCGATCCAGCGGTCAACCTGGCTTTCTTCCAAAAATAATTTTATTCTTATTTTTGTAATTTCTGGGTCTTAAATATAATAGGCTTCCCTTTGCGTAAAAGCCAAGTATAAAATGTTTCAAAATGAGATATGTGTAATCTACGGAAGTTTCTGTATATTTGAAACAAAAAAAAAACCTTTTTATCACAGCAAATGTCATTGAAACATTTTTGTAATTGAAATTCTGAAAAAAATTTGTATTGCGAGTTTTATTAAATTAAATTTATGGCAACATAAAACAATATCCAAAAAATATCATCTAAAATCAAGAGTCTTTCGATAAATGTTGGTTGAGGCTCACATCGTATTAGGTATGATAAACTGTATGATTTCATCATTTAAAAATTAAAAAAATGAACTTAACATAAAAAAGTTGAAACCACACTTATTTTAAATTGCATTATATCAGGTGATATGAAAATTGTAATATTTCAAGTGATTGGATAGATTTTTCTTCTAAAAATTAGTAAAATTCTCGGTCAGAAAATAAGTTTACTGTGATTTCCCGCGTTTTCCTGTCCAGCGACCACCCTTTACATAAATAGTTTTTAACTAGCCTGTGGAAATATCCTAGACAAGGTTTCATTCTTTCGGGCATTCAAGGCCAATTTACTTTTTCGAAGAACAATAACTTCTCGCCCCATCCAAATTACATCATCTTCAAACTTGGAACCAGAATCCAAAGATTTGTTTTCAACCAACTTCAAATTAAACCTAAAGTTCTGTTTCTGGTACTTCTTAAAACTTCTATTTTCTTCATTAAGTAAGTCATAACTATTGCCATCAAATGATGCAAAACTATTTAAACTGTCATCATCTCTATTAACTCCTCGCAAACGAAAATTGCTATCAGTTTGACTCTCTTCTGCAAATGTTGTAATTGTACTTCCCAAAATTGTATCAGAAATCGAAGAATCTTCACCTTCTTGAGGGCAAATACACGTTTGGTTAATTGACTTGTTAGACATTTTTTACCTGATAAAAGAAAAAATAATTATATCTATCTTAAATTTTCGCGATAAAAAGGAAAGTATTAAAGAAATTCCGTAATTTTGTAAGGTGACAGATGCTGGTACATCGTTTTTAATGTTTTTCACACTTCTGGTGTCAACGGAGGGTAAGGATTGCATAATTCAAGATCAATTTGACAGAAGACAAAGTAGGTCGAGGTAAATAACAATCGTGATCGCGCTATCAAAATAGTAAGTAATAATAACTCTCGTGTGACTAAATATAGGTTTATAATTAATATTTTTTAACTATACAATTATCGATTATCATCAAAAGTAAAAACTAACCTATTTATAACTGTTGTCAGTCCAAATAAAGACTTGTGCACGCTCTTAATCTTTTGACAGAAAATTTTTCATCTGTTCACGCCATCACAATAAATAACATCTTCACAGATTCGTGACAAAGGTAACTGCATAGGTGCCAAAAAACGAAAGGGTTATTCACGACGAGGAAGTTAATTGTTAGCCACACGTGTCAACAATTCCTGGCGTTTGTCACCAAACACTGAAACAACGATCACCGAGAGGAAACGGAAAATGAAAAATCGCTACGTTCTTATCATAAAAACTGGAAAATTCAGGTTGAAATTTGAAAGGGTTGAGAGGGTGAGGGTATTTTGCAGACGACAGAACGTTGTCTGACGTTTTCTGTCAATGTCACTTGATTAGGCGCCATGGCCAAAAATAAATGAAATGGACACTCACCGAAAAATAAGCCGATCCTTTGGAAAGCCAAATTTAATATCGTCCCACTGATAAAATAAAAATCTCACTGGTTTTCACAACGTTGTCAGGAGTCACCTGTTCACGATCAGAGGTCCCAAGGTGACCTTCGTTATCGTTATTTAAAATCACAGTGTCGAGTATTTCAGTATTCCTCCGACCCGCTTGCGAATTGTGTTTATAGGAGACTCTTCTAGGTGACGCTAGTGTAGCCCGCAAAGTATTCTGGGGAATGAATTTAAGTTTAAATTTCTATGAGAAAAGTACTACTCTTAGTATTACTGATTAAGGGATGGTGCTGAACTACCAAAAAGGACAAATTTGTTATGTCTCTTATAAGTAGATGATTAATAGAGCGAAAACTTTTTAATTTAAGTTTCGAGTTTGAATCACGGTAATGTTCGAAATTTAAAATATTTATTATAATTTGCGCAGAATAGATCTGTATATTCTGTAATATCAGTTCTATTAATAAAAAAATACTTTTAACCGGAGCTATCGTAGCGCAAAGTTTAGAAGTGACGGTAAAACATTGTTTTTTATTTTTGAAGATATAGGTATGTATTTTAAAAAATTGATAAATTTTCAACCAAACAGATGAATTTTAGACCAATAAGATTAAATTTCTATTAAAAACACGAATTTTCAGCCAAAAAATATTTAAATTTCCAGTAAAAAAATTAATTTATAATTTAAAAAAAATGAATAAAACAGTTATATTTTCAACCAAAAAGATAAATTTACAACCAACGGATTAATTTGCTACCAAAAGAGATGAATTTTTAACAAAAAAAGACGGAGTAAAAAATGGAATGTCAATTTTGAGTTTAAAAATCAATTTTCAGAAAAAAAAAAGAATGCTTAACATCATATTTGCATTATCAACCAAAGAGATGAACTTTCAACGAAAACGATGAATTTTCAGCAACAAAAAAAAAAGAATTTTCAACAAAGAAGTTCAAATTTTAGCCAACGAGTTAAATTTTCAACCCACAAATGTGAATTTTCGGAAAAAGAATGTTAATGTTCAACTTAATAGTAGAATAATCGAACAAATAGATGAATTTTCAACCAAAAAGATACAGTTTGAACTAAAATTTTGATATAAATGTGCAACCGAGAAGATTATTTTCTTATCAAGAGAAATGAATTTTTAACTAAATACATAATTTTCAATGAAATTGGTTAACTTTTACCAAAAAAATGGAATAAGTAAATTTTGAGTTAAAAAATTAATTTTAATTAATTTTTTTTTACAAAATAGTTCAATTATTAACTAAAATGATTGATCTTCAATTAAAAAGTAATTTTCAGTACAAAATCAGTTAAAAAAAAAATAATTTTTCCATAAAAAAATAACTTTTAGCAAAACAGTGAATTAAAAAAAAAGTTTCGTAAAACAAATGTTGACTAAAATGATAAATATCAAAGCAAAAACATGATTTTTAAACCAAATAGTTCAATTTTCAAATATATAGATAAATTTTCAACTAAAAAATATGAATTCTCAACTCAAAATAGGAAAGTTAAATTTTCAGTTAAAAAACTTAATTTTCATCAAAGAAAAAATAAATTTTCAATAAAATATATTTTTCAACCAAACAAATGAATTTTCAACAAATAAGATTAAATTTCTACCAAAAAATACTCATTTTCAAATAAAAAATGAAGATTTTTAACCGGAATGCAATAGTTACATTTTTAATTAAAAAATTTATTTTTAATCAAAAGCACGAATTTAAAACCAAAGTTACATTTTTTACCAAAAAGATTAATTTTCAATTAAGAAGATTATTTTTTTAACAAAACATCTGCATTTGCAACCAAAGAAATGAATTATAAACAAACAAACAAAAACAAGTTTTTTACGAATACAATTAATATTCTATCACAAAATGTGGAATAGTTAAAATATCGTTAAATAAAACTTTGAATAAAATTGCTCATTTTTCAATAAAAAAGGTTTGTCAACTAAAACAATAAATAAAAAAATTTAATTACAGTATTTCAATTTTCAATTAGTTGAATTTTTTACCAAAAAATATAAATTACTTTTAAAATAACTTGATCAGGTGTCAATTTCAAAGGTTCCTTTTTCAATTTACATTCTCATGTTTTCAATTGAATTCAATAAAAAAAGACGATTTTCTAACAAAAGAGTTGAATTCTCGACCAAAATAGATTACAATCAACTAGTATAAATTAAACCCAAAAATATGAAATTTCTACGATAAGAGATGAATTTCCAAACCAGAAAGACAAATTTATTATTTTCTATATAAATTTAAAGTTTAGAAAATGCAAATGTTTTTAAATTTTCTAAAAATTCACAGTATGATCCACCTTAAAATTTTAATTTTACTGAATGCTTTCTTTTCTACGACGTAGGTAAACGAACTTTAACTTACCGAGCAAATGATGCAATTCCTGGCGACTTTTCAAGAATAACCCAGAATAAAGGAACGTTCTGAATTTCGCTCCTTCTTTCCTCAGCCTTTTACGCAGTGAAACGAGCGAAGTTTTTTACGATACACGCGCTAAGAATGGCGTACAAAGTATTCATTGGTATTTATTCTTCACTTTACTTTCACCAAAACTCTAGAGAACTCAAAATTAAGGCTCGCAAAAAACATTATTTTAAACTATCCCAACTTTATTCTCATGGATCAATTTCTCCTGCGAAAATATTACATTTTTCATAATAGTAATAATAATAATCTAAGTTAAAATTATTATTAGAAGGTCACCGAAACTTGATTCTTTTGTTTACTTTATGAATGGTAGAAAATTATAAAATTGGAAGCTTTCTATATATTAAAATAAATATTTTGCAAACAGAATTTCTTTTCTGTGGTTAAAAAAAGACTGGTAATCTGTGGTAATCTAGTTGGGGAATAAAATTAATTTTCTCTATTACGATTCATCTCGTTTTTCAATTTTTTATCCAGAAAACTAAAAAAATGAAGTTTTAGAGTTTAGTGTTTAAAATCTTGATGTGTTAACTTACTTAAAAGTGGTTTATAGCTATTAAAGAATGATAATTTTGCAAGTCAACAAGAAATAACTAGTCGAAGATACGTAAATAAAAATCGAAAAACATTTAGAAAGGGACAGGAAACAAATATATTTAAGATGCTATCTGGAAACCTTTGATTAATTTCAAATAAAGAATATAAAATTATTTTTCCAAAATAAAAGCGAAATCCAAACTAAAATGAAGAGAATTGAAGAAAATGAAAGTTTTTAAATTTGAACTATCCACAAAAAGAATTCTATTAATTTTCGAAGAAAAGAGTTGAAGTTTCGAAAATAAAAAGGCGGATTTTCAACAAAAAATCTAATAGGGGAGACACCACCCTACAGTAGATAATGAGCCTGCACTGGATAGTCATTAATTAAAAGCACGCCAACTATTAATTTAATTAATTATTTCACATACATTAGTATTTTAAATTAATGATTGTCTATTGGAGGTTTTTTATCTACTGTAGGGGGGGGGGGGGGATCACCCTAGTTAAATTTTCAGTTAACAGCGATTAATTTAAAAAAAAAAAAGTTAACAAGATAGTCACATTTCCAAAAAAATGAATTTTCATCACGCAAATATGAACGTTCAACAAAAGTGTTACTTTTCAACACAAAACATTAATTTTTAATTGAAATCATGAATCTTCTACTAAAAAGATGAATTTTCAACCAAGGATATTAATTTCAAAACAAAAAACGACAATTTTCTAAAACAATACATGAATTTTAAACTGAGAAATATTGATTCTCAACTTAAAATGAAAAAGTTAAAATATCAGTTAAAAAGAAGGAATTTTCAACAAAAATGGAATAGTTAAATTTTCAGTCAAAAAATTTTAATTTTTAATATAAAAAATAATTGTTTTAAATAGATAAGTTTTCAACAACAATAGGGTTTTCAAATAAAATTATTAATCGCGCACCGAAAAAAAGAATTTTCAACAAAATAGATGAATTTTTATAACAAAAATGTTTCAACTAAAATGCTGAATAATCAATGCAAAAAAGAACTTTTAACAAAGAAGTTCATGTTTCCGCTAATGAGTAGTTAAATTTTCAGACAAAAAATGTAAATTTTCAATCAAAAAGGCAATAGTTGATATTTTAACAAAAAAAGATTTTAATTTTAAACCAAAATAAGTAGAATTAAACCAAAATAAACTGAAAAATATGAAATTTGTACGATAAGATATAAATTTGTAAACCATAGATGAATTATAACAAAAGCATAGAACTTTCAATCGTCCAAGATTTTGCGGCTAATAAAGACAATTGTTGTTATAAAAAATGTTGAATTTTACGACAGACGAATTTTCTACCTAGAAACCTTTCATGAATTTTAAATTTTAAAATGAAATGAAACACATGCGCACGCACAAATCCTACATTTCTAATTACTTTAAAGGATAGACACTCGTGAATTTATGACCCATTGCAATTTTACTAATCCGTAATTTTATCATTTATTTTCTAATACATCTTTATTATTAATTACAATCAAGGTTCCCAATCTTTATTGGTACAAATTCGTTTCCAAAGAAAAAAACCTACTTTTCTTGTTATAAATTATTCTTTATTATTGGAAGCTACTTTCGTGCTTGAAACTTATTTTCTTTTTTCAAATTTGCTGTATATTTTAAAGCCTATTTTGGACAATTTCCAGCAATTTATAAATTTCTGGAGACGTTTCCTTTCCTTTTGTATTCTAATGCTTTATTTTCTCAAGGGAAACCTCCCTATAGAGAATAACAATTAATTAAGAGCACAAATAAGAGAAAATTGATTAATTTGAATTTATGAACACATATAGTGTCTTAACTATTCATTGAATTAATTATTTTACATATATTAGTTTTTTAAATTAATGATTATCTACTGTAGGCAGGTTTTCTCTACAAATTAATCTAAAAAATGATAAAAACTGGGTTTTTAAATGGGTAGCTCAAAATTTCGCTAGAGCCTCACCTCAAAGCGGGAGAATAAAATTTGAGTCTCTTTCATCGCTTTTAGAGTTTTATTTACAAACACCACCCCGCCAAGCTCACTTCGCATTTTTATATCCATTGAACGTGCAATATATATTAGATTATTGAAACGCCGTCGAACTACAAAGACGAAGGAGATGAAGGACGCGGGACAACGTTTAATAAAATTTTCTACAAAATATTTAGAGCGAAACCGAGAAAAAGTACAGATAGAATTCAGGTCTTACGTGGCGACAAATTCCAAGGATGAGTGACCATCGCTTTCAAATTATCATGGAAAATCTAGATTAAAATCTGATTTAAAAAACAGATCCCACTTATTTTGTTTAGATTGCCTAATTTTCTGGAATCGTAAAAATCGTCTACGTCATCAGTATTCTATTTTATCAAAAATACATTTGATTCTGAAGAAAATTCCGTAGCGGACCGAGTGACCTTTACTACGACCGCTAGGAATAATTTTCATCCTTTTTCACATCTATTCACAATTTCACATATAACTTAACACTCATCTTTTTAGATATTTATATTTTTAATAATTTGTACTTATTCACATGTTAAAAAATTAATACTTAAAATCTGTTTGTCGGGTTGTCGCACACAGCGTTTAAATTTTAATGTTTAAACACGTGAATGAATACAAATGATTAAATATAAATGCATAAAAATATACAGAGTATATATTTTGCAAAAAATTATATGTGAAATTGTGAATAAATGTGAAAAAGGATGAAAATATGCCCTAGCGTGCCCAGCCACTCGGTCCGCTAGGGGTAAATTAAGGCGGAATGTTTTTTTATTCTCATACAAGAGCCTATTTTGATATAATATAAAAATCGCTCAAGCGGAAATTCGAGCTTTTTTTTATTGTTTTACATCCTGCAAACGTTTGCGTAGCAGATTTGTGTTTACAATTTTCCTGCTGATTAGAGTGGGTCAAAGAAGTTAAACTCTTACCCACTAACTTTTTTTTTCACTAGAAAATATACCAAAATTTGTTTCAGATTATAAAACAAAATAGGTATCATTGCCAGCCAAGATCAGACTCTCGTTTTGTCGCCACTGACTGGGAATGTAGCTAATCTATACCACAAAAAACATCATGCTAATTGTAATATAACACAGGGAATCTCAGCCGTAATTTGGACTCTTATGATTAATTTCTGCCCCATGATTGAAAGTCAGAATTTCAACACCATCCAAAGATTGAGACTCGCTGGTCTATTTTGACCTATTCATTATTATTTAATTAATACTTTGCATTTTTCATCATTAATTAATTAAATAATTAATTTAATTCCAAATAGACTACACTTAGCAAAAACCCTCACATCGGCTACATGTATAAATTGTGCAAAAATGATGTAGCATTTTAGTCGTTAGGTAGGCCCTCCATCGAAAAAGGCACGTACATTTACCTACGTAAAGTCTATACGTGTACAAGTATATATCATAAATTTATAATCATATACCATCACACAAAAAGGAAAAAATTGCCAATAATCTAGGATACGGCAAGAATGGCGTTAACAGTAATATTTATAAGTACGTGAGAAATTGCCAAATTCCCATGCGCTTTGATCATATTGCTATAATCGATTTTTTTTTAAATCTCGACTGATTGGTTCGTGGATAGATTCCTTTTGACCTCTCCTTTTTCGTAATAGGAAGATACTAAACACTAACGTCTGTTGAATTGCGTCCTGAAAAAAAGGAGCCTCGTGAAAACATAAGAATTGGGCAGTGGTTTCAGGGCGGCCGTTTTAGTCGAGGAAAAAAATTCCCGGTCACTTGCATGTTTTTTCCTCGTTTGCAAATTATTAACATTAAAATGTCCGAACTCTTACAATATGACTTAATTTTTTTTCATATGAAGTAAATAAAACTCAAATTCAAATTAAAGCATTCAAAGTGGAACTTTTTTGAACTTTAAACTTTTAAAATTCATAATTGAACAATTTTTAATTCGAAAGTTTTTCTTCCAAACGCTCAATAATTTACAGGTATAAAAATGGAAGCTTTTAATTCCTTTCAACTAAACAATTTTAGATTAAATACCGTTAGACGCAAAAATCTAAGCTTCTAAATCGAACAGTTTAAATATTTCAGGTCCAAAAGTGCAAATCCATGCTATGATTTTAGGAAATTTTAAGTTAGGAACATTTAAAAATTGAAAGAATACATTTTTTTTACTTAAATGAGCACTTTTTAAAAGTTAAATTATTTTAAGTCTTTTAAATTATTAATTGTTAAATTGTTATTTATTCATTAAAATTGATAATAGATTATAAAGTTAAAATCGAATAAATTCTGAATTTTGTTGTAAAATCAGTTACTGTTCCATTTTTAATATTTGAACTAAAGTTCAATTTTTCGAATTATTAATCAGTTTAGATTTACAGTTGATCAGCGAGAAATATTTTTTTTTTAACTTTCATTTTCATACGATTTTTATTATTAATTCTTTAATAGATTATTATTTTTGATTTACTTTAAATCTAAAAAATTCTTTAGAAAAAAGTCAAATGGACGACTATTAAATTGTTAAAATATTACTTTTCAATGAAAAACCATTTACGAAAAAGTAACTAATAAAAATTATGAATTGAAATCTTATTAAATTCTTGTAAAAAATTATGTAAATCTATTTTTAACACTTGTTTTTAATAAAAAATGAGTTTCTTTTTCTTGGATTTTAAACAGTTGTAATATTGAATTCAATGTTCAACAGGCGAAATTTCAACTCAAAACGAATTTTTAAACAATTCGCAATTTTTGATGTGTTAAAATTTCAACTCTTGAAAATTTAATTTTCTTCAATTTTCAATTCTTGAAAATTCAGTTATCTTCAATTTTCAAGAATTGAAAAAAAGAAAAAATAATTGATATTTGCGTTTTCAGCAGCTGAAAATTGAAGCCAATTGTAAATCGAATTTTCAGCAGTTAAAAATTGAATTTTCAACTTTTAAACATTTGAAATTTTGACTCTTAAACATTTATGTAAAAAGTAAATTTATAATTGAAAATAAGTGTTAATGATATTACTTTCACACAGTCTGCATCTCATTGTCCCGAAAAATTGGCGAAGTTGGAAAAAGGGATGGAACACTTCGATTTAAATAATTATATACGAGAATTTAATTTTTAAAAATAAGCATTTCAATCCATGAACAGGGAATTTATTAGATTTGAAAAAATTCCTACTCGAATATCTCCGAGCAAGTCTTCAAAACTGCATTTTTAGATAGAAATGGAATTTTTTAAAGTAAAAGACTTCAGAATTAAGTATTATAAACTGAATGACTTCAAAATTGAAAAAAAGTTAGTAATGAACTTAACATTTAAAAAAAAAAGGTTAAAATCAAACATATTTCCAATTGCATTATAACACGTGATTGGATTGAATTTTTTTCTAAAAATTTGTCAAATTCCCGATTTCCTGGTCCAGCGGCCACCCTGATATTTCTTCATTTTTACCGTGTTATAAAATCTAATAAATTAGTTGAATTAAGCACCAAAATTCCTGAAAAGCCGTATTTTTAAATTAAAAAATATCAAGTTGCTACCCAATAGTTCCAAGTTAGTGGCGCTCTCGTCACTAATCCAAGCGTGAAATATTTTTCTTAAAAAGTACTCAAAGAATAAAAATGTACAAATCTAAAAGTGAAAAAAGCTAATTGTTTGCAATTCTATTCTTCTGAATTTGTTCTTAAGAATCTTGAGTCCGAAATCGCAGAGGTCTCTCATCGAAAAAAAGCCAAGAAGTCCAAGGACGTTCGTTCAAGTGGAACGTATAAAACCCAGGAGACAATGTCGAATCGATCGATGGCAAAATATGTTTGGTTCCCTCGCACAATAATGGCGAACTGCACCGCTCCTGGGACCGAGAATTGAACGCGGCACACTTTAGTTTTCAGATGAGATTCTAATCCTTCACAATGACTCTTTAACAATGGCAGAGTGCGAAGTTTCGCGATTGAACGATCACTCGGAACTTTATCGAGTTCATATCGTTAAAATTTATCACAATAATTATAAATAGAAAGCAACACGTGGCACCTCTTAGTTGCGAAAATTTAAATTTAATAAATCAAAAATACCTTTCTTTATAGAAATTATTAATGCAGTTTATAGATAATTCATAAAATAAAGTAAAAGAGTAAATCATTTAGTTTCAGGAGCAACAATTTAATATTTCAATTACTGGTCACTTTTTCTTGTGTAGTTCTGAATTTGACAACATAGAATTACTGTCTACTGAAAAAAATTCTAAGTGAGTGTTTTGATAACATTGTCTATTTTTTTAAACCACATAGTGAAATTTTCAATATTACATAGTTCAATTTTCAATCAAAAAATGAAATAGTTCACTTTTCAAGCAAAATGGTGAGTTTTCAAACAACAAGATTTAACTTTATACTAGAAAAAAAAAATTTCCAACAAAAATACATAATTTACCATCTAAATATTAGAAGTTCTAACTACAAAAAGAAAACGAATTTTCTAACAACAAAAAAATGGTTATATTCTCAACTTAAAACATAAACCTTTAATCAAGTTTGGAATAATGAAATTTTCAAATAATAAAATTGAATTTTCAACAATATAGTTCAATTTTTAATGAAAGAAGTGAATTTTTAAATTAAAAAAATATATTTTTTCAGTCAAAATTGGAATAATAAATTCTACAAAAAAGCGATTTTTTCTAATGAATAGTTACATTATCAGCCGTAGAAACAATTTTTTAACGAAAGTAATGAATGTTCGACAACAAAAAATTACCCTTTACCAAAGAAATATAATATTGAACCAAAAAAGATAAATTTTCGACGAAAAATTAAATTGCTGATGTTCCAACAAAACAAAGATTAATTAATTAATTTTTAACAAAGGAAAAGAAAAACAATTTTTCAATAATATAGTTAAATTTTCACCGAAAGAAGTGAATTTGAAACAAAATACTTACAGTTTAAATCTAAAGTAATGAATTTTCAACCAACAAGTGTAATTTTTAACTGAAATATTAATTTCTAATAAAATAAATGTATTAACTAATTCAATTTTTAATCAAAATAAATTAATTTGCAAAAAGAATAATTTACTAAAAAAAAGTCCATTTCCAAACACACAGTTAAATTTTCAAGTGAAAAAATCAATTAAACAAAAATTTAATTTTGTTAAAATTAGTTAAATCTCGAACCAAAAAATGATTTTATTACAAAAATAATTAATCCTTAAGTACAATTATGGTTTATTTTTAAACTAATAGGCGAATTTCTAACAAAAAATGGGTATTTACATTTTCAGTAAATCAATTTTTAACGAAAAAAACAACTGAATTTCATAAAATTAGTTAATTTTAAACGAAATGGATGAATCTTAAACAACGTAAACTGCTGTAGTTGATATTTCCATCAAACAATATTTTTAATTAAGAGCAGTTGAATTTAACCAAAAAGGTTAGATTTTTAACAAACCATGTAATAAAAAAAATCAGTTTTTAACAACAACAAAATAATAATAATAATAAATAAATAAAAATCAAATAAAAGACAAACTTAACAAAATAGTTCAATTTACAAAAAGACTATTTTTCTCTTAAACAGTTTTTGAAATTTATAACTATGATTGTTTTTAATTTTCGCTATAAAAAATAGAAAACAATGATAAACATGTACTTTGAAACGTTCCTTCATTAAATAAGAATATTATATTTGTGAAATTCAGAACTATGCAAGAATAAAATGTATCATACACAAAATATTAATTTCTTTTCATTCAAATAGAATACTTTGACTCTATTTTGAAAATGAGCTATAAACTTGTATCAATAATTTGTATAAAAAAAGCTACTTTTCATATATTGAACTTTTATTTTCGCAGAACTCGGACCCGAACAGATCGCGCGCTCTGGTGATTGGTAAACTCCCAAATTGATTCAATTTTCCTGAAATTAATAAAAGGTTAAAAAAAAAAGCAAGTGCCTTTTCTGGTAAAAAAAAAAAATTAAAACTACCTGACCGAGAGATTGCGCAAAGCAAGAGAGTGATTATGGTTTTTCAGACATTTTATCAGAATTTATTATTTCGTGTAAACGTTTATAATAATAATTATAATTTACAATTACGATGGTTGATGATAAATACAAATAGAACAACGTAATTCGGGACGAGGGAAATCGAGGGTGATGGATAAAGTGTCGTTTGTGTCGATGAGGAGAGGATTCGCGTGATGTGAGTCGAGTCGATTCGGAAAAGAATGACGCGCGTGTGATAATATAATTCTCAATTGTCAGTAATAATAAACGCACTCGACACGTCTCGTGGAGGAAGCTCCCAAATATCAAGTAGAAAAAAAAAATATATATAAAATGAAAAAAAGAAAAGAAAAAGCTTATCCAATACAACACTGGAGTAGAATAACAGCGGGATCATTGCCGCCGCTAAAGGTGTGGCATTATTCGCTCTTCCGCCCTCGAGCGTGAAAACTCGAGTTATAATTGCGTTTCAGGGTTTTGGGAGAGATGAACGACTAATTGAGAACTCGAGAAAGGGGAAAAGTAATCGGGAGGGAATTTCAAAAGGAAAATTACAAGGACTTTGGAGTAAAAGTACATTCGAAGGCCCGCTGGCGCGAGTTCTTATCTGCAACTGACCCTCTCTCTCTCTCTCTCTTTACCTCCTACACCAGTTGGCCTGCCGAGTGTGCTAAAAAAAAAAATGAAAAAAAAAAAAAAAAAAAAAACAACAGATGAATCCTCGAAGAAGGCTTCTTAATCTGTAACGCATTTTCGCTTAATATTCCTCTTCATCGAGCAACGATTACCCACGATCTGGTTTGCAATCTGATTTTTTGCAATCCAGATTTCTCTCGCGAAAACACTACGATTATTCCTGCTGACGAGCTTTTCCTTGGATTGTGCGTTGCTCTCTGCCGAGATCTCTTGTTGCGACGGACATCGATACATCGAAAAAAAAATACCAACACGAAGACAGCAAACAGTGTAATATTATCAATTATCGTTACTTTGTCGTTTCCTGTAATATACATTTTGTGTCACGTGTCTGTCTCTCTGTGTGTCGGTGTATCGCTTGTGTGTTACACACGCGTATATATACATATAATGAAATATATGTACGCATATTTAATAGAGAATCAGAGGAGACTTTTTTTTCCTCTCTCTCTCTCTCGAGGTATTAGTTCGAGGATAGTGGCGATAGCAGTGAGCTTGCAAGTTTACTTTGGAATGCTCTCTCACTCTCTCTTACTTAATTAACATCGGAAAACAGCCATTGGCCAGTCAATCTGCATTCATGATTAATTATTGTTTAATATGAGAAAAACGCACAACCAAATACTGAGGACAAATATAGGACTTACAAACTTTTAAAACCTTTTATACTTTCACGATTGTACAATTGACAAAATTATTTATCCTTAACAAAGGTATTTCCAGGCGAAGATTTAAACATGCACTTTTAATGGCATTCCCCTTTTCTTCTCTTATCCCCTAATAATGTTCTCACCCTCTCACTATATTCACCTTTTCATCCATATCCCCCTTTCTTCTCCGCACGGAAATACTTTTGACTATCACTAAAACTGATTTGACTCTCCTCCTCCTCCTCCTCCTCCTCTTCCCAGAATGAACACACTTTCCAATCGAATAATGACGTACTCGTTAAACCAGAACATACTTCTTAAATCTCCTTTACTTTGTCACTAAATTAGTTACAAAATAACGCTGGTAACTCAAGTACCTCGGGACTGAGATTAAAAAAAACAAACATGTGTGCAGGAGAGAAGCGTCTCGCGGCAAAAGAAAGAAAGAAAGAAAGAAAGAAAGAAAGAGAAGTGAGGGAAAAAGACGTGTGTTGCGTTGTACGGTGTACGTTTCCGAGCACATCGAACGCGAAATCAATCCACCACTGATGATATTTGGAACTTAATAACTTAATGTATTTTTGCTTTTGTTTTACTCTCCTTATTCCTCCTGCGCTTTCCTCTTGATATAATAATAATAATAATAATAATATCGTATTCGCTAGACAAATGTGAAATTTAATTTAAATGACAACTGGCTATAATGTAGTAGATTTTCTTGTGGGCTGTTCCGTCTATTCTCTTCTTCACGTTTTCGTGATTCCACTGGCACTGGCTACTCGGTAGCGCGTTTCAGCGAAAATATCTTACGAGTAGATATCGCATTCAGTCGAGTGGCGATGCGATGCTTCTCTCCCCCTTTTCGTCAGTGACTTAGTGCGGGAAAATTCTTTACATCTTCCAAAGTAGAGCCTCGCTATTCTTTTCTTTTTTGTCTCCTCTCCGCTATTGTCGTCGATGATCCTCAGAAATACGAAGAGGAAAAAACGTTGACGGAAGTCTAGCTTCTCAGCCTCTGATCGAAGACAGGCTAGAGGATTATTATTGAGTTCGGAAACCGGCATCGGCAGCAGCGTGCGTTTGTGTCAGGAGAGAGAGGTCAGTTTCCGAGGAGGAAGTAAAAAGGAAATGGGAAAAATGAACGGGTTGAGGGGGATTAAGATGGAAAGAGGGAGAGGAGAGGAAGGATACACAAAGGACAAAAGGACATATGGAGAGATGGTGGATGGATGTTTTTGAGTGGTAGGTTGGAGGGTGGGTGGGTGAGCTCTTGAAAGGACGGGGGACGATAGAGAATAGGATGTTTCTTATTAGATTAGAAAGGGTAGGACTTAAGCTTAGGAGGGTGGTTAGTTGTCGCCGGTCTCCTGTGGTTCATCCCCATCACCCTGCGTGTCACTAGTCCAGAGAGTGAGGTTGTCGCGCAACAGCTGCATGATTAACGTGGAATCTTTGTAGCTGTCTTCGTTCAATGTGTCCAGCTCCGCGATCGCGTCATCGAACGCCTGAAAACAATTTAAATTTTTTATTTCTTTATCTTTTATTTATTTTAAAACTATGTCAAGGTGTAAAGAATAGTGCGCAAAAATAATTAGCCTTAACGGGACAGTCTGCCAACATTCAATTACTTTTTTCAAACATTTTTTTCTCATAGTAAAATTAATTTATTAATATCAAACTTTTAGTAGATGAAAGAACAAGTTTGAAAGTAATACATAAATTTTTTTAAATGTAAATATCGCTGGTACGGCATCCTGAAGTTCGGGCCATCGAAATTAGAAAAAGTTGTGAAATTAGTGAAATATAAAAAAATAGCTATCTTGTTTAAATAATTCAAGTTAAAAAAAATCAGAAGTCAGCCATTTTGTTGTATGTTATCACATAAAAATTATCCTAGTTCACACGATAGCTACTTTTCTATATTTCACTAATTTCACAGCTTTTTCTATTTCCCATGACCCAAAGTCGAGATATGGAGGCATTTACATTTTTTTAAAATTGCTGTATTACCTTCAAACTTCTTCTTTTATCAACCAAAAGTTTGATATTAATAAATTAATTTTACTATGCGAAAAAAATGATTGAAAAAAGTAATTGAAGATGACAGGTTGCCCCATTAACTTCAATAGGTTAGGCTGAATTTATGGGTCAGAAATATCAAGGTCTGCGAGTGGTCGTTAGATTTTAATGATACCCGGGCAATTATAGTACTATATAAGAAACATTTGAAGCAAAAAGGATTTTTGAAATTTTTCAAAATTACGAGAATTACCGCCAGTTAATTGAATTTTTCACCAAAATGATGAATTATCAGACAAGAAAATTGATTTCTACCAAAAAATATGGATTTTCAACTAAAATAATATAATTTTTCAATCGCAAAATTGAATCATTAAATTTTTAGTCGAAAAATGAATGCTCAACCAAAGAGATGAATAAATTTTTATCTAAAATTATGGAATATTCAACTGAAATAATAGTTACTTTTTCAGTTTAAAAAACAACATAATTTTCAACCAAAAAATAACTCATATTTCAACCAAAGAAATGAATTTTTAATTAAAATTATGAATCTTCAACTGAAAAAATTAATTTTCAACAAAAGAGTTTAACTTTCAACCAAGCAATTCTATCCCTAATCTACAAAATTTATATTCAACTAAAATGATAAATATTTAACTGTAGTACTTCAATTTTTAACCAAAAAAGAAGAATTTTTAAACAAGAATATTAAATTTTTAAAAAAAAGATCACTTTCTGCCAAAAAACTCGAGTTTTAACAAAATATGTGAATTTTCAACGAAATAGTTGAACTTTCAATTAAAAGACAAATTTTGTATCCTAAAGGATGAATTTTCAACTGGAATAGTTGAATTTTATACCAAAAAGATGAATTTTTCAAACATAAAGATTATATTTCTACAACAAAAGGCAAATATTCCATAAAGTTTATACATTTTTAAACAGCTATTTGCATTTCTAAATAAATAAATAAAAATTGAATAATAAATTATGATTTACTGAGAGTAAACTGAAATAAATTCAAAAATCTGCGAATTTTGATGGAGTAGAAATAACTTTTATAAATTGATCAAAATGATTAGAATAATGAAACTTTGAACTTTACTTTTAAAATAGGTACTTTTTCAAAAATAGGTGACAAATAGAAGTTTTATTAGTAAATATTTATTTATTGAACACGTCACGCTATAATGATCAAATACGAAAAATTCCCACCAAGTCATTTCAAAGGAAACGAAACAGAATGTATTTTACCGAATTGATAAAAAATTCGAACTATAAGTGTTCTTTCTAAATTTGGTGAAAGTTCCAGTTTGACAAATTTATTAGTCTTTTAACTAAGTTAATGACGTAAAATCGTATATTAACATGAGAAAGGTGTGGAAAATGTTCTTTAAAATATATTAATTTAAAACTAATGCAGGTATTTAACCTTTTCTCATTTATTCTAATTTGTTTTTTCTACATCAATATTTTTGCCAAAACACGAAAATCCACGTTTTTTACAGATTAAAAAAAATTCTCCTTAAAAAACAAAAAAACAAAAGTCTGGTGATGCTTTTCTGTATTGTATTTTTTTTATTTGTAATACGATTTCTCAACCAAGTAGTTGAATTTTCAACTAAAAAAGATGAAATTTTCATTGTACAAAAAAAATTTTTTTGAACCAAAGAGATCAATTTTCAAATAAAATTATGAATTAACTGGAATAGATAAATTGTTAACCAATTCAATGAATTTTAACCACAAAAATTAATTTTCAACTAAAATTATGAATATTTAACTTGAATGCTTGAATTTTCAACAAATTAATTGATTTTCAACTAAAAGAGACAAATTTTCAAACCAAGTAGCTGATTTTTGAAGTAAAAAAGATCAATTTGAAACCTAAAATGGAATAGTTCAACTTTCAGTTTAAAAAAATTGTAACCATACTGAGACATTTTGAACTAAAGTTATGACGTTATAACAAAAAATTTAAGTCGAATTTTCAGTTAAAAACATTAATGTTCAACCGGAGATCAATTTTCAACTAAAATGACGGAATGTTCAAATCGAATAGTTACATTTTCAGTAAAAAAAAGTTTAACAACATAGTTAAAGTTTGAAGTGAAATTGCACAATTTTTAGTAAAAAAAAATTAACTTTCAGCCAACAAAAGACGAATTTTCAACCAAATAATTCATTTTTAACCACCGAGATGAATTTTCAAAATAAATAATAAGTCTTCCTTTTCATTTCAAAGCAGATCAATTTTCAACCGAAAATTTCGTAGTTAATATTCAAACAAAAAAAGATTTTAATGTTCAATCAAAAACAGTTGAATTCAGCCAAAAATACATTTCAACATGAGTTGAATTTTCAATTAAGAAAGATTTTGCAGTTAAGAGAAGACATTGCAAACAATCTGTTGAATTTTTAACAAGATGCATCAAGTTTAAACCAGATATTTAAATTTTCGACTGAAAATGATCAAGTTTTAAACAAAAATATAATAGTTAAATTTTCAGTTAAAAAAATTAATTTAAAAACAAAGATTTTCAACCAAATAATTGAATACAATAATATAGAGCTACTTTTACAAATGAAGAATCATTCTAATTCAATTTTTGATTGCAATATAAAAAATTAAGCACGCTCTCAAAAAAAAAAAAAAAAAAATCGCTGATATTTCCAGATATTCCAGGTAGAGTAGACACCCTGGACAGCATGGAAATTATTATTTTGAAAAAATAGATTTAAGACGGTTTTGTTCATAATAGAGTAAGTCTGGAACATAGTGCGTTAGAAAAAAGTGTCAAGATATCTGTTTTAAAATCTATAAATTGAGAATAGAAAACTGCCAGGGCATGTAAATAAACGGCCTCTCAACATTTTTGAAAAATCCCTACCATTTTGGTAATTTTGAAGTTTTATGAATCAAGGAATAATTTAAAACGGATACGGTCTCACACGGGTTTAAAAATTAATATTGAAAAAAAATGGATCTTTTCAACTTTTTTAAGGAGAATAGGAACTATTATGACTGTATATAATTTCTCCTTTAATAAACCCCAAAGTTTCATTAAAATTTAATTTTCGGTTCCAGAAATATCTGAAATCCAACAAAATTCAACCCCAATATCCAAACACATAAATCTCGTCATTTAAAAAAATTCCAAAAATCCTTTGAACTTCATATGTTCATCATATAATAATATAATCATAAGAAGTTCAATTAAAATGGAAGTCCACTTGCAGATCCTGGTATTCCTGGTGTGCACTGGCCCTTATATAAAAACAGTGCAAAGTTGGGAGTTTAGAGAAAAAATACCTAATTATACTTCTAAAAATGTCAATATTATTACTGATGGTCTCATTCAAAGGAGAAAGATTACTTTTTATACAAGAAAAATTGAAACATAAAAAACTGTTCACGTTACCAAATGTTATTTTATTACATTTTTTTTTTCTTATATCATCTTCAGTCGAAAACACCGTTTGAAAAATAAAAAAATGTTTTTACGTTTACATTTTTGTATGAAAACTAATATTTTCTCCTTTGAATGAGACCATCAGTAATACTACTAAAAAAAGTTGAGATATGATGAAATATTTTTTTCTAAGACCTTTTGATAGATTTTGAAAAAAAAACAGTATTAAATCATTTTTGTATAATGATACAAAAACTTTAAGAAACATAATCTGGGTCTTTGCCTACCTAGCAATATGTATATGGAACTATATATTTCCTAAATAATTATTACTCAATAAAAAATAGAGTGGATCCAGAGTAGAACATTTTTATTTTCATACTCTGACCATAGATAAAAGTTGCATTTTCGCATCGAAATGTATAAATAAAAGTTGTAGAGCTTGTTCAAAGACATTTTTTTCACATTCAATCAATCGTTTTCGAGACAATTTCAAAAAACAATTTTAAATTTTGAAAAATGAAGTAATAAATTAAATCCTATTGTCCCTGATAGCTTAAGGAATGTCCTGTAAGTCATTTTTACAATCAAGCTTGACGTAACTAAAGAATTAAGTCGCTTCAAGCAATATAAGTTTTAATTGTAAATTTGTGCGACAAAATTAACAGGTGTTCATTTTAATACGAAAGACAAATTTTCACGCTAGTGCGAGTTTGAAAATAAAAATTTCAGTATTATCCATCCACTCCATAAAAAAATACCACAAAATATTTTTTTCGAATTCATTAATTTCAACAAAGCAAAATTTAAGCTTCTATAAGTTTCTCAAATTTTTATCAAAATGCATATGAAATATATTTAAGTTACAAAATGTGAAATTATTTAAAATTAGCACTATATATCCTACTTCTAAATAAACTAAAAAAGCTTTTACACAATGAAATATTTAATTACCAATTCCAAATCCGTAAACAACTATTTCAAAAATAGAATGAAATGAATTTAAAGTAACATATAAATGTAAACTACAAGCGTTACCAAAAAAATTTCACATACATAAAAAAATATTATCTCGAAAATATCATTGAACAAACTTAATTACGGAAATTGTTTGTTATTTGACTAATCTAAGATTTGTTAAATCAAATATTTAATTATCAACAACAATGAACTACCTAATTTATAAAAAAAGTCGCAAATGATAACTCAATTGTATATTCGTTCATTGTCTGTCAGACAACGATACCATTCGATTATTTTCAATGCAAGAATTATTCATATGCAGATAATGCAATTTTTACTTATTAAAATTTCGATTATTATAACTGAGTGACTAATAAAAGAATAATACTTTCTTGTGACTCAAGAACTTCAATAAATTGCCTTAAATATTTCTTGCAATTAAAACTTTTCTTGCTTCAGTATGCAGTAAGTATATAAATGATGAATCGTTACTTTTAAAAACACGATTGATCAAGAAACATATCATCACTTCCGCGGTTAGAAAACGTTGGAAGATGGTTAATGGCACAGTGGAGATAGTCTAGTGAACACTTCTACCAGATTTGTTAGTCGTAGCAACAGTAATCTAAAATTAGTGACACACAAAAAAATACAGAGTGGTTAGCGTAAAAAAACTTAACAACACGTTATCAATCACTCCCATTTAAGTTATTTGGGAAGTGAAAAACAAAAAGTGCAAGAAAGAATTAAAGTAAATTTAAAAATGGTAAGAGGACAGCAAACTCTCATACGACTCAAAGTATCATCCATTTCACTAATCTTAAAATTCCGTTGAAAAAAAAAATATATATATATCAGACTTCACAATCTAAAATTATTTCAAAACGGGGGACATAGGGTATTTTTTTCGAAAATAGAGGAATTAATTCGTTCAAATGGAATTATTGTAGGTAACATATTCTTAAGATTTCAAGTAGAAAGTAGAAAAAAGTTGAATTTTGAACAAAAGCCTTGTATTTTCAAGCTAAAGATCGAATGATTTAAAAAACTGACTTTCAACCCACAAAATATGGATTTGCAATTTAAAAAAAGTTATTTTGTCAAAAACAACAAAACTAATAATATTCAAGCTAAAAACACGACTTTCAACAAAAGAGTTAAATTTTCAACCAAGAAAAATTTTTAGTCAAGAAAGAAAAAAAAATCCACCAAACTGTTGAATTTTTAAGCCAAGAAGAATTTTCTGAAAATTGTTGAATATTCAAAAAAAAAGTTTAATATTAAACAAACAGTTAAAATGGGTTAATATGGACTTTCAATAAGAGAAAGCTATTTTTCAAATAAAAAAATAATCTTTTTTATGCCAAAAAGACGACTTTTAACTAAAGAGTTGAATTTTCACCCAAGAAAGATTTTGTATTCAAAAAAGAAAAAAAAATTCCACCAAATTCGTGACTTTTTAAGCCAAAAAGAAGATTTTTCTGAAAACTGTGGAATTTTCAACCCGAAAATATGAATTTTAAACAAAAAAGTCAAATATTGATCATACTGTTAAGATTCTAACCAAATAGTTAATTTTTCTATCAAACTGTTTAAAATTCAAGACGAAAAGATGATTTTTCTACAAAATAGTTGAATTTTTGACACAAAAATATTAAAGCTCAACATAAAAGGTAATTTGAAACAAATAGTTAAATCAGCAACTAAATGAGATTATTTTTTAACCCAACAGTTGAATTTTATACTAAAATAGTGGAATTTTCAACACAAAAAGATGAATTTTCAATTAATAAAATTAATGTTCTATACAAAAAAGACGAATTTTCAACCAAAATGACAAAAGTTAATTTTTCCGTTAAAAGAAGTCATTAAAAAATGTAATAAAATAGTTAAATATGCAACCACAGAAATGAATTTAAAAAAAAATATTTTTTTAAATAAAGTAATTCAACTATCAATCAGTTAGTTGAATTCACAACCCTAAAAGATTTAGTTTAAAATTTTAAAAACCAGTTCAATTCAACCAAGAGAGATTAATTTTTTAACAAAATAGTTGAGCTTTAAGCTAAGAATTGAATATTTTAGAAAACATTCGAATTTTAAACCCAAAAAATATAAATTTTCAATTAAAAAAAAAAAGTAATTGTTCTTCCGAGAAGATTAATTTTCTACCGAAAAGTCAAATTTTCAACTAAGAAGAATCGTATTTTATCAAAAAAATAGAACACTTAAATTTTCAGGTAAATGAAAAGCAATTTTAAAACAAAATAAATTTAATTTTCAATAAAATACTTGAAATTGCAACCGAAAAAAAAATGAATCACCAACAAACAGTTAAACTTTCAACCAGTTGTATTTCCCACGAAAATAGATTTTAATAAAAAAATAAAAAGTTCAATTCAACCAAAAAAGATGAATTTTCAACAAAATATTTGAATTCTTTACAAAAACAAATTAATTTTTAATCAAACTGATACATTTTTAAGAAAAAAAGTTATAAATTCTTAAAACCGACAAATTTTCAACTAGAACATTTTTTCAGTCATGGAAACAAAATTTTCAATATTATGATTTTTTAATCTACAACAGGGAACTTTTTATCTAAAAAGACGAAACAAGTTGAATTTTCTACCAAAACATTACTTTTTACAAAAACAGTGGGATTTTAAACAAAATAATTAAATTAAAAAATATATATATAACGTTTAATCAAAAGAGAATAATTAATATTGTATTTAACAGGAAAAACGATAAAAAGCCGAAAAAGGGGGAAGTTTTTTTTGTTAAACAGGGAAAAAGAGGAATTATCTGAAAAGGGGGAAACAAGGAAATAGGCTAGAGTGTGAAGTCTGAAATATTAAAAAAATATTGTTTACAAAATTCTCCTTTAGGAACAGGGGCACACACTTTCATGAACAAGGCGCTTGATTTCAATACACTGTGTTTATTCATAAGGATAAAATAGAATAAAGTAGAAACGTGAATTTTGGTTAGGCAAACGACAAACGAAAATTGAATGATTCAATCTTCTTGAATTAGAAATTAGAACAAGCTTAGTACGGCCAGTCTAATTAGCAAAACATCCGATCAGAATAAATTAATTTTGATTAGAAAAAAAAAAACTCAAGCAGAAACTCTTGCTCCCTAACCTGTTTGGCCAGGTGGCAAGCTCTGGCCGGGGAATTGATAATTTCGTAATAAAAAACGGAGAAGTTGAGGGCAAGTCCGAGCCTGATGGGATGTGTTGGCTGCATTTTCGCTTTTGCTATGTCAAACGCCTCCTGGTATGCCTTTTGTGAATCCTCAACCACTGCTGTAACGCAAACCATCGACCATTCAGATTCATCAATTCACAGCAGGTGTTTTTGATTCCAACAAACTTCGACACTCTGAATTAATTCAAAGCTGAACAAAGGCAAAAAAATTCTTCGCTTAAGGGTGTCCAAAAAACATCGTTTTCAAAATTCCAAGACTAGTTTTCCACTTTTCCGCACCGTTCATATTTTAAATACCAAAATTATAATCTCGTAATATCTTAATTATAAATTTTTTTATTTATTACCAGGGCTGCACTAGCCTAATTTACTTGAAAGAAGGGATCCATTTAAAACAAAAAAGATATCCAAAATGATTAATTTCTAACCAAAAAAGTGACTAAAGTTCTTCTGAATTTATAAGAATTCAAAAGAATTTTAAAAGAATGAGAAAAAAATTAAAAAAATTCCATTGATTACAGTAAAAATGGAATGAAATTAGAGGAATTCAAAATAGTTGTCGAGTCAAAAATAAGGTGCCAGGAAAAAGTTTTCTATGATTTTAAGAATTGAAATAATATTATCAGTCATGTCTCATGAAAGAAAAAACATCCTTTTTATGAAAAAAGTTTCAAAATTAAGAAAAATAAGTCTTAATAATTTAAAAAAAAGGGGGTTTAAATTTAATCAATTATCGCTTGTTCTTTCGGGCAAATCATTCCCAATAACATTAGAGTCATAAAGAATGTTTTCCCCGAAAAAATAAGCTATCATTGATTGAAATACAAACATTCGTTTAAAATTGATAAAAAAAGCGATAGTCAGAACAAATCAATCTCAAAAAGATTGTTGAAATAATTTTTTGTTTGTAAGTTTAGAAATTTTTTCATTGAAAATAATGTTTTCAAATTGAATAACATCAGTCATGTTATTTTGATTCTTAAAATCATAGAAAAACTATTTTTTCAGATCTATGAATTTTCGAACCTTTTGGAACAAAAATTCAAGATGATTTTTTTTTTATTTTAATGAATTTCAAGCTATTACAAAATATGTAAAATATTCACAACAACCAGCAGATTTGAAATGAGCTTGTAAAAATGAAAGGGAATTTGGAAGAATTCAAGTAAATAAAAAAAAACTCAAATAAAAAGCCAAAGAAATCAAAAGAAGTTAAAACAATTCAAATGAATTTCAAAAATAAAAAAAAAAACATTAAAATAACATAAAATGCAGTGAAATTCTATAAATTTTATATTTCCTATAATCTTGAAAAATTTATTAAAATACCTTAATAACTTTTAAAATCCCATAAAATAATAGAAATCCCCGTAGATCTGGTAAAATTCCTGGGAATCTTTTAAAATATCATAAAACCTTATAGGTCCTGCAATTCTTCTGAAATTCTTGACAGCCACATGAACCTTTTTTTTAATACACTAAAATATTATAAATTCTTTGAAATCACTTTAAATTATTTAAATATTTTAAAGATATCTTAACATATTTGAAATATTTTAAAATATTTTTTTAACTTCCTCGAAAACTTTATAAATACTTCAAAGTCTTAAAAATGCTTCGAAATCCATGCAATTTATTGAAATCAATTGAAAATTACATATCTTCCGAAATTATATTTAAATTTTTGAATCCTTTAAAATCGTTAAAATTGTAGGAAATCTGTTAGTCTCTTGAAAATTTTTTAAAAGTTAAAAAAATATCCGAACAAATTTTAAATCCTTTGGAATACCTTCTCAAATTATTGCAATATATTAAAAATTCCTAGGAATCTTTTAAAATACCCTAAAATATTGCATATTTTCTGATATCTGTAGAAAAACCCTTGAAATTTATAATACTTACTTCTTCGTTTTGCATTAGACCCACCGAAACATAAAACAAACGCGAACAATTTTAAAATGTCAAATATGAATAGGAACAATAGTTTAATTTTTATTAGAAAAGACTTTTGCCATTTCTTTTTTCTCAAAATCCCTGACTTTTCCCTGATTTCCAGGTATTTCTTGACCTGCAGCCACCCTGGGCATTTTTAATTTCTGCCTTTGTCCAATTAGTGCATGGAGTGTCTAGATTGTTGCAGAGTTAAGGGAGGGGGGGGGGGTTTAATTTGGAAAAATGTGCAAAGCGATTTTTTAAATCATTGCCACCACCTCCACCACTGATATCACCACTGCGCCATCACCATTAAGACTTCCTTTAATCGTGCCGCGACCTGTAATTTAGAAGAGTGGTCAGTTTTTTTAATCAAGTAGTACCTGTTTGGCCAATTGGCAGGCCTTGTCTGGCGAATTCAAGATTTCGTAATAGAACACCGAGAAGTTGAGGGCTAAACCTAGCCTGATGGGGTGGGTCGGCTGCATCTTCGCCTTGCTGATTTCAAACGCATCCTGATAAGCCTTCTGACTGTCTTCTACCACAGCTAAATTATCCACACAATGGGGGAAATACATAGGCTTGTTAGATTAAAATTAGTAATACACTTGTCATTCTTAACTTACATTGTCTCCATTTGAAAAAAAAACTGTGTTTAAAATTTAAAAACGAAAAGCCGAATCAGGGTGTCTTTGGATCAGGCAATTTGATATTTCCAGGTTGTTTCCGATCACATTTTTTTCCCCGAACAATTTAAAGATACTTTTTTTAGTGATTGCTCCCAAGACTATAAAAATGGAAATTTCAACAAAATATACACAAATCGGAATTCTCTATAAAATGAGTCAGGATGAAGTCATTTTGTCAATTTTTAATTATAATTTCTTTTTTAACTAAGGATAATATTTTTTATAATTGATGAAAATTGATATTCTAACATTAGAATGATTATAGAAATAATATTTGTATATAATACATAGACGACAATCAAACAGTTGAATTAACTGATATGATTTTTTTCTTGAAATTACAGATTTGCAGTTTAAAAAGCAAAAAAAACAAGAAATTGTACAAAAATAATGAGTTTAGTGACCTGCTTGATAATCTGAAGAAACTTATAATCTTTAAATTAAAAACACCAACTTGCGACGAAAATATTTCCAAATTGTAAATCTTGTTTACAAATTTGTGAATCGTCTTTGAAATATAATTTTTTCTATAAAAAATTCAAACTTCTAATGAAAAAAGCTAACCAACTACCTAACTGTTAAAAAATGGCAAATATTGATCGAATTATAAAAATTTTTGTTTTAAAATTCCCATATATTGTGTAAAATGCTAACATGAACTAAAATTGTTCAAAACTGTTAATCTTCAATCAAATGTAATTTTTCTGTATTAAAAATACCAATTTCAAACGAAAAACACGAAGATAATCCAAAATTGGATTGCAAATTTGATGCAAATTATAATTGTCTTGTCTAGCATAACCTAAAATAGTTCAAATATACGATACTTTATTAAAATATAATAATTATTTTTTAAAATACCAATTTCCGACCAACAACACTAAGATAACCCGAAATTGTTCAAAGATTCTAAATCTGGTTAAAACTGTTCAAAAATTGCAAATATTCTTTTAAAAATTAATGTTTTTATTAATTCCAATTCTTGGTATAAAACGCTAACGTAACCTAAAACTGTTCAAAAATGATAAACCTTTAAAATATAATGATTGTTGTTTGAAACATCGTTAGGATCAATTTGAAGGTAGATTTCTATAAAGCTGCACCAACTGATCCTTTTTATGTTGTGAACATTTTTGCTTGCATGATGCAAAATTTAATATTTAAAATATATATTCATTTGACTTTTATTCATATTTTCCTTCATCCTGATTTCTTTTGCAGAAAATCTAATGGATTATATAAGAGATATATTTATATTATAAAAATATAAGAGATACGGCTATTTTAAGAGAAAATGTTTCGACTCATATAATCAAGATTAAAAGATTATCCTTTCTATGAATCTCAATACAACAAGAATAAAAACAAGATAATGTAGAAAAAATGAAGATAATGCGATAGAAGAAAAAAATCTCAATTCTAAACAAGATTCTTGAGATTTTCCGGTCCGCTAGACACCCTAAAAATGTATTTTCATAATTAAAAAACAGATTAAAAACTACTATATTTCATTTTCACTTGTCTTTTCCATCATTTTGCACTTTCAAATTGTATTGCTTTAGACTTGAAAAATTTTAATACGAAACCGCATTAAATGTCCATAAAATCTGAAAAAAATCGGTCTACTTTATGAGCAAATTTAATTACACATGCTAGAGGTACATAATCAGAGACTTTTAATTCCTAAATCAAAATTGCTGCAAATATGATTTTGGGTTTTAATTTCTTTTTGACAATAAACAAAGTTTTAAATCGAAGGATTTAAACTTTAAAAAGGTAAAATTTAAATATTCTACACTTTAGCATATGGAAATTTTTAATAGTTCCGTGTTTTAAACATTATAACTGACGATTCTTCAACTGATTGCATTTTTAATTTGAAGTATTTATCTTAAAGTATCCAGTTTTGAAACTGTACATTGAATTTTGACATTTTTTCAATTTGTAGCTTAAAGCTTAAAAATTAATTTATAAAGTTTAAAATTTTTGAATTTTAAAGAATTCATGTTAAAGCTTTTCGCCTTTGAATTTTTCACAATTTCAATGCTTTAATTTTAAAGTATTTAATTTCAAGTGCTTCAAATTAGAAAATTAGGTCCTTAATTATGCACAACATAATAAATTTAATTACTTTCACACGTACTCGGATATATGAAGTCATACACTTTATAAATCCAAATATTAATTATATTTCAGTATTCACTTTATTGAAAACATATCTAATACTTGTCGCAATTATTAAAAGATCAATGAGGATTAAAAAATGTTTTTTCTGAATAAAATACAGTTTCGAAGAAAAATGTGCACAATCTCTGTGAATCAAAAAATCTACCACAGCAGGATTAACTTTGATTAATAATCACTTTTAGAACGTTGTTTTCATTTAACTTGTTTTTATATAATATCCACGTAAATACCAGAATCTTGAAGCCTATCAAATACGCTTGTTTTTGCAAGAATCATTTTTGCACAAACAGCAAAACATGAAAAACATACATTGAGATTTACACACGCACGTGACTTTGTACACATGTGTAGGCGATTTTCTTGATTGTCAAGACGAGCTAGTGCGATGAATGCAACATCAGCCCGTTGCAGCTGTTCTTAAGCAATTTTCAAATAAAAACATAATTTTTAAAATTAAAACCGAAAGCAAACATGTAATGAAGAAAATTAACAGAAATTACTTGCTCTTAGGTAATCCTCAAACTTTAATTTTCCAATCATTGGTATTATGAAGCAAATTTATTTTTTCAATCCTCATGATCCGTGATATTATAAAGTTCAGATTTTATGTACAGTTTAAATAAAAAAAAAATAGTTTAAAAAAGGGAACTATTACATTTTAAACATATTTTGCTTTTACAAAACCATTCCGACCAAATTTCAATCAATTTGTACAGAAAAAAAAAATGTTTTTCCTTCTAATGTACAAGAATCCAGAGATAGGTAGGTAAATGAAACTGTCTTACGCACCATTTCTGGTTTCACCAGTGGCAACTTCCGCTAGATACCTATAGTAATCACCCTTCATCTTAAGGTAGAATACTTTGCTCTCGGCATTGCTGGCCTTGGGTATCAGGTATTTGTCGAGGAGCCCCTGTAACACAAAAATGAGTTTCTTGAGTATTCAGAATTACAAGACTAGTTTAATTACATGCCTCGCGCCATAAAAAAAGCGTGAAATCCTTTTAAAATAAATATATCTTAACAATTTTAAAATCCGTTGAAATGATTTTTAAAAAACCTGAAATCTGTCGAGATCCTCTAAGAATTCATGCAAAATTCATCAATCTTTTTATACGAGGGTAGTTCAATAAGTCCTTAGAATGACCAACATATGGCGCGCGAATCGCTCCAAATCATCTGTTTTCAGTCAGCACCACTCCCGACTAGA
>NC_046662.1:32843484-32870921 GCF_010883055.1 Belonocnema kinseyi | reverse complement strand
AGTTTCAGCTCGATATTTTATTTACAAAAAAAGTTCTCAGGTTCAAAAAAACATTCAGTGAACTGAAAAACTGTGGTCGGTAATATAGGTATTTAGCTGTGTTACATGCCCTTAAAATCTTATAATTTCCTTTGAAATCTTATGAATTATAATTTGACAGGGTGTTGGCAATTCCAGGTTTTTTTCCAAGTATCTCAAGTATTTTCCAGACATAATTTTTCATAGTGAGGATCCATTCAAATATTTTGCATTTTTTTAAACAATTGACTCGAAACATGTACACTTGTAAAATTTCGAGAGTTTATTATAATAAATGTTTCTTCTTTTAATTTCTAGAGATACAATAAATATGTTTAATTTAGAAGTTTTAACAAATTATATTACAAGGTATTTTTAAATACATAAGCATTATTAAATAATTAAATAATAATAAAAACATAATCATTTCTTAACCCTAGACGGATCCTATACATTTTTTTGCCCTCACCGGATCCCGTGGGTGACAAATATCCCCCATTTGAATTCCTTGTGCACAATCTTTTGCTTTCATCTGAATCAGATGTTAATATACACCATTCTCTTCGTTTTTTATTTTCGAAGAGAATGGTGTACATAACATCCCGTTTAAATGAATTTAAAATGTTGAAAAAAATGTTTGAACAAATAAAAATCGCGAAAAATCGTCTTTTTGACATTTTTTTTAAATAAACTAATTTTGAAATTTCAAACGCCATTTTGAAGGACACAAATTGCAATTTAAGGTGGTGTAGGTTATAATTAGGTTTCTTCCAAAAAGTATATTTGTTTGAACATTCGATGTTAGAAAATTGAAAAAAAAAAATGAAAAATTTCAGAAGTGCGGGCAGAATGCTTATTATTATAAATAATTTGAATGTATAATAGGTCAATCTCTTTGTTTTCGGATGAATAATAAGATGGTTTCATTAAAATAAAGATTAAAAAAATTAAGAAAAAGTTTTTTTCAATGAAAAAGCGGTTAGTAAGTTTGAAAGATAGGAAAAATTCGTCGGAATTAAATAAATTAGCCTTTTCTACAAAACTTTTTTTTTATTTTCAAATTCATTCTCGAAATAAGAATTGAATTAAAAACATTTAATTAAACTGAATATTGCATTAAATAAGTCCTATGTTCGTCACACACAGGTCGGTTGCAACTTCTCTCTTTCCTGCGACACTACAGTCACAACATCAGCACTTTTTAGTTCACACATTCTCGACATCTTGGATGAGAAAAACAATTATTCATTAATTATTTATTAATTGATTTATTATTGGAATTTATAAGCACTGTATGCATAAAATTAAATAAAACAACTTTAAATTGATTATATATATATCACATTTTTACATATAATTTTTATTTAAATTACCAAAAATCAGTTCAAAGCATTAAAATACAGACAGCGAACAACCGGCAACATCAACCACTTCACCGTACTCTAGGATAGTCGAACTGAATTATGGTTAGGGTCTGCACCAGGAGAATTAATTGAATTTCGCGTGGGGCACATTTGTCCCCCACAGGATCCGTGTAGGGTTAAATCCATGGATTCGAATAATAATTAAATGAAAATGTTATCTTATCTTCTTATACTTAAAATTCAGTACAAATTTAGGTCAAATTAATGTGAGCAATATATCGAATTGAATTTAAACCGCTTCAAATTTCTAACTTTTCAAGAAAAATATTTCATTTTCTACAAGGCAGATGGGTTTTTAACTAAATAATTGAATTTTTAATCGAAAAGATGAATTTTTTATAAAAAAGGACGACTTTTTAAATAAAATACCTGAATTATTAAACTAGTAGTTGAATTCTAAGCTACAAAATATTAATTTTCAACGAAAAATGGAATAATTGAATTTTCACTTTAAAAAATTGATTTTGAACCAAAGTGACAAATTTTCAACTAAAAATGATCAATCCTCCACTGCATTTTAAAACTTCATTTTAAGATTTTAAAATACCTCAGTTACCTCAAGTTGAGATTAAGCAGAACTTTTAAAAATTCTTTAAACAAACAACCCAAGATTCCTTTCACCAACATCGAGATCATTCCACAGCTCAAGCGATTTGTCTCCGTACTAAGTTTCTAGATTTTTCGGAGAGATGTGATTAAAAGGGATTGGCGCAATTGTGAGTAACGGATTTTGCGTCAACAAGTTTAAGTTTATTTATTATCTCAACTAATATATAGTTATAAGAAAAAGAAGGATAGTTTATTGCTTCCTATAGATAATACATTAAATAAATAAAGGTATTTTTAAATTAAATGTATTATCCATACGGAAGCCATATATCCTTGCTTTTCTCTTAACAATAATAATTGAAATAATAAATAACCTTAAAGTTGCTTACGCAAAATTGGTTACTAACAATTGCGCAATATCTTTTTATGCCATCATCCAGAACATTCTAGAAACCCAGCACGGACAAGAACCACTTGAACTGTGGAGTGGTCTCGATGTCGGTAACAGGGATTTTGAATTAGATCCTGCCTTACTTGAAATTACGATTTTTAAAATAACGGACATGTTATTTTAGACAGTCTAGTGCAGAAACTTGAAAATATGTTTAAAGGAGAAGTGAAAAAAGCCGCATTGGCGAGCAATTTGAAAAAATAGTAGCATTAGTGTAATTTTTTTTAAATAGTAATAAAATAGTTACATCGTTAAAAAAAGTGCGAAAAAATGTCAACAGTGGCACGAGTGAAAGGTCTGTAATTAATTAAAGAAAAAGTAAACTATTTGTATTAGATATATTTCAGAGAAAGAAAGTGGTTGACAGTGACAGTGCCTTCAAGAGCTTAATTCAAAATTAATTGCACTGTGTAGTTGGAATCTAAACTTGGTGATGGAATTCCACTTAATCAAGATTGTTAATTAATCTCTAGTAAGTATGTAAATTGTCAAATGGAGTGTTGCGTAGTGCGATTGACGCACAAATCGATCCAGTTGACGCAGGACACTGTTGACCCTTAATCATAGCACTAGGACTGAACTTAACTAAGGACTATTCTAACTATAAGGAGCACAACCAACCGCGATGTATGAGTGGAACCTTGCTCTAGTTTCGACTGTCGTACACCCCAAGAGCAATTCCAGTTTGTCCTACATTTGACCGTTTAATAAGCGACGAGTGATTCAGTCTTTAGCAGAGAAAACATTGGAAACAAAAGTATCCCTTTCATAATTATAGTGTTATTTTTATCTTTCAAATGCATGTTCATTTACTTGAAATCAACTTTCTGTACCTAATGTAAATGAATTTTAATTTAAAAATATGAATAATCCATAAACTTCAGATTAAATTAGTCAAACGACTTTCCCATACTTGAAAAGATTTCTGCACTTTTTAAAAGATTTCCAAGATTTATGATTTGGAACGCAATGTAATTTACTTCAACAATATGAAAAAATGACCTATTCAAACTGAAAAAGTGACTAATGTTATATACAAAAATTCAAGTGAATTCAAAAGAATTCAAATTTTTTACAGGTTTTAGGATGAATAAATAAAAATTCAGGATGAAATTCCAAATGAATACAAACGAGTTGAAATTTTTATTAAAATCAATCATTTGGATTGAGTTTAGAAGACGTCAAGAGACTGATGAAATTCATAAGAAGAGGAAGAATATAACTGAATGAGCTTTAAAAAATAAAAAAAATTTACATCGAATTGAGTAAAATGAGAGGGAACAGAGTTCGGGACGAATTCAACAGAATTTAAGTGAATTAAAAAAGAACGTTTTAAATTATATTCGAAAAAATCTGAAGAAATTTAAGGGAAATAAGAAGAAACATATGGAATTAGTAAAGATTCAAAGAGAATTAAAATAATTCAAGTGAATAGAACAAATTTTTAAAATCCACACATTTTTTATTGAATTCAGATAAATGAGATTTCAAGTAAATTAAAAAAAAAAAATCAAAAAAACCCAGAAAATTACCTCTTCCAAGAACTTGCATATTACTATATTCGAGAGGAAAGTTCCGGCCACTGAGTCATCTTCCCGGACATTTCCCAATGAACGAAATTTCCGGTCACTTCATGGGTTTCTCGATTTTCCGGTTAAGTAGACACCTTGACAATTATAAGTACTACCGGAAATTTTACGCAACTACATCTGTCCAATAGGAAACTAATAACCAGTTGTCTCGAGAAAGGCTTCTCTATACTCGGTACCTACTTCCGGAAACGTCTGACCGGGCGCGTCGCATCCGCTTCCGTTTCCCCCCAATATCCGGATTCTAAAGTAAAATTACAAATGTGGTTTATAGTTACGATTTCAATGAATTTTTAGACTTTTGAAAATTTAAACTCACTACAGAATTTGTTTCAAAATTGCAGAAAAATTAGGGGCTTTTAGAAGACAAAAATATCAATCTTTAAATTATTAAATTTCGGACGTTTTAAACTTGAAATTGTTCAAACAAGCTTTTCATTCAACATTTTTTAATTTCAAATTGTTAAAATCTTAAATATATAATTAATAATCATGAACTCCCTTTTGAAATTGAACAATCTGGAACGATTTACATTTGAAACTATTTTTTAATATTAAAAAAATAATTTCACTCTTAAACTGAAAGTATTTAAAATTGAATGACTTATTTATATAATAAATAAGAATTTTGATTTACAAATTTAATCATTATTTTTAATTGAATTAAATTGATATTTGAATAATATTATTAAAAAATAGAATTTTAAATTATTTGAATAATAATGATAAATTATTAAATTTGTTTCAAAATTAAAAATTTAAATTATATTTTTTTTTAACCTGAAAATCATTAAATTTTCGATTCCAATCGAAAATTGCTCAAAATTATTGTATTTAAAAATGTATACATTTCCAGTTTGTAAGTTTAATCTCGTCAATTTTGATTTCAAATTTATTAATTTTAAACAGCTAAAATTAAAAATCGATAATCAATTATAACTTTCCTTTTGAAAAGGTAGAAGTTGAAAATTTTCCAAAAACTTGCAATTTTTAATCAAAGTTTTAGAATCTTGGACGATTCACATAGTTGTCAATTCAAATGTTGTCAATTTAACGTCGATTAAATATCACACTTAAAGGTTAAAATAGTTCAAGTTTGGAAGTTCTTAACTACAAAACAAAATTTAGAAGTTTCAATTTATATAGACCAATTTTGAATGAATTATTCATGGTTTTCAATTAAAAATGAAGTAATTTTGAACTTATTTGGAATTGTTCAATTTATATCGTTTGAATGTGGAATGTTCCATAAATATTTAAAATATCAAAACTTTTAAATTAAAACACTTAATTTCGGGGCGCTTTATAAAATATGAATTTTAAAGTTTAAATTTGAAATTAAAAATGAGAAAATATTTTCCGCTGTAAACAAATGTGTAATTATTATCGGAAAGAGTTAGTTCTTTTTTTCTCTCTTATTTTTGTTGTGAAGCGTGGAAGGGAATCGTTTGCATGTTGAGCAAAGAATCGTAATTGACCCGAGTGAAATTCAAGGCGGCAGCTGATCCTTTTCACAGTCTCAGCTTCCCAGCTCCTACTCGAGGGTGTGCAAGATCACTCCGTGCGGGTAATATGATCTCTCGGTGAGTGCACTGTGGCGAACATTGCTTGAAAACTCGTTTCCTGAGCTTAGGATGAAGCCAGCGCCTTTTCAGTCGCGTGCGTGTTCTCTCATTCAATCCAAAACAAAATACGCAAACAAATAAAACAAAACAAAAACCACACAAAAAATGCACAATTTGAAACGGTTTCAATTCTTAAAATTCCAAATTAAATTAGACATTTTCAACAAAAAAGATGAACTTTTAATAAAGATAGAAGTTACATTTTTCGTTTAAATGAAAATAAAAGAACGAACGAATTTTCCACGCAAAAATTGAATTTTGAACCCGAAAACATGATTTTTAGCAGAAAAAGTTAATTTTCATCAAATAAATTGGATTTTCTATTAAATTATTCACTTTTTAAGTAAAAAGATGAGTTTTTCTGCAAAATAGTAGAATATTTAACTCAGAAATATGAATTTTCTACAAAACAATTTATTTTTTAACGCGATATTATGAGTTTTTATAAAAAAAATTAATTTTCATCCAAAAAATTGAATTTTCTATCAAATTACTAAACTTCTAAGTCAAAAAGGCGAATTTTCTGCAAAATAATTGTATTTTTAATTAAAAAATATGAGTTTTCTAAAAAAAGAATTCAATTTGTACCCTAAAAAACATAAATATTCAACAAAAAAAGTTAATTTTCAACCACAATAGTTGGACTTTCAAACCATAAAGACTAATTTTCTAAAAAAAAGTTGAATTCTACACCTGAAAATATGAAGGTTCAACAAAAAGTAATTTTCAACCAAATAGTTGGATTTTGTATCGAAATAGTTGAACGCTTAAGCCCAAAACCGAAATTTCTGCAAAATAATTAAATTTGAACTCGAACACAGGAATTTTCAACAAAAAAGTGAATTTTTAAACAAAACAGCTTAGTTTTCAAGAAAAAAAAAAACGAATGAACTATAAAACAGTTGAATTTTCAACATAACGACACGAAGTTTCAGCAAAAAAGTAAATTTTCAACGAAATAGGTAAAGTTTCTGACGAATTTTGGACCGATAATGTATATTTTTTATTAAGAATTTAACTGTACCCAAAAACTCAATTACTTGCGCGAAAATTCAACTTGTTTTTTTAAACATTCGTCTTTTTGCAACGAAGATTCTTGCCTTTGTACTGAAAATTCGTATTTTTTTTTTTTAATTGAAAATTCAGGTGTCTTCCCAAAAAGTCAATTATTTGTTTGATAATACAACTGCTTTTGGTGGAAGTTCAATCATTTTTATTTGAAAATTCGACCATTGGGTTAAAGATTATTGTTTGTAACGCAGATTGCAAATTCAACAAGTTTGTTAAAAAATCAACGATTTCGTTGAAAATATGATTTTAAAAATGTTACAAGCTTGAAATAATGGGTTATTATTATTATTTGTCAGGGAATTTTAAAAAGGAAGTTGTTCGGCCACCATGTGAGAATTAAAATTTGAGGCAACTTCTTCATTATTTTCCAAATAAATTGGAAGAAAAATTTGACTCAAAAATAATCTCTACCGATTATAAATATCTTGAAAGCATTGAACTTTGTTTATGAACAAGGTGAAGTTTCTAAGGTGCTTTGGACTGACGTAGGTCGTATTCGAAAGCTTACGGAAATCACGAGAATGATTAGGTAACCAGCCAGCCATTGACCCGAGAAGGTTGGCGTCGTAACGGAAGGACGTTATTGTGAAAGAGTCTGCAAAAAGTCAATTGACGCCATGACTCTCTTTCTGAGTGTTATTTTCCTTTCTCGACTTATTAGGTGTTAACTACGCAAAAGAATAATGAGACCTTGGTGATTTGTCCACTTAGCTCTTGTCTAGAATTCTTTTTTACCTTTTGTGTTTTGTGGTTTTCTATTTAAGGACAGTATCCATAGAGATGCAAATTCAAGACTTTGTAGCAGACTTCAAATTCTTTGCCCCCCCCCCCCCATTATATGATATTTTAAACTAGAAAAAGTGGTAAAATATTTCTTTATTTATAATGGAACTGATATGTTATTAAAACAAAATTATAATGCATATTTTAAATTATAGTTGCAACCATATTTGTTGAAAAAATAGAATCGGGAAAAAATATTTCATTTATTTAAACGCTTAGAACTTCATTTAAATTTTCCCCTTTTTCTTGTTTTTAGCTTTCATGCGAATTAAATTAACAGAACCCAATAAAAAAAGTGCCATAACAATTGCATTTTCAACCAAATAATGAAATTACTTTTTTTAACAAAAAAAACATGATTAATTTACTATCCAAGAAAATAACAATGCAACAAACAGTTGAATTTCGACCAAAAAGACGATTTATTAAAAATGAGTTTCATTATCAATCACATATTTTAATTTTAATACTAAAAAGACGAATATCTCAGAAGTTAATAAAATTGTTAACAAAATCGTTCACTTTTTAGCCAAAGAGATGAAATTCCAATTAAAATTATGTTTTTCGAACCAATTAAATGAATTTTTAACAAAGTAGATCCACTATCAACCAAGTAGTTGAATTTTAAACGACCATTTAAATTCTCTGCGAATTTTCAATCTGAAAATATTAAATTTTAACAAAAAAGTTAATTTTCAATTAAATTGTTAAATTTTCAACAAAAAATAAAATTGTTAACAAAATAGTTGAATTTTCAGCTGAAATAGTTGATTATTAAACCCAAGAATACGAATTCTCAATAAAAAAGGATAATTTCCAACAAAATATTTTAATTTTCTGCCAAATTGTAGAATTTATAACCCAACTAACCATTTTGCTATACAACAATTTAACTTCCCACCCAAAAATATAAATTTTAAACAAAACAGTTCATTTCAAACCCAATAGTTGAATTATCAACCAAAAAAATTGAAATGATAATTTTTTAAAAAAGTAAAATTTTTAAAAAAGAAATACGAATTTTAAACAAAAAAGTGATTTTTGAACCAAATAGTTAAACGCCTTATTAAAATAGTTGAATTTTACGAGGAAAAAAGGCAAATTTTTTAATAAAATATTTGAATTTTTAACCTAACAAAATGAGTATGTAACAAAAAAGTTTATTTTCAACCAAATAGTGGAATTCCCAACTAAACTAGTTCAATTTTAAACCAATTAGTTCATTTGTTAACCAAATAGTGTAATTTTCATTAAAAAATGACTTTTTTACATAATTATTTAATTTTCATAAAAATAATTACGTTTTAAACCAAATAATAAAAAAAGCGGTCGAATTTTCGTGCAAAAAAGAGGACTTTAATAACGAACTAATTGAATTGTCAACAAAATAATTAATCTTTCAACAGCAGTTGTAAGTGCAAGTCAAAAATACGAATTCTTTAGAAGTTAATTAGGTTATTAACAAAACCACTTATTTTCAATTAAGAAAGATGAATTTTCAACCAAAAAGATTACATTTCTATAAAAAAAATAAGATAAATTTTCCACCAAACAATATGTGTTTTTCACAAAACAGTTAATTTGGTAAGAAAATAATCAAATTTTCAACCAAATACTAGAATTTTTACCCAAAATAGATCACTTCTTCACCAGCTCCATAACTTTTGCAAAAAATGTTGAAAATCCATGACTTTCTCTGAATAATAAAATGCCTTTCCTTTTCCTTAATTTCCAAGTTTTCCCTGAGATAGATTTCGTTATGCAATATTCGTAAAGAACGTTTCTAAATATTTAAATTATGCACTTGGTCACTTGTTTCAGATGCCAAATATTCTGTACAAACTTGGAAGAATTCCAAAATTCATGTAAACTAGAGAAGATCATTCGAATTCCTTGGATTTGCGAGTGCGGAAGATTGAACGGCAAAACACTCATGTGCGATGAAGGAATATTAATTGTGAATGGTTTTACAATAGACCTGACCCTCCTCAACTTTCTAGGCGTTTAAAACTCCTTCAGCTTACGTGTTTCTCCTACGCTGGAAGCCTCGAAGCCGAACAATGGCAGACGAACTTTTGAGCTCTCCAGACCAGATTACGTGGCACTGATCGCAAATCTCTTTCAAGATGTGAAGGTCGACCGACACTTAAATGTCAGTGCCATGAGAAAATAGAAGTGCATCATGAAGCTTTGCATAAAAACTGCATTTTAGTGTTTTCGTTGACGTCTCTTGTTCAGGTACATACAATATTATCATTTACGTTATTTCAACTATCTTTTGTCTCTTAAAAAAAATAATAGCAGACTTTACAGCTCAAAATGCTCTCAAAACACGGGAAATAGGACAATTATTCAAGAAAATAGAGAAATAATTTTTTAAAATAAAATTCCTGTAGGTACAATATTCCTAAGATTTAAAGTCGAAATATTTTGTATTTTTAACATAATAGTTGAGTTTCTAAACATAAAAGTCGAATGCTTTACAAAACATTTCACTTTTACACCATAGACGAACTGTCAACAAAAAAGCTTAAACCTCAACCAAAAATAGTTGCGATTTTAACCAAATGGTTACATTTTCTATTAAAAGAGATAGCATACATTTTACTTTTAAACCCGAAAAGATGAATTTTCAACAATAAGAGTAAATTTTCATCCAGGGAAGAAATTCAACCAAATAGTAGAATTTGCAACAAATAAGCAAAAATGTAGAATTTCCAACCAAACAGTTGCATTTTCAACCAAAAAGGATGACTTCGCTACGAAAATACGAATTGTCAATCCAAACGCAAAAATTTTCAACTAATTAGTTAAATTTTCGACCAAGATAACTTTTAAACCGAAATGCTGTATTTCCAACCGACAAAGAAAAACTTTCAAACCAAAAAGACTAATTATCAAAAAGAGAGCTAATTTACAGCCAACAAAAACTTTTCAGTCAAGAAAAAAAATGTTAACATTTTTTTATTTGTAATCCAAAAACATGAAATTTCACCAAAAAAGACGAATTTTCCACAACACAGTTGAATTTTCAACCAAACAACAATTTGACATTTTTAACCCGAAAGTTAATTTTCAACCAGATCGTTGAAGTTTTAACATAACAGTAGAATCCTTCAACAAAAAGGTTATTTTTCAAACAAAAAACATGAAATTTATTCTAAGAGAGATGCATTTTTTACAAAACAGTTGAGATTTTAACACAAAAATATGTATTTAACAGAAAAGTTGATTTTAAACCAAATAAATGAACTTTTAATAAGGTTTAATAAAGCTTTTAACCAAGTAGTTTAACTGTCAATCATGCAGTTGAATATTTAACTAAAAAATAAGCTTTTCTATGAAAAAAAGATGAATTTTCAAAACCCAAAACACAAAATCTTTAGAAAATATTTTATTTTTAAATTTTAACAAAGAATCGAAAATAATTTTCGAACAAACAATTGATTTCACAAACGAATATTTTTACTTTCAAGCAAAACAGACAAATTTTTAACAAAATATTGAATTTTTAACCAGATAGTTTAATTTCCAAACTGCAAAGAACGTTCAAATCAAAGAGACGAAATTTTCAACAAAGAAGTTGAATTTAAACCAAACAAGAATTATCGGTAAAGACAACAAAATGCAAACAAATTGTTTAATTGTCAACCCAGAAAGGTTCATTTACAACCTTTGCTTCTACAAATAATTAAATGTATAACCCAAAAATATAAATTTTCAACAAAAAATAAAATTTTCAATCACATAGTGGAAGTTTCAAGCAAATAGTTCAATCCTTAACCAAAAGAGGTTGACTTTTAACCATACAGTTGCACTATAAACAAACAAACAAATTAAATTTCTACAAAACGACATGAATTTGCTATCAAAAAGATGATACCCAAAAAAAATTTTTTTAAACAGACTAGTTAAATTTTCAACCAAGTAGTTCACCTTTCAACCAGGTAGTTGAAAATTCACCTAAGAAGTTGAATCTGGAACCAACAAATTACGTTTTTACAAAGTAGTTCAACTTTTGACCAAACAGTTAAATTTTTATCAAAATAATGAAAATTTCAACCAAAAGAAATTAATTCCGAACTAGAAATATAATAGAATTTTCAATTACCAAGAATTTACTTTCAATTAAAAAAGATGATTTTGCTACCAAAAGATGAATTCAATTCAATTCAATTTATTCTTTCTTTGGTGCTCCATTTCAGTTTTACACCTTCACTCGCCTTCTCTCCTTCATTAACAATATGAACACTTACAAACTAGTTTAATCACAACTATTTACATAATGAACCAAAAGATGAATTTTAAATACAAAAGGACGAATTTTCAACAAAACAGTTGAATTTTCGTTTTAAAAAATTGCCTTTTCAACAAAATAGTGGAATTTTCCACAAATTTTCAACAAATTAATACATTTTCTGAATCAAAAAATATGAATTTCATTTTCTTATTGGAGTCCACTAATTCAGTTTGAATTTAAGTGAAGAGAGGATAAAAAGAGAAAACTTCTTGAAAACAGTGGAAGCTAGAAAAGTATTTATATAAGTAAGCCAAGAGCTCGTCCTAGACATTTAGCTAGTGGGAGGACTCGTTATTCCCTATTTTGTGCTGAAAGCCTGGTCATGTTTTCTGATAAGATCCTGCAGTTTTTTTTTATCTCTCCTTCAGAAGTATCTTTTGATCAAGAGTTTGCTTCGCAAGAAGACTAGATGATATTGTGTTTCTAGTTTCATCATCGCCAGGAATGCAATTGTGCAAATACTATGTACATTGACGAGCCTTTTGCTCCCCATCCATTTGAAAGCTTGTTTCATTTCCAGTTGGTTTCCATCTCGATGGACTAAACTTCCGTTTTCAAGCTTTCAACCCAACTAAAATTAGTTATAACTTTAAGACTGCGGGCTTCGAGCTGCTCTTAGACACTAAAAGAATTTTAAAAGTGACTTTTCAGAAAAAAAAGTAGCAATTTTATACCTGCAGAAAATCAAGATTTGAAAACTGTTGAGGAATTTAGTTTTATAAACTTCAAATTTTTAATTAAAATTTAAAAAAATAGAAACAAAATATAGAGGCACCAAAAATGAATTAATTTTGGTCGAAACCAGTAAAAATAACTATATTTAAATTGAAATTTTTATCAAGTAAAAATGCATAGCCATACTGATTTATCAGTTACAGATTTAAAGCGTTCTCAAATGAATTTGAAAACAAAAACTTCCAATGCAAAGCGCTGAAAATAAATAGTACACTTTAATAATTTTTTCTTTAAATTTAAATCGTTAAAGATTGCTCAATATTAAATTAACAGCCAAAATAATTTTTAATTAAAACCATTTAAAATTAATATTTTCAGATTAAAAGTGTGAAAGGAAATTATAAATTAAAAGAGTTTAAAATTTAAAAAAATGTCAATCCATAGTATTCAAAGTTGAAATTTAAATGAATTAACATGTACAGAAATGGTATCATTTTTCAATTTTTAACCTTTCAATATTGCCCTATTTGGTTTCAAAATGTTTTAATCTTTGAAAAAATGGTACAATTTCAAACTGAAGGCACCCAAAAATAAACTATTTTTCACTTAAAACGTACAAAAATGTTGATTGTTTACTTTTTAAGATTGAAATTTTGGAACTTAAACTAATCTTATTGTAGAATTCTAAACATTATTTCATTCTGAATGCTTAGTGTTTGCAATTATTCAATTTCACTTTGAATTTAACAACTTAGAATGTTTAGTATTAATATTTTAATCATTTTAGGAAACGAAGAGAAAAATTCACCAATTTCAAACTGTACTTATTCAAAAATGATCTAGTTAAGTTTCAGGGCTTCAAATTTAAATTTACTCTAAGTTTTCTTTTTTTTTATTATAATTTTTTTTGGTTGAAAATTGCCTAATATTTAAAGCTTTTGAAAACTTTTTAGGCAAAACTTTCAGGGCTGCAAATTTGAATTTTTTCTAAATAAATTCGAAATTCAATTTTAATTGTAATTATTTTGAAAGTTTTAGATTTTTAATTATGCAATGTATTCAGAAGGTTTAGAAATTTTCTATTTTACAATTCAAAGTACATAAACCTACAAATTAATTTTGTTTCATTTTAAGTTTAGACTTTGGCAATTGTCTCTAGGAAAGTTTCAGGGCTTCACATTTGAATCCAATTTTTATAAATTCTAAAATTAAACTTGAATTTCAATTATCCTGAAAGCTTATGTTAGTACTGAGATTTCTTAAGTTTTGAAAATGATTGTAAATGCTTATCACACATAAAATTGGTTTATTCTATAAGGCTTTGAATTTGAATTTATTCAAATCTGAAAACCACTTTAAAGTTGAACTTACTGATGAAAAAAAAGGAAAGAGTAGATAAGTTTGCAAGCTGTGAAATATAATTAATTGAAATATTGAAAAAAGAAGGTGAGAAGTTGCCTTCAGGAAAAACGGACTTTCAGACGGAAAAAGTAGCAGAAGTTGTAAAAAAGTGTGTCAGTTCGAAGCCCGAAGTCCGAATTACTAAACTAAAAGTTGAAAGGCAATTTGAAACTTTAAATGAAATGGAACTTCACGTAGTTACATTGTGACATGAAATAAATGGAAAGAAAAAGGGTCCTTACCAAAACGTCGTAACAGATCTCACGAAGTTCTTTTTCAACTTTTTCTCGGTACTCCTTGGCCATCTGCTGTTTACGTTCTGATCCTTCGGTCTTTTGCTCAATGGAGGAAATTACTCGCCACGAGCTACGCCTCGCCCCGACGACGTTCTTGTATGCGACCGAGAGCAAGTTCCTCTCCTCATTTGATAATTCAACCCCCGTCTCGGTGACGGCTTTCATCGCCGCTGCCATGTCATCGTACCTCTCAGCTTGCTCAGCAAGCTTCGCACGCTGCACCAATTCCTCCTTGTCCACGGACATTGTGTCAGCTAAAACACAACAAATTCTAAATTACAGGGTGGCCGTTTTAATAAAAAAAAAAGTTTAAAAACTTTCCAGTTCGCAAATAATTTTCACGGCCAATGAAATTTAAAACATCGAACTCTGAAGCTAAAAACTTGTCCATTTGAAGTACTAAAAACTGAACTGCAAATTAAAGCACTCAAAATGGAACTCTTGATTTTTTACCTTTTAAATCAGTTAAAACAGCATTTAAACTGATAAATTAAAAATGTTAAACTTTTATAAATTGACGAGTTCAAAGATACAGATTCAGTTCCACAACTATAAATTCACGTATTCATTTTAATTCTATAAATTGAAGAATCAAGAAATTAATTTTAAAATGTTCGAAATTTTATCATTTTTAAAAATCCTTGAAATGCTTCCAAAATTTATTTCAACAGCTTGAAACATTTATATGTTTTTTTATATTTTTTCAAATTTTAAATTATTTTTGAATGTTTTTCAAAACTTTTAAACATCTTTTAAAATGATTCAAATTTTTCCTAACATTTTTCCGGAAATTTTTATTAAGATCCTGCCAAATTAAAGAAATTTTCTTAAAATCTTCCACATTTATTTTTGATAATATTGTAAAACTTTCTAAATCTTTTTAAGTTGAATTTTAGACCAAAAAAATAGCTTTTGAATAAATAGTTGAATTTTGACTACAAAAATAGTCGATTTTCTTTTAAAGCAGTTGAATTTTTAACGAAGAAATGTGCCATTTTAATAAAATAGTTGATTAAAAAAAACATTTTTAACACAATAGATGAGTTTTTAACCAATTTTTTTTTTCAAATTTCCAAACATAGTTGTACTTTCAAAAAATAAATAAATATGTAATCGAAAATGGAATATAGTCGCTATTTCAACCCAAAAAGATTTTAATTTTTAATTAAAAACAGTTGAATTAAACCGAAAATTATAAATTATTAAACAACAAAATATTACTTTTTAACCAAGCAGTTGCAATTTTAACTAAAAAATATCAAATTTCTACCAACAGACAAATTTTTAAATCAAAAAGACGAATTTTCAACAAGAGTTAAAAATTCAACCAAGAACGATTATTTAGTTAAAAGAAAAAAAGTCAACTAAATTGTTGAACTTTTAGGCAATAACCGCTAATTATCCACAAACAAAAGTAGAAATTTAAACCTAAAAATATGAATCTTTAACCAAAAAGTTTAATTTTCAACCCGAAAACATCAATTTTCAATGAAAAAACGTTAATTTTTAACCTAAGATCTTCAAGTAATAAAATGAATTTTGAACAAAGTAGTGCTACGGATGAAGAAAGCAGCCGAATGTTCGACTGCAAAAGATGACTTTTAACAAAATAGTTGCTTTCAAGAAAATAATTAAATTAGCAATCGAATTTTAGTACCGTTTTTTAAATTAAATTAATTATTCCTTATTAAATTATAAATAAAAATTCCTTTGACAGACTTTGAATTTAAATATTCACATCGTCGAGCGACTTCAATTTTTTTATTTAAATTCTCGATAGAATACAATTTAACATTATTTGTGCATTCATTTTTGTCAAAGGATATTTTACAAAAAGATTTTATCCTCCATTACATCCTTGAATTTTTCAAAGCACTCGCTGTTCAAAGACTCACTATTACATTAAAAATTTTCCGCTGCATTAATTTTTAATTTAAATGGCCTACTTAGAGAAAATGTAAACTGATTAGCTCTCATCATCAGGGCTGCTTATTAGATACGGGAGCATATAATGTATGTACATAGATAGATATATTATATTCAAGAAAACGAGCAACGAAGAGGAAGATTGTGATCGATATTCTCATTTCCTGAAAACGATTATATATCATGATTATGAAGTTTGCAAACGACAGTGTAAATGAAAAACGTTTCAGAAATTTAAGACAATCTAAACTTCTATTTATATGCCCCCTTAGATAAATTGGAATTAAAAGAAGGTATCCACAGAAAACACAAATGTTGTAAGATGTCTCAAAGTTCGAGAAACTTTAAAGGTAGAAGAAATAGAGTTCAGGGGAAATTTGTGAATTTCCTTCGAAAAAAAAAACGAATTTAAAAAAGCAGTCATTTCCTTTCTTAGCAGTAGCACTGCAATGAAAAAAAATGATAAAAAGCGCAACATTTTTATACGCGCGCCATTTTTATCTCAATTTTTAAATTAAAATATCAAATTAAATCTTAGAAGAAATGTGTGTTTTTCATAGTATCTATTATCTAAAATAATAGAAAAGAAAAACAAAGATAATAGTTTTGATAACTGATTGAAACTTATATTAACTGTTTTATTGACTTTTGTAAAAAAATAACCAATTCCGCAGAAAACATTAACATAACCTAAAGTTGTTAAAAATTGTAAGTTCAATTGTTGTAGTCAAATGATTTTTGTTTAAAATAACTGATTATCGGTTCAAAAACGCAAACATACCCTATTATTGTTCAAAAATTGCAATTCTTCTGTGAAATTTATACTCATTTCCGGTAAAAAAACTAGAATAACTTGAAATTGTTTAAAACATTTTAATCTTCTTTGATATCCAATGATTCTTCATTAAAAGTACTGATTACCGGTATAAAGTAAGAAGAAAACCAAAAAATGTGAATGTAATGACTAAATAATAATCTAAAAAATCTATTATGTTTTAAATTCAAAATACCCATATTTGACAAAAAACACTAAAATAACTTAAAAATAATTTTTCTCGAGTGTACATTAATATTCCTAAAAATTGCAATGAAAACCCCGGAAATAACCTAGAAGTGTTGTAAGTTGTAAATCTTCTTTGAAAGGTTTGAAATATAATTTTACCAATTTCCCATGAGAAACACCAACATAATCGAAAATTGTTGGAAGATTCTAAATCTTGTTTAATTTCTACAAGCATTTTTTCTTTTTTAAACTTTTATGTAAAATAACAACGTAAAATAGAAGTATGAAAAAACTATTAACCTTCTTTAAAATCTAATTTATCTGAATGATTTTTGAATAAAAATTTTAATTTCCAACACAAAAACACTAACACAATACGAAATTATTCAAAGTTGTAAATTTCATTGTTTTTTTTTTTAATTTTTCTCAGAATTTTTGAAAATTTGATCCCAACTTGAACAAAAAAGGAAAAAAAAGGATTATAGGGGATTTTGAGAAAAATAGACGAACAATATGGAAAAAAGGGGAAAAATATATACTTTTTCAAATAAATATACTTTTTTATCTGCTTTAATAATCAAAATCTGAAAAATTGTATCTCTGACGTGTACGACTTCCTTTGATGACACACGATGATACACGTATTTACGAATTGTAGAACGCACTTTGAGACTGGGAAGATGCCAAAAAAAATATATGCTTCATTTTAGAAACAAATAAATTTTTAATTAGGAAGCTCGGATTCGTAAATAGGCTAATTCGAGGGCTAATTTTATAATCGCATGGATTAAAAGAGGATTTAATTTATTAATAAAAACTTTTTATATCAGATATAGCTATCTCTTGAATATTGAAGGGAAATGGCCTCCTTTTCTTCAGCATATCCATTTATTCGACCTAAATGCAATAGAACTCAATAAGGAAATCCAAATGTTTGGTTGAAATGTGATTTTTTGTTGTTGAAAAGTCAACTATTATATCATCGGCAGATAATTAATTTTTTTGCTTAACATTGCTACAATTTTTTTTAACGACTAAATTATTATATTGATGAAAGGTTAATTATTTTGTTGAAAATTAAACAATTTTGTTTGAAGTCTTCCTTTTGGCTTGGAAATTCAACAATTAAGTTGCTTTTTGTTCTTTTTTATACGAAAAATATTTTTTAATTAAAAAATCAGCTATTTTTTGAAACTTCGTCTTTTTGGTTTAAAAATCAAGCAAGTTGGTTGAAATTTTTCTGCTTTCTTGATTATAAAATGTGTTTTGGTAGGAAAGTCAACTATTTTGTTGCAAATTCATGTTTTTTGGTTGAAATATCAACATTATGTACATTTCTTTTTGAGAATTCATATTTCATAATTGACCATTTTTACAAACTGAATGAAAATTTTATTATTTTCTTGAAAGATCAACTATTTTATTAAATTAAATTATAGTTGAAATTTCACCTCTAGTTGAAAATTCAAATGTTTTTGTCCCGCCGTTTTTTTTCGACTTAAAATTGCAACAATTTGGTTGAACTACAAACTATTACATTTATTGTTGAAAATTCGGCTTTTACGTTTTAAATTTAATTAATGATTGAAAATTTAATTATTTTGTTGGAAATTGAATAATTGTATTGAATGCTATAAAATTAAATTATAACTGAAAATTTATCTACTTGGTAAAAATGTTACTATTTTGCTGAAAATTCGTTTTTTTTTACTGAAAATTTAACTATATTAGTAGAAACTATTTGATTAAAAAATAATGTTTTTGTTGAAAATTCAGATTTTAGAGTTGGCGAGTCAACTGTTTTTTTTAAAAAGAAAAATTAACTATTTTGTTTTACAATAAAATATTTTTTGTTTTTGTTACGTCAAATATTTTGCGCTTGGAATTCTTATTTTTAATTGAAAGTTGAAGTATTTTGTTGAAAATTGGTCTTTTTGGGTCGAAAATACATTTTTTTTCAAAAATTCGTCTTCTTGGCTTGAAAGCTCAACAACTTGGTTGAAATATCAACTATTTTTTTGATAAATAGTATTTTTGTATACAAATTCTCACCCTCCCCCCGACTCCGGTTTCAGGAAATTTTCACCTATGAAGCCTGTACTTGTACAAAGATATTTTTTATTTGCAACTACAGAATTGACTCAACTACAGAATTGATTTATCATTTGAGTTCCGTTTCTCGAATGAACTGTTTGTGATCTTTTTTCCATTGTTGACGATATCCAGTTCATAGGCAATGGCGTTTCTCAATACAAAATCCTACTTCAACGACTTCGATACCGTTCTACTGCTAAAGTGGTTCGTGTCCGTGCTAAGTTTCTAGAATATTCCCGGAGGGTCCCGATTACTTCACAAAAAGATATTGCACAGCTGTGACGAACTAAGGTTATTTATTACTCAATTAAGAATTTCGCGTAAACTTCTTCGAGGTTATATTTTGATTTGTCCTTGCATTTTCTACTGCCTCATATAGTTATGAGAAAAACAAGGATGATTTATTGCTTCCTTATAGATTATTCTTCATTCCTAATTGCATAATAAATAACCTTGAAGTTGTTTACTCAAATTAGTCTCTCACAATTGGGCAGTATCATTTTATGACGTCATCGGGACCCTTCAAGAACATTATATAAATTAGCACCGACACGATCCACAACTGTCTCGATGTCGGCAAGGTAGGAATTCACATTTAAAAACGCCCTTGTCTATCTACTATTTCGACATCAAATAATGTCCTTCATTTTCCACCAGGCTTCCAAAAAGCACTTGCCTCTCGTCCCACGCACTCTGTTGAAAAAACTGAAGGCGCAGAATGAACTAACATCGTCCAAACCCTCACATTCTGCTTGGTTAGACATGCGCTTTTAACTTCAAAAGAGGAAAAAGTACCCTCGTTCATGACGGAAGAAGCCAAGGGTTGAAGTGAAAGTGAAATTTAAAAAAAATTCTATTATCAAGACTATTTTTCACACCTACACAAATTTCAAGATGAATCGCTCCAGTTACTTAGGTTAGTATGTATGATTTTTTAAAAATCAGTGCACATTTTTGTTTATAATTGAAGAGTGGCACTACATAACTAGACAATCAACAAAATGGGAATTTTTCAGTAGAACGAAAAAGCATTCTGTAAAATCAAATCACTATTTAAAAATGAATCAAACGCCCACTCTTAAGTTGATGCGTTGCTGAATTGTGTCCAAAAAAGTTTGATCAAAAAAAGGTTATCCAAGATCAAGACATTTGTTCTGGAACTTGACAAACTTAAAGGGGCGCGAAACCAAAATTGGTAAGACTCGGCTGCAGATTACAATACAAAATTCGATTTTCAGATCAAATAAAAACATGCTCGTGAGATATTATGATGTAAACAAGTTAATCAATTCCAACAAATTCTACCCAGAATTTTAAGATAAAAATTTCGTAAATTTGCAATATCGAATTTGGATTGATCTGTTTCGAGAAAATCCAAATTGAAGTTGGCGATATCGAAGTACGACAGACATTACTTTTTTTTAACAGAAAAAAATAATAATAAGAAAATATGTTAATAATTTCAAGAAATATCAATAGTGCGAAGTTGTTTCTTCGTTCAAATGTTAGCTACATATAACAAAAATGTTATTAAACAATAAAAATAAATGATTTTCAAAAATGAATTAAGAAGTTCTTCATTATTTTAAATATTTTGAAATATATAAAATAGGAATTTAGTGTAGACATCATTCTTAGATTCATGGTGACTTTTTAATTTATATTTTATTTTTTAGAGTCGTCAGCACCATTGGAAATAAAAAATGTGTTTTTCTGAAATAGAGTTCTTTGATAGAGTAACAAATTTAAATGCTTAAATTAAAAAATATTCTTTTTGAAGCTTGTTTAAGGTAACTGACCTTCCAAAATCAGATGTCTGAAAAAATGGTTTTTCTATAATTTTAAGAATTAAAGTAATATTACTGCGAATGTGATTTTAAACATAAAATATTATTTTGATTGAAAAAACTTGAAACTTCACAAAGAAATTTTATTATTTTTTTGCATTTGATTTTTTTCTTATTATAGCTTCTTACCAACTTTTGAAAAATTGTTTTAAATTTTAAACATTTTTCATATAAAAATAATATTTTTTCTTTCATAAGACATTATGGTTATATCATTTCAATTATTAGAATCACAGAAACCTTTTTTCACAGATATTAATCATTTTTTTTTTGAGGCAATGCAAAAATCCTGAATTTTAACCTTCAAGCGCCTCGTTTAGCGAACGAATTTTAAGCGACGGAAAGCTTTCAGTGAGAAAATTGTTCATTAAGGTTCAAAGAATTTTCTGGAAAGTTTTAGATCAATTGGATTAATAGTTCAAAAATTATGAATGTTTTAAAATCCAAGCGGTAATCTTGACGCATTCATAATTTTTGAACTATTAATCCAATTGATCTAAAACTTTCCAGAAAACTTCTTTGAACCTTAATGAACTTTCTCACTGAAAGCTTTCCGTAGCTTAAAATTCGTTCGCTAAACGAGGCGCTTGAAGGTTAAAATTCATGACTTTTGCATTGCCTCCAAAAAAAATTATTAACTTTTTTGTTTATTACAATATTCTCGTTTTTCTTTCTTAGATTGTTTCAGAAGACTTAAAAACGTATTTTGTATTGGGGAAATCGGGAAATGATGAAAATTAGCTAAATTAGCGCGAGTTGAAGTGAAAAAAGATTTAAATTTTTCGTTTTCAAAAAATCCACTTTTTACCAATTATCTCAAAAACTACAAAACTTATAAATTTTTGCAAGAGGAAAAAAAGATGCGCCTTGAAATTCTCTACAAGTATCAGTCTTTAAAATTGAAATTAGAAAGATTTTTAACATTGACAATCAGGACAATACTTCTCAGGCACAGAGAAAACACATGCAATTTTTTTATCTGCGATCAAATATCCTTTAGTCAGAGGTGTGTCAGCATCGGTGCTGATGAATCATGCGACAATACTAAACGCTCTTGCAGATCAAAGCTTTAAGTACCGATGGGATTAAATTTTAATGCCCAAGAATCTGGAGTCTAGACTTTTAACATTTTTGATTGTATTTAATAAATTGGCTTTATTTGTTTGTACCTTGCGATACTATATTTTTATGGAAACTGGAGATTTCTGGTAAGCTCTCATTGCAAACTGAGTTTCTTCAATTTTTTAAAATTTTATGGTCAGGTATATCCGCAGTAAATCTAGAAGATACCTCACAGCCTAAACTGAACTTAAAACAGGATCAATCAAGTGACTTAAAATTCAAGCAAAGAAACGAATTATCTACAAAACAGTTGCATTTTCCAACAAAATAATTGAATGTTTAAGTCAAAAAGATGAATTTTTAAATAAATTATTAAATCCTCAATCAAAATTGATCATTTTCAAAAAAAAGTCGTTTTCAACAAAATAATTAAAATCGCAAGTAACTAGTTGAATTCTAGACAAAACGAAAAATATAATAGTATTTCATATTTAAAAAAAAATTATGTTAAATCAAAATATGTTAAATTAAAAATAAAAGGATTTTTTACCAAGAGATAAATTTTCAGTCAAAGAGCTTTTAAGCTAAAAATTCAAATATTTAGAAATCCCGTTGACTTTGAAACCCGAAAAAAGACATTTTTAACAAAATAGCTAAATTTTCAACGGAAAAGTTCAATATCAATCCAAAAGGACAAATTTTCGATGGAAAAAGAGCGAAAGTTCAACATTATTAAATTATTAATAAAAACAATGATTTATGAGCCAAAAGTATAATAGTTGACTTTTCAACCAAAACAGAAGACGAATTTTTTGCAAGAAACTTGACTTCAAAAAATAAAAATAAATATTAAATTAAATAAATTATCAACCTACAAACAGAATTTTTCAACCAAATGTTTGAACTTTCCAGCCCTCTTTTTTCCTTTGTTATGTAACTTTCTCTAATGAGCCTTTTCTCGTTTTACGCTTCTTGTGCAATTTTTTTACGCTAGTCTACTTTATTTTTTTCTGGATCAATCTAAAAATTTTATATCCCTTCCTCACATTACTCCCTTCCCCATTGAGTGAGTCACGCCTACCCCGAAAGGGAAATGGCTTAATGGTGTAATAATAATAAATAGAAGAGGAATTCTTTCAAAAAGGAGGAAAAACGGAAAATAGGGGAAAGTGCTTGAAGTCTAAGAAAACTAAATTGAAAACTTTTTGGTACAAATTGCTAGGTTTTCTAAGTGATTAACAACATGAATGTATCTAATTGGAGTTTATAGTTCAGATAAAGCTTTAGATTAATTGTACGAATTATAGGAATGAAGAAAATTGCTCTATAAAAGGAATCGATTTTAATTAAATTTTTGCGAATGACCGACATTCTCGTTAATAAATTGAAATCCTGCTTCTGCAAGACCAAGACATCGTTAATTAATGCGCCACGCGACACTCGACCAGGTTCATCAGAGCAATTACTAATTCGCTCTAGTGAACCGGGAGGAGCTTCCTCGACGATTACTGACGAAGTTTGCAATCTTCAGACCGTAAAGTTACTGCGAAATTACTAGAAAAAATAAAATTGAAATTGTCCAACAAAAGACGGGAATTTAAGTTTCACATGCTTTGGCTTTTTTAGTAATTTAAATAAAAAAATGTGTCATTTTTTTAAATAGGAGTGACCTGAATTAGAAGTTTCGTTCATCTAGAATGACTAGATTGCAGACAAAAATACAGACAAAATCATTGGATACGCTTGACAGAACAGCAATGTGGATGGAATAATGTTACGATGTGGGCGTTTTCAATGCGATGACTCATGGTTCCAGTACTGACACAATAACTTCGAAAAATGCACAGGAACCAAGTTTATTATACAATAGAAAATGAAAAAGAGTTGCGACTACGACGCAATTTAAACAAGTAGAAATTTGTAAATGAAAGAGAAGGAACCAAAATTTAAGAAAGAGGATTTGAAAGCTGAATCAGATAGATTACTTCCCTTTGAAATTTAACAGTTGAATTTTTGTCAACAAATCAATCTTCCTCATGGGTCCAAAAAAACAAAGTTTTGATTAAGTTGTAAGTTGCGTTCAGTGGAGCCCTATTTTCAAAAAACAATGTTGAAACCTACAGGAATGACGAAAGAATTTTTTTCTGGTGTTGTCAATATAGTGTTATACAATTTTTCCAGCATTAAAAATCAACCTCATTTTTCGATTTAAATATTATGATTCAGTCTAAAAATTCCTCTTTAATTAACGCTGGCTCCACATTCTTTTCCATTTTCATCATTTTTCCACTTAAATGCGAACTAATTTAATAGAGCCCAATAATACAATACAATTATTTTTTGTCGAAAATTCATTTTTTTAAATATAATTTTGCTAGCCAAAACCAAACATTTATTTTTAATGCAAATATTTATTTGTCGAGAAATCAACAGAAATTCAACTTGGTTGAAAGGTGAACTTACCTTCTTTAGAGTTCATTTTTTCTTGTTGAAGATTCATAATTTCATATGAAAATTCGTGGGGGGGGGGGGCGATTATTTTTTTAAACTGTAAATTGATCTATTTTGTTTAGAATCTACCTGAATGGTTGTAAATGAATTTTTTTGATCAATCATATTCTCGGTTTGAAAATTAAACTATTTTATAGAAAATTTATCATTTTGGCTTGAGAAAAACTGTGGAAAATTGACCTAATTTGTTGAAAAGTTGACTTTTTTGGTAAAAAATTAACCTTCTTCGTTGAAATTTCAACTGTTTAGTTAGAAATTATTGTATGTATTTTGTTGAAAATTCGTCTTTCTGGTAGAACAATAATCTGTTCGGTTAAAAATCGAACTATTTGGTTCAAAATTTATGAATTTTGTTGAGGATTCATCTTTTTTTCTTTAAAAATCCAAAATTTGGATGCAATTTTTAAAATTATTTTTTATTATTATAGCACTATTGACTGTAATATCTTTCTTAGTTGAAAATTCGTCTGTTTGGTTTGAAATTATAGCCAATTAGCGAAGAAGTTCTAAAATATTTTTCGAAGAAAAATGAATAAATAGCTCAAATAGTGTAAATAGTGCGGTAAGTCCAATGTCTGCACTGGTAAAAGTACGTTGAAAAAAATGTGATACGTACGGGGAATTTAATTAAAAAAATCAAAACTTAGATTTTTGAAAAGTTACTGTGCTTATATTTATCATTTTCCAGTCTTATCAAATTTTTCCAATATATGTTCACTAGTAAAAAAAAATCTTAATCACTTCAAATTTATTTTTCTTCATTCCTGTAAATTTCAAAATTGTTATTTAAAATCGGGGTCTATTAATTAAGCATAAAGTAACGCCTCAATAACGTTAATCGAAAACGTAAAAAAATTGGAGAGAAGTTTAAGAAATCATCCTAAATCTCTACAGAAAAAAATTCCAACTTAAATAAATCACTTCAAATATTGTCAAATTCCACGAAATCCGTTGAAATTTTATTAAAAAACGCACAATCCTTGAAACCTTCTGAAATCTTTCAACTTCTTGACATTTTCTAGAATCACACGAAATTCTTTAAATTTCTAACGAAATTCATCGAAATTTGGACATGCACCTTTGAAATTCATTTTTGAGTTTGAAAAAATGTTCAAGCCCTTGGACATCCTATAAAATCGCTACAAATCCGGTCAATGTCTTAGCATTACTTTAAAATCTTTAAATCCCTATAAACCCTAGAAAATCCTTTTAAAACACTGAAAGGGGCTAAGCATTCATCTGGAAATTAAGTTGTGATTAGAAATTCGAAGACATTCGGCCTGATTTAATGCACACGAAACACGCAGTAATAAAAAATGTGCAGTCAATGAAAGGAAATGACGGTTAAGTAAAGGACTGCAAGACTGCAGTGAGTCACAAGACTGCGCGTATTCTACTATATGAGCGTGTAGCTTTCTCAATGAACTGGATAATTAGTCTTCAAGGATAAAATGTGGGAAATATCGGAAAATACCACTTATTCCATTGATAGTCAGTTGTTACAACTCCTCTTAAAAACGGCGATACAAATAGGAGAAACGTATTAACATTAATGATAAAAATAACACTTCAAAATTAACCCATTTAAATTAATTGAATTTTTAAATAAATTGTACAGCCAAATTTCCATTTTCAACAAGATAGTTGAATTTTCAACCAAAAAAGTTTTTCTACAAAAAGAGATGAATTTTGCACCTTAAAAGACGAATTTTCCATTCAGTTTTCAGTTTTAAATCCGATCATATCAATTTTCAACGAAAAAGTGGATTTTTTACCAAAAAATTCGTATTTAAGAAAATAGTTGAATTTCCAAAATAATAATTAAAATTTAAAAAAAATAGTTGATTTTCCACAATGAAAGATGAATATTTAACCGGAAAAGTTAATGAATTTTCACAAAAATACATGATTTTTCAATACAATAGTTGAATTTTGAAGCACATGGCTCAATTTTCAACCTGTAAAAATGAATATTTAACCAAGAATATTTATTTTATACCAAAGAAGACAAATTTTCAATAAAATACATGAATGTTCAATAAAAATTATGGGTTTTCCAAGAAGAAAATTAAAGTTCTACCAAAAATAGTGCAGTTTTAATCAAATAGTTGAATTTTTAAACCAAAAAGAGGAATCTTTTAGATGACAATTGAATTTTTAACCTGGAAAATTTAATTTTATACAAAAAAATCGAGAAAGAGACGAATTTTCAACAAAAGGTTGGAAACCTCACAAAAAAAAAAGATTAATTTTCAACCGCACAGTGGCAATTTGAACCGAAAACAAAGAAATTTATTCTATAATAGATGAACTTTCAACAAAAAGGAATGAAATTTTACCAAAAATAATTTGAGTTTCTTCTAGGGTACTATCAATTCAGTTCATACTTAAATGAAGAAACGAGAAAAAGAGTACATTTTTTAAAAACAAGTAAAGGAGTTTATAGTCTACATTTTCAATATAGAATCTTTTATATATGGAATGAAACAAAATAAATAAAATTGTTAATCACATAAATTCTCACATAAATTTCCTGATTTTTTCATTATTTTTTTTTTTTCTTTCAATGAACCTGCCTTTCCCAGACCAACAAAATTCCCTGATTTCGAGGTTTTCCCTGACTTGCGGCCAGCTTGAAGAAGTAAAAACGAAAAATAAGAGACACAGGAAAATAAGAAGCGAAGAAACTTTATCTGAAGTCTCTGAAGACATCAATGAAGGATATCGAAAATTTTCCCAGAAGCTCGTTTAGGCGCCCACGTGAATTCCACCCACGCACGAATATTACCTTGCCAACGTTAATCACACATTC
>NC_046662.1:32815118-32843384 GCF_010883055.1 Belonocnema kinseyi | reverse complement strand
ATTTCATTATTCATGTACAGTCAGAATCCTATAAAACGTTAAACGACAATCCCGAGAGATTTGAGACTGTTACGATAAATAATAAGTTTAAATTGAACGACTGCCTGAAGCTATAGTACGTATTATTACATTGATTCGTCCCGGGGATTTTCAATGTGTCAGCTACTGGCTTGTGCTATAAGCGCCCTTGAGAACCAGCAGAAATCGATTCACGGACCAGTATCCACTTCCCTTGATCAAACAATAAACTGGCATGACAATATATTTTTTCTATGTGCAAACAGGGGTAGAGAAAATAGGCCTTTGTTGTTAAAACAAAACAAAACAAAAAAAAACAAACTGAAAAGTCTCGCTCTTTAACATTAAAATTCAGGGTTTACTCTAAAATGTCATTAACAACATCCGGGTAATTTCTCGTTATTAACAACATTTTTTGTACCTTAAATTAAAAGAGCGGCATTGTTAAATATAACAAATTGCAAAAGAGAAATCTATGATTCAGAAAAGAGTTTAATATATAAATAGCCGTTTAACATTCGTTAATTGAGACTTTGTATTATTTTATTTCGCTTTAGGAAAATATCATAATTATCATTTATTTTTCTTCGCTGATAGCTAATTTCCTTCTTCAAAATATGATCAGATAATATTTCAAAGTACAAAATAAACCATCAATGATGTAGATTGAATAAAAATTATGATTTTTTGTTTCGGTGAACCTATTATGTGGTTATGTTGATATTATTGCTGGTATACTGTTCCATTATTTCAGCTTCTCCCAACATAACATTGTTGAAAAAAAAAAACTAAAAAGCCTCGCTAATTAAATTTAGAATTCCATCAGTGATTCGGAAATAAGAAGTTAGAATTGTAAATGTTTGTTTAAACATTCTTTAATTGAGATTTTGTACCCTTTTCTTTCGGTAAGAAAAAAAAAGAACGTAAATATCAATTAGCGTTCATTATTGATAGCTAATTCCTTCATTAAATGATTATCAGGTAACATTTCAAAATACAAAACAAACCATAAATGATGAAGATTGAATAAAAATTATGATTTTTATTTTGCTAAAGCATAAGAAAATCACAAATAACTATTGCTAAATAAATAATTGCATATACAACTATATTCTTCGACAGTGACCTTACATTCTTTTAAAACTTCTTAAATTTAGCAATGTGTCCATTTTCCTTAACTTTATAAGGGGCTATTCAGAAAATACATAGTGCTTTTATTTTTATCACGGAATTTTGATTCCTCCTACCCACTCGTGTAACTCTTTTCTTATAGTAAGTGTACATAACTTTAACATTAGGGTGACACTCCAGGTGAGCCCCATCCCTCCCACCCTAAAATCGTTACATATTTATTGTTTATCATATTTTTATTTTAATATTACAGCTTGACTTGCATCTAAAATTAATTTAATCAATATCCGTCCAATTTGAATAGAAAAATTATTCGATTTAAACGTGTTCAAAGTCATTCGCTACTATTGTTTACTATTGTTTTTATAAAGTTTCAATAAAATAATTTTAAAAGCAGACTGTCAAACTGGATAATTAAAACTTTTCATTTGACATTAACTGCTTAAAACTGTAGACCTTAAAATATTGGAATATAGATTTAGTGAAAAAAGAAAAAAATTTAGCAGAATGTAACAATTTTTCGTTTCGTAGATGAAATAACATAATAAAATAAAGAAACTTTCAAACATATAATTGAACTTCCTAACATTTATATTAAAACAAATCGAAAAATCAAACGTTTCAGCATTTACTATCATTTTAATGTAAATTATTATCATTCAACCTTAGAATTCTTGCGATTTTCCCGAAATTGGCTGAATTTTGCATATAAAAACTTTATTTACCCGCGTTAAAATATAGTTAATATCTCAGGAACATGTTTCGATTTTAACTAAAAACTTAATTTTGTATCGCAAACCACAGCTGAGCCTACTCGAATTTTAGGTTGATGTATTTTCTCGAACCTGGATAACTTTTTTGGCCTCGATTCAGCAACACTTAAGCTTGGGAGTGGACTTTTTTTCATCTTTAAAAAGTGATTTTGACTATACAGAATGCTTTTTAGCTGCCTTAGAAAATTTCCACTTTCTTTGTCAATCCAGTTCTGTACTGTCACCCTTGAATTATCTCTCTCTCTCTTATTATTTTTTTTTACAGAAAATTTGTAGGGGATTTTTAAGATGCTAAAATGTCGAGTCATTGAAACTTCCAATTTTTCACGTAATTCTTTTTTGTTGATATGCTTTTTATACTGTTCAATTATTAAAACGAATTATTAACTGTCGGACTACTAGTGAGAGTAAATATTAGTCTGATGACTCCATGCAGACTGGCCAAACATCGGAATAAGAAATTATCTGGGAAATGATCACGTATGCAGATATGGTCAAGTTTAATTGCGCACTTCGACGAATCGGAAAAGCCTATTAAGGAGAGTAAACTGTTTATGTAACTGCTGCTGTGCAGAGTGCACCTGTATTTAACCCCCCACGAATTTATGTTCAGAGTAAAGCGGTAGAGGAAAAAAGAGAATTTTTTAACAAGAGAAAGAGAAGATTTCATCGATTTAACAGCAAGGAGTATTTGTGGCTCATAAAGTAAAAGCATGTCAAATATTTTTTTACGTTCTTTAGAAAATAGACTATACATTTTTTATTGCATTCGACAACAAATCTCAGGGTGGCCGTCTTAATCGAGGAAAACCAGTATTTTCGTTATTTAATGATTTATGATAAAATTGTTTTTTGTTTTTAAATTTCCCCTCCAACTCGGTACAAAATTAAAATGTTCCTCCCCTTCATCTGAATGTCAAAAATACCAAATGACTGTTCAATAACAATGTTCAAAAGAAAAAAAATTGGCTCCAATTTATGAAAATAACCAAAATTTCCTCCCATCCAGATCAATAAAAATGTTCAAACTAAAAGAAGAGTGCATCTTCCAGTTTAGAAAAAACATAAAAACCAAAAAGCCCTGCATTGCAACTCGATGTTCTTCTAATTCAGAAAAATTGTATTCCAACTCAATAAAAATCTTAAGAAACAAAAAATGTCCCTGTTCCAATTAAGACAAAATTGAAACCCAAATTTTCCTACCTTCCGAATCTGAAAAAATTACACCTAAAATGTACTCAACAAACTTTAAAATGTCCCTCGGCTGATTCAACAAAAATGTCCTCGCTTCAAACGAAATAAAAATATTAACAATACAAATCTTGCCCGCCTTCAGCTCAATAAGAATGTGAAAAACAAAAATTTACTCTTCCAATTGGGAAAAAAATTAAATACCAAAATTTCTTCCCTTTCTTTCAATATTAAAATTGTGAAATTCCAACATTTTTCTTTCTAAGCTGGATTATTTTAATTTTAAGCCGTTTCAAATTAATAATAATAATAATAATAATAATTGGAACAATTAAAATTGTAATGACTCATGATTTTCTTTCTCAAACAATTAAATCTCAAATTGTTTAGTTTTATAATTGCTCATTTTAAATAGACAGTCAAATGTTGCTAAATATAAAAAATTGATTTTTCCTTTAATTAAAAAACTTCGAATTGAGTGGGTTAAAAATAGAATATTTAAGACTAAAACAATATTTGAATATGGTTTGAAATTTAATAAAAGAATGTAATTACTATTCTAATAATTTATCTTTTTTTAAATTCAAATAGTTTATAAAGTTTCAATCTGACTGATAAATTTGACTACTAAAGACTATCGCATTGAAACAGTTCAGTTTTCAACGTTAAAATCAATAATTTTTTTATTTTGAACACATTCTGAATCTTCTTGTAAATCTATTATTGTTCAAATTATAACAGTCGAACTACGGCTCAGTTTAAAAAATAATTACTATTAAATTAGATTTACAGTTGATCAAATTAAATCGTTTCTTATCCAACATTTTGAAATTCAAAGGCTTTTAATTTTTAATTGTTCAAGTTTTCACAACTACCTTTTAAAAATCTTTAAATTGAAAATGTATTCGCATAAAAATGAAGACCTAAAAAGAATGTTTTAAAGTAAAACGTTTCAGAATTATGCTGTCTAAACCGAATTATTGCATAATTGAAGAAGTTAAACATTTAACTTAATATTTTTAAAAATGTTGGAATCGGCTTTATTTTATATTGCATTATATCATGTGATTCGACATTTGTAATATTTCCAGTGATTAGATCGATTTTTCTTTTAACAATTTGTAAAAATTCCCGGTCCAGTGGCTACACTGAAATCTATTTATATTAAAAGATTAATACTGAAATTGTAAGTTATTCTATTTTTATAAATAATAAACTGCTATCTTGGGCAAATAAAATATTCCAAGGATGAACAGAAACACTGGGATGACGTAACTATACATTGTCGATTAAAGAAATCTGAATAAAAATTTTACTTCGCGTAAAAAATCTTTGTTATAATCTTGCACAATTTTCTATCTTGGCATGGAATATTAGCAATTCAATAATCATTGCAGAGATGAATAAATCAACACTTTCAAGTATAAAATCTTGTGAGAGAAAATTATAGATATGCTTACTAAAATACAGATAGTTATAAATTATGACTCGTTTCAGAAACTCAGCCTTGCATTACCGAGAAAGGGAAAATCTCATGGGAATAGTTTTCTTCGAGATATTCTACAATTGGATTAAGAATTTCAGTTTAATGAAACATGTCTAACGTACAATCTTATTACTCTAATAATTTAAATTAAAAACCTTTATTAAAAAATTCCAGTAATAGAAAATGTAGAAAAAAGTTCATGTAAAAAAAAAAAGAAGACTGGAAGTATCTTTCTCACTTTATTCCATGATGTACCTATCAGTTTAAAAGCTTTTCATGTATCTCTAAATGGTTCCAGAGATGCCATTGTGGGTTTTAACTATCACTTTCGCACCGACCATGAAAGTGACAATTTTACCAAATCAATTTGCAATAAATTATTCTAAATTGTTTGTGCATTTTTGCGAATTTCCCCTAAAAAAACATGTTAAGTATTATTCTAAGTAATTTCAAATTAATAATTCTACATGTGAAATTGGGATGTAATTTGTGTCACCACGAAACGAATTACGTTTGGAAGATAAGAAAAACACGTGATTGGTACGTCAATTAACACGGTTGCAAACTTATCTGATGATATAGAGCACACAATGTTGCCAGGTTTCAGAATTTTCCCAAATCATTTTTATTTGTTCAATATTATATGATGGGAGGAGACAAAGTTTCGAACTATAAATATAAATAATTTTAGAAGCTTGTCTGGAAAAACGTCCCTGAAAATTGTGTACAACTTTATCTAATTTTGTTCTTTATCAGTAATAATTAAACAGCAAAATGATTGCAAGACGTGTAATGATCTTGCTTAACACGAAAACTAGTTAAAAATTTGATTTTTAACATTTCTTTGCAATAATTAGAGACATAAGATTGCTCATTACTGATAAGATTCTGCATATTTCTAGTATCTCTAGTGGCGCTTGTATTCAGCTATAATTTTTTTTATCTATATACATATCAGTTGTCAAGTACCGAAGCACTGATTTTCAAAGTGTTTTAAAATTTAAGTCAACTTTTCTAAATCCAAAATTATTTGATCTTAAAGTTTTTTAATTAAAAAATTGTATTTCAATTCACAGAAATTTAATGATGTACACTACCGTACAATCAATCTCAAAAGTTGTCTATCTTTAAAATGATTTATAAAATCATCAAAAAAAGATTTATTATTAACTTCTGTAAATTTTGATTGAGGCTTCTAAGCACATGATCAAGGCCTCATTTTATTCTTGAAAGGATTCTCTAAATTTCTATGTGGGTTAAATTTAATTTAAAAAAATTAATTCAGAAATCAGAAAGTTATTGTTATAAACAATCATAGTTTAAATTGTAATTAATACCACCCAAATAGAATTGTAGAGAATCCTTCAAAAAATAAAATGAGACCTTTATCATTAGGATTAAATAAAAATTGTAACTTTTCCCTAAATAGAAAGAAAAAGCTAAACCTTAAAATAACTACTGTTAAATAAACAATTTTAACCTGAATTATTTTTTTCTCAAGTGTGCTTAGAAGCCTCCATTAAGATTTACGGAAGTTAACAATATGTATTTTTATGTCGATTTTATAAATCATTTTAAAGATAGTAAAATTTTGAGATTGATTGTACGTAATGAACATCCTTAAACGATACTTATACACGAAGATAAATTAATTTTTAAAGATTGAATTGAGTGAATTTCAAACATCTAGCAATTGTGAAAGATAAAAATTTAAATTTTGGAACGCTCAAGGCTGATAATTCTAAGACGCTAATATTAAATTTGAACATGTGAAATTATTGGCGCTTGGAATAATTGAGAAAAGTGATTAGATTTTGACGTGACTTAAATTTAAAGTGAGTTAATTCCATCAATGCACAAATATTTACATTTCCAAATATATATGAGACAATTGTTGTCTAAACATCAACAATCTCTTTTAATTCATTAATTTATTCACTCATAATTAGAAGCGTGTATCTTTTTTACGTTAAAAGCTATAATTGTTCTTCCGCCAGGTTCGATATTTATTGCAGGTGAAAGCGATATGGCAACTGATAATGAACCTTTCTGTGATGTGTCATTCAGTCAAGACGGGACCTTAAACTTTATATCGAAGGTAAGTTTAAAAAAATATATTTCTAAACTTGGCAGCCCAAAATGGTCTCAAAACAGTGGAAATAGAATATTAATTTTTCAAGTAAAGAGATAAATTTTCAATCCAGAAAATTAATTTTCGGCAGAAAAAAAACGAATTTTCAATAAAATACATAAATTTTCAACTAAACATGATTAATTCTCACCCAAAAAGATGAACCTTCAACTCTAATGATGAATCTTAAAAAATAATCATATTTTAACAAAGTAATGCAACTTTCAACCAAGTATAGTCGAATTTTTAATAAAATATATAAAATTTCAAATATAAATAATAAAATTTCAAACAAAACTGGAATAGTTAAATTTTCAGATAAAACGATTATATTCAACTAAAAAAGGCGAATTTTCAATAAAGGAGATACATTTTTATCTGAAATAATGAATCTTTAACAAATTCGTTGTATTTTAAACAAACTGTATTTAAATTTTCAAATAAAAACAATTTTTAACAAAACCAATTAGTTAACTTGAATTTCAATAAATTCCAATAAAGAAGTGCAACTTTTAACAAAGTAAGAGTTCAACAAAAAAATATTTTAGTGTTAAATAAAAACAGATATATTCAACCAGAAAAGACGACCTTTCAACAAAATACAAGAATTTAAAAAAACCAACGAATTTTTAACAAAACAAAAACCATTGCTTTTGCAACAAAATAGTTAAATTATCAACAAAAAACCTAATTTTAAACCAAGAAACGATGAATTAAAAAAAGTTATTCTTCAACCAAGAAAGATGAATTCAAAATAATTAATCTTTTTTTATCAATTGTTCGAATTATAATATAACTATAAACAAAAACTATTGCATTTAAACCAAATAGTTAAATTTTTAATTCAAAAGGACGAATCTTCTATCCCAAAAAACTAATGTACAATGAAAAAGTTGGTATTTCTACCAAAAAATATGAATTTAACAAAGTCGTTGAATTTTCAAACGAAATAGTAGAACTTTTAACCAAAAGAGATAAATTCTAAACCAAAAATATTTTGATTCTCTGATTAGCTCCTATTAACTCAATTCGCATTTAGCAAAAAAACGAGGAAAAAAGTGGAAAGGGCAAGCTTCGTGAAAACAGGGGACAAAAGGAAGAATTCTTTTTAAAAAAGGGAGAATAGTGGAAAGAGTGTGAACCTGAAATTACAATGTTTCTCAAAATTGTCCAAGAAATTTTTTAATTATTATTGTCAAAATATAAAATAACAGGATATCTTCAGAACAATTAGTGTTCTAGATTCTAGAAGAGATCTGCATAAAGCAATACAAAAATCAGTTTTTAAACCAAACTTAAATTTGAAAATTGAGGAAAGTGATAAGAGATTGGTGCCGGAAAATGATAAACTATGGGTCGGATGGCGAAAATATTAATCGTTGAATTCTCTACTATGTCCTATATTTAATCCCACGCGATCACCTGGCTTTGGGTGTCCAGAAGGCCTGACAGTGTTGCCGGGTCGACGAGCGAATTACGTTGCCACGGAATTATTTCCGATCCCATAAACCGAATTTGTCTGGAAGAAAGGAAGGAAGTATGTATTTGAAATCTCATTTTGTGCTTACACAAACCCACGAAATTTCATAGAAAAAAACAAGTCCAAGAACTTTTTTGGTCATCCGAGTTGTGAGCATGAGGCAGTGATGTTGAAACCATTTCACAAGTCTCTAAATAATCAACAAGTTAAAATTATCCTCCGGAAAAAATCGTCAATTCATTTCACTACAAATTTCAACTATCTTCACATAAAATGCAAAATTTCATTTAAGATCTTCACATTTATTTATTTCAACAAAAAAAGAGGAATTTTCAATTCAAAAGGACAAATTTTCAACATACAAAGATAAATTTTACAAACAAATAGAAAAATTTCAAGAAATGAAAATTTGTCATTCAAGAAAAAAATGTTTATCCATATTGATGAAGTTTTAAGCCAAAAGACGAATTTTCTGCATAACAGTTGACAAAATATTAAATTTAATCCGAGAAAATTAGTTGGTTACGAAAAAAAAACCAATTTAAAAAAAAAAATAGTTGCATCTTCAATCGTAGAAGATTAATTATCTACCGAACAGTGCTATTATCATCCTGAAAAGATGAAATTTGTACAAAAAAAATACATATGAATTTACCAAAGACGAATTTAAACAAAAATATTTGAATATCCAACCAAGAAAGATTTTTGTTGAATTTTTTATACCAACATATAAATTTACAACAACATGCAAATTGTCAGGGTGGTTGCAAAACATCATTTTCGAAATTCCCTAATTTTTCACTCACCATTAACATTTAAAGACCAGAATCTTAATCTTGTAATATTTTTACATAGAATCTTTTATAAAAGGAATAGAAGAATTTCAACCTTTTTTCAAACCTGTTATCCTTGACAGTCGTTTAAAGTGCCTCTCACAGAAATTCCCTGACGTTTGCGAATTCTTCGTTCTAAATCCCTGAATTTTACTGACCAATAAAATTCCCTGATATCCAGGTTTTCCCTGATCGGCAACCACACCGCCATAGTTTATTTTCCATTAATAATTCCTTCCCCGTTATTCAAAAATGGAATCCAGAGGATTAAAATAAATCATTTTCTACCAAGGATTATCATAACTCAGTTGATTTAAGAAAGGTCTCGACTGAAGGATGCATTCTTCACGAGCACGGGGTTTTATGGGATTTTCGCGTGTCCTCGGAAAAAGAGCTCAGCAAGCTCGATCGATAACAGGAAAGCGAGACCTCGAGCTTTGCTGGAACGACGCGCTAGACTTGAATTGCGAGAACGCTTTGTAACATCGAGAGAAGCAATTACATCAAGGCGTTTCTCTTTATCTAAAAGACTTTATCATGCCGTATTTCAAATGGCTGATAAGAAAAGACCGTTCCTTCATGTATGCTCCACATATGAATCGCAGCGCACTTTCGTAACCAAATCTTCGAAAGAGAATCGAAGGAATGAAAATGATCATTTGAAACCTCGACCCTAAATTCAGGATTGCTACAAAATTCCAACTTCGATGTTCCCTGCTTTTTTCCCGTCCAAGTTTTCCTTTTCCTTGACCGATATAAATTTTTCTTTCCTAAGAGCTCAATAATTAACAAAAATGTGTTCCAAAATATTGAATTCTCAAACCAAAACAAAAAAACTAAAAAGAGAAAATTTTAAAATTATTATAAAATATTTAAATTTGTAGTGTAAAAATAAATACATTTTTAAAAACAATTGCCATGAATTTTCAACAAAAAAGTTAAATTTTCAATCCAACAGATGATTTTCTAACCAAGTAGATTACATTTCTATCAATGCCAAATTTACAAATAAAAAAGTTACATATTCAAAAAAAGTAGAATAGTTGGATTTTCAACTAAAACATATAAAATTTTAATTTGAAACATAATATTTAAAGTTTCAGTTTAAAAAAATGAATTTTTAAACAAATAAAATTATCTTTTAAAGGAGAAAGTTAAATTTTCAAACTAACAGATGAATTTTCAACGGAGGTTAAATTTCTGCCAAAAAATAAAATTTACAATCAAAAGTGAAAAACAGCTGAATTTGAACTTACAAAATTAATTGGAAATTAAAAAAAGAATTTTTAACAAAATATATTAATTTAAAAATAAAAAAGATAAACCTTAAAAAAAAATAAGAATTTTAAATTAAAACAGATAAACTTCTAATTTGAAATAGAACATTAAAAATTTCAGATTCAAAAATGAATTTTTAAACAAATAAAATGAACTTTGAAAAAAAAGTTAGATTTTCAACTTCAAAGATGAATTTCTACCAAAAATGAAAATTTTCAATTTAAAAAACAAATTTAATTGCGAAAAAAAAAAGAATTTTTAGCCAGTTGGTACTTAATTTATAAAAAAAATAGTGAACTGTTTAACAAATCAGATGAATTTTTAACCAAGAATAGTACATTTTTACAAACAAAAATGTCAACAAACAATAATTTTGAACATACTAGTTCATTCTTCAATCAAACATATGATTTCTTAAATGAAAATGATGAATTATTACAAAAAGGGTGAATTTTAAATGAAACATATAATTGTCTATATTTCAATCAAAAAACATTTTTATTTGAAACCAAAAACAGTTGAATTATCAACCAAAATAAGCTAACATTCCCCAAAACAGTTACATTTTTACCAAAAAAAGAATAAATTTCCCACAATAGAGATACTTTTTCAAGTCAAGAAAGATTTTCCAGTCGATAAAGAAAAAAAATTTGACCCAAAATGTGGAATTTTCATGCTAAAAAGAATGAATTTTAAAGAAAATTGTTGAATTCTAAATAAATAGTAAGATGTGCATTATGGTTCCACGTTTGTCTAATTAATAGCAACTTATACGTATCTTCAATCCATAAATGTATCAAACATTTTTAATGTGTGGGTGGAGCAAATCTTACACTATCGTACATGTCGGAGGGGGAAAGAATTGAGAAAAATTATCGAAAATATCCTGACCCGTTTTTAATTTCCAAAACTGTAGCAACCCGTGCTAGTTCAATAGTTCTTTCAAATGTAAAAACCTAAAATGGAAAAAAAGTACTGATGGAATTTATGTATATCAAACAAAAAGATGTTTTATGACCACTACTACGACAAATAGTGGAAGTGTAACAATTGTGAGAGTCAACAATAAACTACGATTCCCATTGAACAACTGTGGTCTGTCCCACTTCAGAGCATCTAAGAAATTTCAAGACCTTGGGGACTAAAAGTGAGATCCAAATTTCACTCCCAACAATGCGATGATTGCAACTAAATAATTTCGAATTCTCTAGACTCAGTCTACAGAATTGACCCAGTCGATTTCCAAGGCATGAAACGTTCGCGAGACCGTAAACTTAAGACCAGAGATAGGCGCGGCCGCCAACCTAAAAAGTTTATTTTAGACTTAAGACACGTGTAGAGACGTGTGACATGTCCCACGTCGAATTACTTTTCCCCTAATTTTTTTTTCCAGAAACTTTAGCCGGATTTCCGCTACGGGGATTACAACTAAGGTATCAGGGAATATGCTCTTCCAATCGTTTTATTTCACCTATTCAATACTTAAAAGTCATTTCTTTGGTGATCTAAAATAGTGGTAAAAAATGTCAGGCCTAAGAATAGAGTATTTGAAAATTGGAGGTGACTTGGAAGAATTTCGCTTTTTCACCACTTGGCATTGCAGAGCACCAAGGCATCATTGAACATCCAAAGGTCGTGATAGTGGTACAAAAGTTGCATTCAAAGTGCACCTTCCGTTAAGGGGTTGATTAAAATATTGAATCGAAATCCTTTATGACAGTGCAACATTATCATATTTCTTCAAGTCTCAACTGGATTTCCAGCTGACCTTGCAGGAGCTAAAGATGAACTTTAATAGCGGAAGAAGATCCGAACGGTGTATATTCGCTTTCAGGAAACGTGTTCATTAAAGTCATTTACTGTTTGAGTTTCCAGGCAGAGAACTGATATGTAGTCGTTAAGAGTCATGCTGCCCAATTTCCGACAATTTGCAAATGGTGGGTAATGAATAACGATCATTTGCAGCTGCGCCGAAGCGCCTTATACACGGTCACGGACTACTCGGTCAGATCTAGCCAGACAATAAACGGATAATCTATTCCGAATTCCACTGCGGTTCTAAAGTCCATTCGGAACTTAGGACATGTCTAACTTATGTTCTGAATCTCTGATAACCCACCCAAGAGGCTAGTGGTTCTCAATCGAAGATTTTGTAAGATTTGTCCATAATTTCTTGGTGAGTATACAGATACGATCTCGTTATGCAAAAGAAAAAAAAATTAGGAAAGGCCAAGAAAGTTTAGAATAAATCACAAAGTTCTCCAGGAAATTGACAAATAGTTTGGTTTTTTGAGTAGGTAGTGTCTGTAACTATGTGTTCCCGACCACTTTCCCGGTCCATACGTTTAGACACCGGATTATTCAAAGTATTCGAAAAAATACAACCACGAATTTTATAAAAAGATTAGCAACATTCAAAGTTGAAACCTCATCAAACAATTAATAGTTTTCTAATATTCGCCATTTGTACGGAAATATTCACAAAGATTGCTGTTTGCGGACACAAAACAAATTTTACATCTTCTAACCGGAAACACGTGTATGTAATTTATCAGACTAGAATTTATTGATGACAACCACTCTCCCCTTCACTTAGAAGCTATATATATACATGAAGACATGCGAATGACAACTGAATAAGGACTAAACATTTAATTTTACAGAATGTACAAAAAACGTTTTCGACAAGAATTTTTCGAATATAAAATTTGGATCATATTATGCAATCATGTATTCCCCAAGAATTCTACATTAAAGATGTGAAAAAATTAAGAAAAATCATTTTATGAATGGAGAAACAAATACCAAAATGGCCCTTACCCAGTTTTCCTTTTTTAGAATTCTCTTTGTTTTAAGAGTTGAAAAACCCAATGTTTCTTATCCAGTTGAAGTTTTGATAATTTTAAAACTAATTTTTTTCGAGTGAAAGGAGAAATGATTTTTACATATTCGTAGTATGTAATGTCATGGTTATGTAATATCATGGTTACGCAAACATTTGATTATAATTTTTTAAATTATATATAATTTTTCTCAGTTCCTAGGGAATAAATTAATATATTTAATCTAGAAAGCATTGACAAATTATATTACAAGATATTCTAAAATATATTAGCACCATCGATTAATTAATTAAATCTATTTTATCTCCTTACACTTAAAATGCGGTGCATATTTAGGCAACATTAATTTCAAGGTAACAATGAAGTTGAATTTTTATATAAAAAAATTAATTTGATACAATAAACAAATTTTTAACGGAAGTGACAAGTGTTCAACTAAAATGAATCTTGAACTATAATAGATGAATTTAAAACCAAAAAGATGAAGTATCAAATAAAATTATAAATAATTCAACTAAAACAGTAGAATTTTCAATCAAAAAATCATTTTTAAAGAAGATATATTCTCTACTAAAAAATGATTTTTTAACAAAGTACATGAATTTTCAACTAAAAAAGACAAGTTTGCAAACAAATAGTTGAGTTTGGAACTAAAAAATAGTTATGTGAACTAAAAATGGAAGTTAAATTACCAGTTAAAAATTTTTTATCTTCAACCAAACTGATGAATCTTCAACTGGAATAATTTAATTATAATAAAAAAATAAATAAAAAATTAATTTTCAACTAAAATTGTTTCTACCACAAATACGAATTTTCACACAAGAAAAACGAAAAACCAAAAATTTAAAAGTGAAATTTTGATTAAGAAAAAAAAACTAATGAAGACGAATGTTTATCCAGAAATTGATGGAATATTCGACTGGCATAGTCAAAATTAAAAAAAAAAAAAAATAATAATAATTTTCAGCCAAAGAATCATTATGTATTTCACCTAATTTAGATTGAAAATTAAAAATATTAAGCACACTCAAAAAATTCCCCGACATTTCCAGGATTTTCGAGACATAAAAATTCTCTGACAATTTCAGGTTTTCCAGATAGGATAGACACCTGGTTAGAAGTAGAATTTCAAAAAATTGGCGCTTATTCAGTTGTCATTCTCACGTTTTCACATTTTTTCTCATATACCATATTTTTCTAAAATCTTGGACTGTCTAATCTCTGTCTCGAAAAAAGCAAATCCTCTAAAAGAACACTAACGAGTAATGGTGACACTAAAATATTAATAAAAATCACGCGACAGGTACTTAATGGGAGCAGAATCCAGGTATTTCCCACGGGAAGAGCCTTTACTCGGCCTCTCCCGAGTTAGATAACGGGAATCCGGTTTGAAAACGATGTTTCGTCACACTCTTGATCCCCTTGTCAGTGTGCAATTTCTAGAGACAGAGACAGGTTGCTAGAGCTTTGCAGTTTTAGTTTGCATAATCGCCAGACGCAGTTCCTGATCGTCCTCATACATATCTTGAGAAGAGTATTTGACTTGGAAATTGCCAGCGAGACGAGGAGCTTCCATTGAAGATAGTGAGGCGTCGCGAAGGTCGCCAAGTCGACTCGTCCTTTGAGGTTATGGTCGGAAGCCGCAGGCACTCAGGCAGCGTATTAGCTCATCACTTAGTAGCGAAAGTCCATTGATAGACTCGAAAGATCCGCGGCGAAATTCCTGAGGCACTTTCTTGCATTCCTCGAAGCCGCCGTCATTAGAATGCCTTACCCAGGCAGAGGAGTGCCACGTCAATGCGAATCCGGTCTTTTTGCGACGCAGAAGTGCCGCAGAGATCGATAAGGGGCACTCCGGATTTTCACAGTGGAATTTCACAATGCCAGAGAAAAAATCTCGAGTAGATTTCGCAACAAGCGAGCAGGTAAAAGATTTAAAAAGGGAGGAAAGGAATGCATGGGTGCAGTGCAGGTATAGAGTATAACGCGGAGGGGCCACCACACCTGGTCAAGTTGAAACTTTATCTCAAATTGAACGTATATAGCAAAATGTATGAGTGGATAAATAAATGCGTAAGAGGTGAATGATTCTTGTCTGGTTGGTAAGGATGGTAGATTGCCCTGCTACCAGGGCTACAAGCAAGAAGAAGAAGAAGATCAAGAGTTTCACCTACCTAGGTTAAAAGTCTTTTGTACAATAAATACTTAAATAAATTCACTGATACAGCTGAAGGTGTAACGCGCGCGTTCCAAGTGATTAAATATACTTTGACTAGATTCAGTCTGTAATTAATGAATTAATTGAAGGGAGGGTGAGAACTGCGAACGAACTGTACGCGATAAAACTACGCCGGTTCTCAGTCACTCAGTTACGACACCATACATCCATCAGAGACCACTCCCGCATAACGACTGAGCCGGCAACGCTGTACCATGCATCTGGTGGGGACTCGGGTCACTTCGTGCCAGGGCTCGGTCGCTTTCGAGGTGTCTCGTGGATGGTCGACGGCGTTCGCCTCGTAGTCGAGGTATTGATCGGCACCCGGCATGGCTGCCGTCGAACCTGGGTGGGGCAGCAGCAGCACACGGGCGTCCCGGGACACGACATGCCGTGTCGTGGCGACTAACCTTCTTTCCCTTTCCTTTTCTGCTTTTTTTTCCGCCGTTCCGTCGTCTTTCCCTCAAACCCTCCTGCCTCGTCATCACATCAGCCTCATCCCCATACTCCTCATCCTACACCTCGTCATGCCATGCCGTGCGAAAATTAACTCTCTGACGAAGAGGAAGAGACCACCACCGCTTGGTTCCTCGTTAGGGAAAATCGCGACCAATTTATGTCGCGCCACAATTTTACCGGAATTACTGCTACTCTTAAACCCCGAGCTTGGGGGTTGAGGGAAACGAAACCTCCGAGATTGTCTCAAATTCTAGCGAGATTTCAATCGAGGATACTTTTTTAATACTGTTGAAAAGAAAAATCGCGGCTAATTGCAACGAACAATCGCAAAAAATGTATGTCGCGCTACAATTTTACCCTGAATTGCCACTACTCATAACCCTCGCGCTGAGTCAAACGAAAAGAAAGCTCAAATATGATCACGAATTCTAGAGAATTTTCAATCGGGGAGAAGTTTTAAATATTGAAACGAAAAGACGCGAAAGAATTTTACCCTTAATTGCCGCTACTCCTAATCCCCGAGCTGGAGTTGACGGAAACGAAACCTCAGAGATTTCAAGATAATCTCAAATTCTAGCGATTTTTCAATCGAGGAGACTTTTTGAATATTGTTGAAACGCAACACCGCGACCAATTTATATCGCGCCACTATTGTATACTGAACTGCTGTTAACTATTAATCCCCGAACTGGAGTTGACGAAAACGAAATCTCGGAAATTGCGATATTATCTCAAACTCGAAACAGTTTTCAATCAAGGAATCTTTTTGCATATTAAAACGAAGTCTCTCCACGACTCTTCCATGTTTCCCTGGTTAAATTTTTACAACACTTTTAGGTATACTTTTTGTTAAACCCAGTCAATTCTATTCAACTTCAAAAAATTCTACCGCTCACAGCCTAATTTACTTGGTAAAAGTGACAATATCCATCGTGACTAATGATCTTTTGAATTTAAAAGAATTCGGTCTTTATAAGAATACCAGGAGAATTTTAACGAATTCAGAATAGATAAATAATAAACAATAAATTTGCCAAAAATTCGAAAGATTTTGGAGGAATTTAAAGGAAATGAGAAGAACTTGATGAAATTCATAAAAATTCAAGATAAATTCATAAAAAATCAAAAATATTTCACTGATTTCAGTGGAGCTAATTTAACTTGGTAGAGAGGAAATTGATGAAAGTCAAGGTGAATTCATAAAAAATCCAAAACATTTCACTGATGTTCACTGAGTTTAAAAGACTTCAAGTTCATTTAAAAAACTAAAAAATTCTTTCTCAATTAATTTCATTGAGTAGAATTGAGTATATTAAAAAAAATTAAGAAAATTCCAAATAATTTAGCGACATAAAAAAAAAATAATTCAGGAAATTTAATAAGAATACAAGGTGAATTACAAATTAATTCAAATGAATGAAAAATGATCCGTTGATTTCAGTAAAATTGGAGGGGATTTCTAAGAATTCAAGAAACTTTAATGAAATTTATAAGAATTCAAAAGAATATAATTGAATAAAATTTTAAAAATCATCAAATATCACTCGAATTGTGTAAAATGGGAATTAACAGAATTCCGGAAAAACTCAACAGAATTTCGGTGAATTAAGGGGAAAAAACGAATTAAATAAAATTCAAGTGAATTTCGAGACATTCAAGGGAAATGAGAAGAATACGATGGAATTCATAAAAGTCAAAGTAAATTTTAAAAAATCAAGTGAAATGAAAAAATTCAAAATATTCCATGGATTTCAGTAAAATTGGAGTGAATTTATAAGAATTTAAGAGAATTCGATGAAACTCATGCGAAAGCAACAGAAATTGAAAAATAATTAAAGTGAACAGATTCAAAATTTAAAATTTTTTAATCCATTAAATTTACATAAATGGGAGTGAATAAGAATCAGATAAAATACATAGGGAGGAAATTTCAAAGAATGCAGGGTGAATTAAAAGGAATTCTCTTTTTATGAATTCGAAGGAATTAAAAAAATGCAATGAAATTCAGTCATTCTTATGATGACTGTATTAATGTATTGGAAGACGTGACTAAAGTGATATTGTTATTTAAAAAAAACTTTCATTTAAGTACGAGGAAGAAATTGCCAATTATTTTTTTTCAAAATTACAAGAATTTTACAGATCTTGTAGCAACCTTGAAAGTGAAGAGAAATTAACTCCAGTTTTCAAACTTCAAATTGCGGAATTTAGCAGGTTTAAATAAAAAAATTTGATTGAACAAGTCTATGTCTGTTCTAAAATACGGCCAATTACAATATTTAAATTTTAAACTCAAAATTCCCAAGATTTTAGAAGCCAAGTGTCCTAAATTATACGATACAGAAGGCAAAAATTATGCCATTCTTAAAGTTTCGAGTTGGTGAGTCTTGAATTAAAGAGAATGAAAATATAATGTTTTCATTTTAGAGTTCTTAATAGGTACTGCAATTGTTAAAGTTTTACTGGCTATAAATAAGAAAGTCTTTATTTGTTTTTGCTCCGATTTTGGAGGTGTTCAATTTGAACCGTCTCTCATTTACAAAATTTAAATACTGAGAAAATTATTTCTGAACTCTTCCTTTAATTTTGAATGTTCAAATTTTAACGGCAATCAAAATAACTTGAAATGTAGAGACTTGGTGGGTTCTAAGGAAAAAGAGGAACTTTCTTGAAAAAAAGAATGCTTAGAAAAATATAAATAGGATATTGGGAAAGCTTGTAAATCTAGCGTATCCATTCAATCACCTGAATTCATATAAATAAAACATCAAAGTTTAGATCCTTTAAATTTTGATAATATTTTAAATATGAATAATTGCAATAATAGATCTTGAATGTTGTGAAACAATAATTGATGCAGATTTGCAGAAAAATAATATAATTCATATTATTTTAAATGAGAAATTCCAAAAATTTGTAGAAATAAATTCTTGGAAGAAAGAATAATCTCGTAAAAGTCTATCCGAGACGCCGATTACGTCAATTCGATCGGAGAAGAGTATATCAGATTCAATAAACTTTTAGAATCTTAAATGAATGAGATCCTTAAAAGCTTTGCTTTCTAGGTGAAGAGAATGGTTATCTGCATTTGAAATTTAAGGTTGCCTTTTGCTGGATTACAATGAATTCAGAATCCAACAATAAGCTGTCAATTTCCATTTTGCTTGTTCGGAAAAATTTGAATTCTATTTAATGCACCATTTTTGAGACGCCGTTGCATATGTGAAGAGAAATGACTATGTTTCCACTTTCATGCAATTCCAGCGGTTACAGTTTCCTACGCAAATTTTCCTTCTCGTTTAGAATCATATGCAAATGAAATCTCTCCATTTCATAAACGAAATTATAACTAACCGTTTCAAGTTATTTTCTATATGAATCCCATAGGATGCCGTTTAATCAAAGAAAAAAACTCCCGACCGTGTCCCGGTTTTTTTCCCGGTTCGCAAACATTTTTCAACGATCAAACAAATTAACAAATTTTAACTTTACAGGTAAAAATGTTTTCATTTAAAGCCATAAAAAGTGAGCTGCAAATAATTTTAGCCAATTTTATGCTAGAAACATTAAAAATTGAACGATTAATATTTGCTGTATAAACGGAACACTTATTAAATTAGAAGCTAAATTATTTTTCTTTCAATTAGTTTAAAAATCCTTAAAAATCCAGAACTTCTAAACTTCTTTTAAAATGCTTCGAATTCTTCATGAAATTTTGTAAAAATATCCTGAAAAATTAAGAAAAGTTCCTTAAAATCTTCCAGATATATTTTGGACATTTCACGAAATCTTATCTTTTGAAATCTATCTAAATATTCTCTTAAAGTTCATTTTCCAAAATAAAAAATTGTTTTCAATTTTCCTAGGATTATTACGAAATTTTTTTTCTCTTTTGTAAGCCTTTCATAATTCTTAAAAAGATATTAAATTTGATATTCGAAATCGGCAAAAATCTATACCTTGTTTGAAATTAGGCAGTTGTACTATTAGCATTGAAATTTCGGTATGAATAGTCGGATTTTTTAGGTATATGCAGACCTTTCGTTTAAATTATTACAAATGATTTCAGATTTTCAATCTTTTCGAAACTTCTGAATATCTAATCAAATTACTCAAATTTTTTCTGTCTATACATCAAGTTTTTTAAATTTTATTTAAAAATTAAAATTCTTTAAATAGAACTGCTAAAACTGTAACGTTTAAAGTTTTTTAGTTTTAAATATTTGATTTGTAATTACTGATCTTAAATTAACACTCAAATATTTCTCAATATTGAGCAATCGTTCTTTTTCTTTATTGAAAAATGTTAAATTTTCAAATTGCAGATTGAAACAATATTTGTAATTGAATAAAAACCTTTAATTATGAATATATACAGTACTGTTAAATTTTTTAAATCATTATAATGTATATTTACAGTTGATCAACTAAAAATGTTTTTTATCCAAAATTGTCGATTTCAAACGCTTCTAAATTGTAATTTTCTAAGTCTATGAAGCTGCATTTTAAAATTCTTCAAATGACAAATTTAAGCTTAAAAATTGAATTTAAATGGACAATTTTTTAAGTGAAGTTTTTCCCATTGCGAATTTTAAACTGAATGATATCAGAATGGAAAAAGATAATTCAAACAATTAGTTCAAATTTGTCATATTCCCGGCCAAAAGAATAAATTCACTGTCATTTCCCGGTTTCCCGGCCCAGCAGCCACACTGAGAATTACCACTTTAAAATTCAAGTTCTTCCAGACCAATCTATTTTCAATTTCGTTACCCATTTCCTTCCGAGGATCTCACTTTTGCATTATTAAGAAGTTACTTGCTCAGAGATGCCCGCCTTGATGAAGATTTCTATTCTTTAATTTTATTTCACAAGAAAGCTTTTTTCAAAATCTTCCTTCCAGATATGTACTTCAAATATCCAATGTTTTCAGACTGGTAGAAAATGCATTGTCATCTCAACTACTTAATGAGAATTAAATGCGTAGGATTCCGAAATCTGCCTCTTGTTTTCTGAATACAAATCCGTTGATATCTCTAGTAGCTTTATCAATTTTATATTTATTCTTGACCCAAATCTTGTCAGAAAATATAAAATATGGTAACGTGATGTCATTTGATTTTCAGTGAAAACACTCGCAGTCACTGGAATTCTTTTGAAGTTACCTAAGGCCATTGAAATCAATTAAAACCGATTTTCTTAACTGAATTTAAATATGTATATAGAAGGTTATAAAATTGTCTACGATGATTTATTACACCAGATGAATTTTATCATTTTTCGAGATAAGACGAAATCCCACTAAAGCCCCGAATTTAGAACACCTTCAAAATTGAGAACATCATTCTACACTGTGCGATGAAAAATATAAAGAATTAAGGTCTCCCACTCTACAGGTTTGAAACTCTAGCTTCAACTTTTATACGTAAAAGTTCACTTGCTCGAAGAAATCAATATTTTGCAACCATTAGAAGCATAATAAAGTGTTCTTATGTAGAATCTTTTGGAAATATCAAACGTAAAACGTCCATCACTAGTAGCGGATATTAAAAATCTGATAAACCAAGTGGAAAATCTTGGCCATCAGTTTTTCCAAGGAGAAAAAAGGGAAGTGTCGTGAAAACTTCCATTCCGAAATTGTGTTCCCGTTTGTTCCAAAATATTGACAGTTCCTAAGTAGTAAGTGCTCGATTTACCAGGACCAATTTTGTCTTTGCCATGGCCATCAATATCCAAACACAAGCATTTAATTTTTGTAACATTTTTAACATAGAATCTTTTAAACACAGAAAAATAAATGTCAAATTACCATTTAAAAATTTTGCCTATTTCAACCGAAAAATGGGGATTTTCCGACAATAAAACATGAATTTTCAATCCAAAAGGGAGAATTTTCAACAAAACAGTTGTACTTTCGACCAAAAAAAAAAAAAACAAAAACAAAACAAAAAAGATGACGACTTTTTAACAAAACAGATTAATTTTCAACGAAACAATTAAAATTTCAACAAAACAGCTGAATTTATAAAAAAAGAACGCAATTTTCTACATACAAACATGAATTTGCAATCAAATAGTACACTTTTCAAGCTAAAAAGATCTATTTTTCAACACGATAATATTAATTTTCAACCAAAAAGACGAATTTTCAACAAATAAACATTTTTCAGTCAAGAAAGAAAAAAAGTTCATCTAAATCAATTTATTCTTCAAAGTTGCCTTTTCAAACCGAAAATATGAATTTTCAACAAAAAAAAATTTAATTTTCAAATAAACATTTTCATTGAAATAAAACAATTAAAAAAACAAAGAAATTTAAACCAAGAAGATTAGCTTTCCCCAACAACAAAAAACACGAATTTATAACTAAAACGATAAATTTTCAACAAAAAATGGAAAATTTTCATTTACAGTTGAGAAAAAAAAAGAATAACGAAGATTTTTCAGAAAAATAGTTAAATTTCCAAACAGAAGTGGATATCCCCCTCCCCAAAATAATTTTTTTAAAAAGTAGATGAATTTTAAATTGAAAAAAATAATTTTCAACCAAAAATAGAAGTTATATTTTTAGCTGGGGATGGTTCATATAATGCGTAACATAGTTAATGAACTATCTTTAAAAGAACAATCATAAACAAACTTTAAAAAAATTAATAATAAAAAAAAAGTTTTCATCAAAGTAGTTGAACTTTTAACCAACGACATGAATTTCCAACTTAAAGTAGAAATCATCAGATCGAATAGTTACATTTTAAGTTTAAAAAAAAAAAACACGAATTTTTGAGCAAAAAAATGATATTTCTATCAAAAAAGTTGAATTTTTAAACTGAAATGGCGAATACTCCAAAAAGTAGTTAAATTTTTAATAAAGAACTTGATTTTTTAAAAAAATAGTTTATTTTAAATCCAAAAATACAAGGCAAATAAATTATTATAAAAAATATTTTATCAGGTCGGCCCTAAGCTTCATATTTAAAATGCCCTAACTTACCCTGACTATAATTTCTCATTTTCCGTGATATTTATTCAAAGAACAGAAATACAATTTTCAACACAAAATCTTTTATAAATAGAATAAGAAAGGATAAAATTTGAATTTAAACATTTCAAATGTATCATTTTCGACAATGATATTATGTGTCTCTCATAGAAATTCCCTGACTTTTTCAAGATTTTTTTCAAAATCCCTGACTTTTCTCAGAATTCCAGGTTTTCCGAAACTACGGACCCCTGATTTACTCTGAATTTGATCGGTCTTCTCTCATTCTATTACTTTTGGCGTATAACTTCAGCAAGTAAATTGACTGGCATCAAAGCTACCAAGGTTACTTCATAGGAAGAAATTATGATTATAAGAATTTCCATCTATTGTAGAATATTCTACGATTATGTTTGTTTGAAGTTAAATGACAAAAAAGAAGAAAATATCTTCCTCGCGATAGTGCAGCCTCAATGACCGGCAGCGATTACAAGTCAAAGAATATGAGCACCAGTATAAACTTCTCTAAACAAAATCCAGTCTTTTATCTGTGAATTATACAAGAAACGTTTCAAAATTTTCTACTGTAATGGGGTGAAGGTCAACAGCTCGCTGCAATATACTCTATATTGATTTTATAAGCTGAGCGTTATGCACATTAGCACCAAAATATATAGAATTTTCTTCTGGCGATTAACTTCAATTTTTTATACTGTAAGATCAAATCTGAAAGAACAATGAATTCTTAATAATTTCATCAATCTGGTTAATATTTATTTCACCAACTCGTTTCTTTTGGGCAAGAGGAAAATATGATTTTATAAAAATGATCAGATACTCGCAGAAATGGTCTACTATTTTTTGAGCTGCTGTTAAAGTGCCTTAATATTTGTAATATTGAAAAATATTGAAAAAGAAACGTCAAATTTCGATGTTTTCGAAAAATTTTAATAACTCTGGTAAAAACAAACATTTTGAAAACTTTTTTGAGTCATTCTAAGGTAGGTCTCCATAATATTTTTGCAAAACTTTAAGATTCTTTTGTTTACCTCTTTTTTACATTTTTCGACTTTTTGCACTAAGTTTGACCCTAGGGATTTCCTTATAAAATTAGCATAATTTACTTTTGGCGGTATTACGACGGAAAAAGTTTACGGTGATATTATAAAAATTAAGACACTTTAGAGACCGCTCAAGAAACAGACGAGTAAATAATTTCCGCCAGTAGTGTAAAATGAATCATTGAATTCAACATCTCGTTTTTAGGGCAAGAGAAAAAGAATGACAATAGAAAAAAATGGGATAAAATGAAACTGATAAAAATACAATATTAAAATATTTGATCTCAAAGAGGGCGGAAGAACAATTTATGATCATTTTGTACAATTTAAATTTGAATCAAACCATTTTGAATTTTCCAATCTAAAAATTAGTTAAATTTAAACGTTCCTTTCAAGTGCAAATAACATTTGTAAAATTGCAAGACTGAATTCAAACTTATTCAATTTCAAACGTTACTAGAAATAATTCAGCAATTTATAAAGTTTACAACTGAAATTATTTAACTATAAAGTTATCAAATATACGAAAATAATATAAGACTATTCAATTCTCATTGTTCCGAAATAATGTTAATACTAGAAGTATTAAAAAACTTTTACGTCTAATCATGTGGTTTTAGCGATTTTAATTTAAAACCAAATCATTTTTGTAGACTGCAGTACAAATCTAAAAATATTAAAGACTTCATTCAACTTTCTATTTCCACAGGCTTTAAATTTGAAATTACTATTTACAGACGCTAACATTTTCAATAATTCGAAACTACGTCCAAGGTTAATATTTGAATTTAAAATTATTAAATTTGCAAGGATTTCAATTATGAAAATATCAAAATCTAAAGGTTAAAAATTAAAAATATTGTGACCTACTGACTCCTTGATTTCTGAAATTTGATGACGTATACAATTATAAATAGTGAAATAAGACACCAAATAAGTTGTAATTGTACGAAATTTTAGACACAAAAAAAAAATAATAATTTAAGTCCTGAAAATTGAACGATTTTACAAAGAGACATCAGAATTGAGATATTAGTAAATGGATTGGAGGAAACAAAATTTAAGATTTTCTGGTGCAGCATTTTTTTAAGCAAACTACTCGGAATATTTATACAATTTCGCAAGTTTATTATGAATAATGTTTTTTCTGTCCTTATAAAAATGTAACTTTGTATTAATAGCACTATTCATATATACCAGTTTTTTCATTAGTTAAAGAAACTTTATCAAAGAATGAGTAATTTTCTAATGTTACAAGTTTCAAGGGATTGATTAAATTAGTTCAAATAAAATTAATCAGAATTAGTTAATAATTTTTATTATTAAATTTAATTTACAAAGCTTTTAAAAATAGGAAAATAAATTCTTTTAAGTAAAATTAATCTGAATACTGTATTAATGTAAGTAATATTCTGTAATTACTGTAATTAATTTAAGTACTATAACTAATAATGTTAATAATAAATAATTAATGTAAGTAAGTAATGTAGTCATATTTTAAACCAAAAACATCAATTTTCAATCAAAAAGATAATTTTCTATTCAAAAAATTAGAATTTTCAACAAAATACATAAATTTCAACCAAATGGTTGAATTTTCAACGAAAAGAGATAAATTTATAACCAAATATGAAATAGATAAATTTTCTGTTAAAAAATTACTTTTCAAATAAAAATAAAAAGGAAACTTTAAAAATAGTTCAACTCTTAACCAAAGTGATTAATTTTCAACCAAAACATGATTATTTAAACTTTTTCAATAAGATAGTTAATTTTTCAAATAAGGAAATGAATTTTAATTTAAAATTATAAGTCTTTAACAACAACAAAAATAAATTTTTAACAAAAGCGTTTAACTTTTAAGCAAGTATGTAGTTGAATTTTCAACCAAAAAAGATATTGAAACCAAACGAGATTTGAATTTTAAATCAAACAGTTGAATTCAACCAAAAAGATGAATCTTCAACAAAGAATGACTTTTCACTCGAGAGAAATTTTTTTTAACGAAACTGTTGAATTTTCAAGCATAAACGTGAATTTTTAACCAAGATTAATTTTCTACCACAAAGGACGAATTTTCAAAGAAACACATGAATTTTCAACCAAATAGTTGATCATTTAACTAAAAAATTTTAACCAAAAATAGAAAAGTTAAATTTTTAGCAAAAAACATATTTTCGAAAAAAAGAGAGAATCTATCAGAGAATAAGAATCACTTATGGTCTTTGGCACCACGCTCAAATATTAACCGATTTGGTTTGAAGTTTTGCATAATATTTTTGGCAATTCTAACAAAACTTGGGAGGGAGAGCATAGAAAATTTTAAATTGAAAATAAGGGCCATCCCACTCTCTATTCACCTGAAAAGCCTTGTCAGGGATTTTTTTCAAGAGTATGCTTAAATTTTTCTTTAAATGCTTGTATCAGATTGAAGAACAATGTTATTTTCATTTGTAAAATTCGTTTTTGTTGCACATTAATTTTTTCTCATTGCCCCTTTGCTCTCTGGTCTCGAATTCTACGCTTTTAGATCACAGAGTCCGAGATTTTAAATGACGTAAAAATTGTAGCTCTAAAATCATGCACTTCCGTGAATTAATCTCTTGAAATTTCTCGCCGTGTAAAAAATTGAACTTTTATATTTTTGGTTAAAAATTGATCTTTTTTAGTTGAAAGCTCAACTATTTGGATGAAAAATCCTGTATTTCGTTGAAAACTGGTCCCATTTATGTAGAAAATATAATCTTCTTGGTTGAAAATTATACTTTTTGCTTGAAATTGAACTGTTTCATTGAAATTTTGGTTCCCTCGAGTGAAAAATTAGTCGAGCATTCAAATCTTTTTTCTGTTTGAATTAAAAATTCGGTTTTTTGTTGTTATTGTTGAATGTTCATTTTTGAACTGAAAATTTAACAAATCTAGCTAAATATGCCATTACTTTCGTTGAAACTTCGTCCCTTTGGTTGAAAATAAAAAAATTTCAATAAAAGTTCAAATAATCAATTTTTGGTTGAGCATTTATCTTTTTTTTTTAAATTGAAAATTCATATATTTTGCTGAAATTTCGTCTTTTTGGCAGAAAAATATAAATATAAATATTAACAATGATTGAATATATCATTTAACTACTTGTTCGATAGTTGAACTACTATGTTAAAAATCCATTTGCTTGGTTAAAGATTCATTATTTTAGTTGCAAATTCATCACTTTGGTTCAGAATTGAACAATTTTGTTTAAAATTCGTTTTTATTTATGATTCAGAAACATTCTTTACAAAATTCCGCCAAGTATCAATAAGAATCACCCTAGTAAAGAAGAATCCCTCTAACAGGATAAACAGGAACCAAAAAGTAGATTGCAAGAAGAAATTATTAAAGAGGATAAGACTAATGGTTTTCGCAAGCAGAAAGTCGTAAATTATGAAAGCACCTACGAAAGAAAATAAATGACTAGTGCCAACTTTATCTCTTGCAATTAGTTTTGGGCAATTCTCCATAAACACGCCTGTTTATCCTTAAAAATGAGACTAGAACAAGTTAAGGATTTATGCTTAATGGCTTACACTCGTATTAATCGTGCGTTGCATTGCAACTCGGCATCCGAAAAACAACCGCAGTGCATATAAATTTTATGTGCCCTGAAACTAAAGTACCTAGGGAATGTTACTATAACCAACTGCGTATAGTAATGTTCGATACTTACTCTCTGAATTAAAAATTTGAATGAGTAGGAAGTAAGTTACTGAGTCAAATCACAGAGTGACATCAAACCTTTATTTTCGAAATTCCCTTACCTTACCTTACTAATTTTTAATTTCCCCTAATCATTAATATTCAAAGACCAAAATTATAATCTTGTAACATTTTAATATAGAATATTTTATAATTGGAATACATTTGTTATTTTTATTCATTATTCTTTGAGTTGCCATAGACTAATTAACTTGAAACAATTACCTTTTTAAACCAAAAGTGATCAATTTATACGCAAAAAAGTGACTAATATGCATTAAGAATTTAAATACGGTTCTTTTTTAATTCAAAGAGTTCAAAAGAATTATATTCATACAACTTTGAAACAATTCAAGTTAAATTCAAATCCAATGGGGATAAATGCATTGATTTCAATAAAATTGGGGTGAATTTAGTGAATCAATTTAAGTGGATTTGTCACAATTCAAGTGAATAAAAAAAAGATTATTCCGAAGAATTCAAGATACGAGGGTAGTTCAATAAGTCCTTAGAATGAAGTATAAAAACAATTTTTTTTTGATAAATTGTTTTTGGATAAATTTTTTTTTTATTTTCAACATAATCTCCTTGGAGCTCTATACACTTGGTCAATCGCTTTTCAAGTTTTTTTAATCCTTCAGAAAAGTGCG
>NC_046662.1:32811663-32815018 GCF_010883055.1 Belonocnema kinseyi | reverse complement strand
TCTAGTCGGGAGTGGTGCTGACTGAAAACAGATGATTTGGAGCGATTCGCGCGCCATATGTTGGTCATTCTAAGGACTTATTGAACTACCCTCGTATATTAATAAAAATTCAGGGTAATTTCCAAATGAATTTCAAACAATATAAGTAAACCTCTTCAAATCTTTGAAACACTGCGCAGTCATTCACTTACTCTGAATAAATTTGTTGTAATCATTTAAAATAACCTGAAATATTTTTAAAAAATTTTGAAATCAATTTAAAAATCTTGGGAATTTTTTGAAAGTCCCTAAAACATTTAAATATATTTGAAACTTTTCAAACTTGTTGAAAATGTCTTGAAATCTTTTTATGTTCTCGAAAATATTTAAAATCTTTTAAAATTCAATAAGATCACTGAAATAAATTGAAAATTTCTTGGAATTTTCAAGTTTCTTTAAAATGTTTGGAAACACCATGAATAAATGTAATGGAATTCAAAAGAATTTGATGAAATCCCTAAGAATTTAAACTGAGCTTAAAAGAATGCAAGATGAATTAAATTACATATTTAATAAAATCCACTGAACTAAGTAGAATTGACCGAATTTAGAGGAATTCAAGTGAATACAAATAATCAAGAGAATATAAATAAATGCCAAATAATTGCAAAAATGATTTAAAAATTTCTTCCAATCTGTGAAAAACTACGAAATCTCTCACTTCTTGTAAATAGATTCTTTGAAGTTTATTAAAATATCAGCAATTCCCGTGAAATCTGATGTTTCCTGAATTCCTGGACAATTGATTGAAATACCCTGAGAGCTTTTAAAATTCCTTAAGATCAATGAAATTCTATAAAAGAAGTCCTATAAAGTCGTTTTATACTTTGCTAAATTCCAGGAAATTTTTTAAAGCCCTATGAAAATTTCTTTCACATCCCGTAAAACCATTTAAAACCTTGCAGATCCCTTTACAAATTTGTTATCTCTTGAAAATTCAATAGTGGATAAACAATAAGTTAATTTATAGAAAGAGAAGTGAAAGAAAAGTTTAAAAAATTGACTATATTGACTTCATTTTAAAAAAGTGACTGTGTCGCAGCCCTGAATTTTGTATTTTTTTTCCTTCAAATCCCTGATCAACAAAATTCCCTGACTTTTCCGGGATTTCCTTCACATGCGTTCAGCCTAAAATCAGTAACCATTTTTTACCGACTAATCAGTGAATTTGACTTGTTATTCAGTCAATTTTTACTGATGGAACAGTGATAATCCTTACTGAGCTAAATCAGTGACGTACTTCACGCCTTTCGCAAGGGAGTAAAATGTAGATTTATATACATGTATATGTAGGTGAAACGTGATTCCAATATTTGTACTTGAGAACGTCGAATTCAATGTATGTGTACTTTCGATGGAGAAGTACTTAGGTGAGAAGTACTCTTTGCAAACCCTTGAACAGCTTAGTATTATGGCATGAGATGTCGGTTTCAAGTATGGGGAAAAACGTTCGTAAAAATAGCATCGCAACTTCAGTAATGGCAAAGGAATACGAAGGGTAAATTGGAATGATAAAAAGGGAGTGTCACACTACAATTAATTGATTATTTTTACATTATTTACATTTCTTAAGAAATTATTATGTATAAATAATATATATGACATTTTTCTTAAATCTCAGATAAAAATCTCTCTTTAATTCATGTACCCAAAGTTTCGAACGTTCAAATCAACTAAATATTTTTCTCAATTCTATTTTATCTACAAATATTGATCCAACTAAAATTTAAAATAATGCAACTTGAGTTTTTTTGTAATCTATATTTTTTAATATGAATCAATTAATATTTTAGTACTGTTTCTAGTATAAAAATTAATCAGTAAAAAATTTCGTTAATTTGACCATTCTGAACTTCAAGCACATCTTTAATTCCCGGTTTACATTCATTTTTTAAGACTCAATCCCTCAAAATTGAAGTGTTCAAAACTGAATTTAAAAATATAGCATTCACAGGATGATAATTCTAAATTTACAAGAATTAAAAGTAAAAACTGTAGAAATTGAGCAATTTTAAATACAATAATCGTACAATTTTAAACCGGAAGCATCCGAAAGTCGAATGATTTTCACTGAAAGGCTCTAAAAATTGGATAATTTACAACTGCAAGTGCTTGAACTGGAATAATTTTATATTGAATACGTTAAAAATTTAATAATGAGAGATAGAAAGTTCATAAAACACGATCTTCTAATCATTAGCTTTTGAAATTGAAAAATTTCGAATGATGTGCGCGTCAATACTTCCAGATTGTACCTACAATTATTTTATTTTAAATTGAATGGTTTATAATAATTTCACATTTAAATATTAAAAATTGCAGGGTAATTTAAAAATAAAAGCCTTAATATCTCCGCATCGTTCAATTAAAATGATCTGAAATTGAAAGCGTTTCTAATTAAACAAGTTGGAATTAAAGGCCTTCAAAATATTGAGTAAACTAACAATCGAATCCTGCAAAACTTGATAATCTGCAAATGAGAAAAATTTAAAATTATACATTTTAAAAGTAAAGCTCATGTTTAGCTCATGCTAAAAATCACTAAGAAAAATGTGGTAGGTACTTCTCGGAATGGGATTTTTAAGTTCTTGATCAAGATAAAAAGATGATATTATGCAGATTTCGATATGGAAAATCCACATAGAACTGTTGGTTGTAGTCACAAAAGCTTTTTTTTAAATGTATAGACTTGAATCATAAAACTGTGCGCTGAAAGTTTTATGAGGCAATGGTTCATTGAATTGAAATAGAACATAATAAAATTGAATAATGAAATAAAATAAAACTCAAATTGAAAGCAGTTTGAAGTTTTTGAATTTGAAAATAAATTGAAAATGTTAATTTAAGAACATCTAAACTGGAAAGTAATATGAAATCTGAATAAATATAAGACGAAATATGCAATAAATTGAAACTGAATTTCAGCTATCTCATTTTTAAAGCGATACACTTTAATTCGCTCGAATTTGGAAACTTGTCCAAACCAAAAACTTCCAAATTTCGAAGCATGTAAACTTAGAGGCCTTCGAATTTGAAAACTTGAAGGACTCTATTCTAAAATAAGTATAAAATTCCTCCAGGCAGAGAGTAATCAAGGTGGCCGCAAAACTTAATTTGCAAAATTCCCCCCGTGTAGAAATAGCCCTGTTTGACCCGACCAGAAAAAGGTTTCTGGCCAGAATCTGACCGGGTCAAACCGGGATACTACGAGGGCAGTTCAATAAGTCCTTAGAATGACCAACACATGGCGCGCGAATCGCTCCAAATCATCTGTTTTCAGTCAGCACCACTCCCGACTAGATATATGGTGCAGTCA
>NC_046662.1:32810037-32811563 GCF_010883055.1 Belonocnema kinseyi | reverse complement strand
TTGGGATGCACGTGGAATTATACTTATTGACTACTTGGAAAAGGGTAAAACAATCACTGGTGAATATTATGCATCATTATTAGTGCAGCTGAAAGAAGAAATGAAAAAAAAACGACCACATTTGGCGAGAAAAAAATTCTCTTTCATCACGACAACGCCCGAGTTCACACATCCTTCGTTTCAATGGCTAAAATTGAAGAACTAAAATTCGAATTGGTCGAACACCCACCGTATTCACCAGATTTAGCCCCCAGTGAATTTTTTCTTATTTCCAAACTTGAAAGAATGGCTCGGTGGACAGAGATTTCCAGACAACGAAGACGTCATTGCCTCTGTAAGTGTTTATTTTGAGGAACTTCCGAAAACGCACTTTTCTGAAGAATTAAAAAAACTTGAAAAGCGATTGACCAAGTGTATAGAGCTCCAAGGAGATTATGTTGAAAACTAAAAAAAAATTTACCCAAAAAAAATTGTTTTTATACTTCATTCTAAGGACTTATTCAACTACCCTCGTATTTTGTTAATCGCCCGGACGGGATCAGACCGAGTTCCCATCGGGACCCAGTTGGGCCAAAAATGGTGCATAATAGAAGTATCATAATCATAAAAACATCTAAAGAAATATCCACAAACGACTGCCGTAAGTGGGTCGTTTGTGAATATCTGACAGGTAAAAGACTAATTTTTTGTGCTTTAGGTGTTTTTTAATCAATTATGAAAGAAAAATTAAACTAATTTATTTGTATGGATTCCCACTTTTGGTTCTGCGGTTCCCAGACTTGCCGTGACTGCGAAATCGTAGACCAACTTCTTTTTTATTTTCAAACATATAGTTTCCCAGTGAAATTATACTTATTTTTTTGTGATACGATATTTGCTTATTTTTAATGTATCTATGTATTATATTGAATAACCAAAAAACGTAATAAGAAGAGAAATAACTTTTTCCGAACGAGGTTTTGAATTACGTTATCATGCTTGCACGTAATAAAGATTCGGCCACTTCCGGATTTTTGATGCTAAAAACGCAATTAAACGTCAGTTGACGCCAGGTCATCCGTTAAGAAATTTGTTAAATTTCACAAAATTGTAGCCAATTCTGGAGCAAGCGGATTATTTATAAAGGTAAGAGAGTTATTTTGTTAATAAGTAAGCATTATTAATATTCTTCAACGTTAATGTTGAATCAATTTTCTAAACCGGTTTCATAGGTTCGGATGTCACGTGAAAATTATTTTATTTATTTTATATTTTAATTTCATGAAATTTATTTTATCTCTTGTAAAAAAAACCTATGTAAACTAAATTACGCTTAAGGTAAATTTGTTATGCAATTTAACTTTAATTTCTTACAATGAAATTTCTTACAGAAACTTAGAGGATCATAACTTATATTTTAGTACTTACATTGAAGCAATGTTTGCAGTTAATATATTTATTATTATGAATGCAGTTCTTAAATTGAAATTCCAACATCTTTTTACAGATGGAAATAAGTGCTGACAAAAATTCTTATCTCTGCCAGT
>NC_046662.1:32798657-32809937 GCF_010883055.1 Belonocnema kinseyi | reverse complement strand
GACGAAACCAACCAGAATCCGACCGGGCAGCCTGACCAGATTCCGGATACAAGCAGGGCAACCCTGCCGGAATCCGACCCGAACCCGGGCATAATTTCTACAAGGGGCTGAGTTATCCCTGACTAATTTTTAATTTTCCCTGGCCACTGATATTTAAATAAACAAATATCTATTAGTATATGCATTTATTTTTCGATGTCGTTTAAGGACGCGCTTCAATCAACGTCAACAAATAAACGCCTATACTGCTAGAAGCCACTAATGGATATACGTATTTTATTCATTTAACCAGTATAACCAAAATAATGTTTCAAATCATTTTCCTTAACGTTCACAATTAAAGACCAAAATTCTAATGCTGCAACATTTATAATAAACAAAGTTTTATATGTAAAATAAAGCATTTTATTAATGTTTCAATTCGTAAATGACAAATGTGCATTCATAACGTGACTAATGTTTTTTGTTTTTAATTGCAAAAGAATTCGATTCATAGGACTTCGAAACACAAATATATTTCAATTCAAAGGAATTAAAAAAAAAGTCGTTCAAGTCCAAAAAATTCCATTGATTTCAGTAAAATTTAAATGAATTTAGAGGAATGAAAATAAGAATAATGCCATAAAATTGATTTAAAAAAAACCTAGATAAATTTAATCAAAATAAAAAATATGAAAATGTATTGAATTCAATAACTTTGAAATGAGTTCAGCAAAAATTCAAGGGATTTCAAAAGAATTTGATAAAATGTCTAAAAATTCAAGGTGAGTTGCAAAGACAGACTTCATGATGCATTAATCGAAAGCTATTTTTTTTTAATGCATTGAATTGAACGAATTTAGAATCATTCAAGTTTCTTCAAAAATTCAAGAGAATTCCAAAGAATTCAAAAGAATGTAAAGGAATTCAAAATAAAATAATACAATTTTGGAAAACTTTACGAAACTCCCCATTCCTTGTGAATGAATTCTGAAAAATCCATACAAATATTATAACATATCTTGAAATTCTATGAAATTTGATATTTCGTGAAATCCTGGAAAGTTTATTAATAGGGTGAGTGACCCAGTGAATGAACACTTAAGGAAATCACTGATTACAACTAGTCCATTTCACGTTATAATAATTGATTATTCTTACGAAGCTTTTGAAAATAGATTCTTAAGGGTTTAAATTTCATAATCAGATCAACAAATTTTGTTTTTACCAAAAAGCTTTATAAAAAATAATTAAATAGTGCAAAATTAACGAAAACACCAGTGAATGAACACTGTGAGCGAATGAATGAACATTAGAGCACGAGTGAATGAACACTATAGTCACTACAAATTAGAATTAGGATTTAGGTATAAAATTACACAGGTACATTACAAAATGAGCAATTAAATAATGTAAAACATTAGAAAGCGTTGCGAAATTCATTAAATATATTATTTCGATATAAGCCACAAGACATTTAGATATAAAGAAAGGAGGGAATACAAAAGTTGAACACAGAACTAGGTTAACTTTTCCTAATTTTTTATTGCAATATGTATTTTTAAAACATTTCTATCAGTTCTTATAACCTTACAAAAAATACAACTTTTCGTTTAAAAATAGATAACTCTTATCTAGTGGCTACAATAGAATACTGTGATTTTTAGGACACATAACATTTGTAATACAACACCTTACTATGTTGCTTTAGGTTAAATAAGCAAATACAAATATAAATCACAGTCTTGTAAAAATGGAAATTCTTTAAACATTTATAAATATATATTGACTAGTACGCAGTAGTAGCACGAATTAATGTTTTTATAGTGAAACAACGTTTTCTAAATGCAAAAAGCATTAAATTTCTAACCTCAAAGTTGCCTTATCTTTAATTTAGTTCGTGCGTATTTTTTTCATGTTCTAACCACAGAAATGTACATTTAAACTATAACTATTTATAGTTTATATTTATATTTATAGCTTCGATATTTATAGTCACATTAATTGAAACAAACTTATTTATATGTAACGAAACAACATCCAGGTCCCCGTCACCTACTGTTCATTCACTGGACCTGCGGTCCATTACGTGAACACTAATTTATTAATAAAAAAAAGTACTTTTTGTGAAAAAACCTTGTGGGAAATTGAATATTAATATCTTACAACTATAACAGCACAACCTTGATGCAGAAAAGGTCAAGAATTTTTTTGTAAAAGCAGTGTAAACAAGGAGTTGCTTAGGCACGTACCTTATTGTGATCGACGACTTTCTCACCATCACTCACCATAATCGATGATACTTCACATTCAACAAATTTTTAAAATTATTTACAAGAATTTACTGCAAAGAATTGTATATTTAATTCTTCAAAATTTCTTTAAGATTTCAAATATATAGAAATTCATAAAGACTTTAACTTTGAAAGGTTATATTTATATATTTTTCGCATTAGTGTTCATTCACTGGTGACTGTTCAGCCACTGGATCACTCACCCTATACCTTAAGAGCTTTTAAAATTCCCTGAAATAATTGAAACAAAGGGAAATCTAGTAAGAATGCCTCGGAATCTTTTAAAATATCTTAAAAAGCTATCTGCCATGTAAAATCGTTTGATATCTTCCGAAATTCTTTAAAACCCCATAATTTTTGTTAAATTTCTTCAAGAGATTTAAATCATTTAAAAATGCCTTGGAATCTTTTAATATATCCTAAAATATGAAAAATCCTTTAATTTTTTTTTGTAAAGCTCTTTAAAATCTTTTAAAATAACATGAAATATTCCAAATGTTTTGGTATCTTTTGAAATCCCTCAAAACTTGTAAAGCTCTTTAAAATACATTTAAAGCTTAAAAAATATCCTAAAATCCTTTGGAATACCTTTGAAGTATTAATAATTATAATTAAAAATTATTTGGAATCTTTTAAAATAACCTAACATTTTTTTAATGTTTTGGTATCTTTCGAAAATATTTTAATTTTTTTTGAAATCCCTTGAAACCTTATGGTACCACCAGCAGCTGGTGGGTCAAAATATTAAAAAATCTACTAAAATTTCCTAAAACCTTATTGGTCCTGTAAAATATTTCCTTCTTTAAAACCCCAAGAAATTTTTGTGATCCCTTATTATCATTTAAATCTTTTAAAACCCATTGAAATCTTTTATGGCTCTTGAAAATTCTTTCGATTTTTCAAAAATACCGTAAAAATTATTAAAATAAAAAAATGCAAAAAATTTTTCAACAGACATAGACTTGAATTCAATAGTGGTTAACCCATGGTTTAATTTATTGAAAAAAAGTGACTATAGTGACTTCATCTTAAAAAAGCTATTTGAGAAAAAAGTGACTATGTGGCAGTCCTAATTATTCTCGGTAGTTAATTTATTTGTTTTCTTACAGAAATTCCCTGTCTTATGCCATTTTTATTCAAAATCTGTGACTCCCTGATTTTCAGGATTGCTTTACCTACAGCCACTCTGGTAATCCAATTTTAAGTCAAAGAAACTTTACTTTCAGAGACCTGAACTTAATAAGGTTTAAATAAATTACAATCTCGAATCTCAAAGAAACATATTCCGCTCAATCTAAGTCGCAACGCCGATATCTCTTAGACCCCCCCCCCCCATGCGCTTTAGAAGAAAAAATCAGATTTCCTGTTTCCTACGAGCCTCGATCTATTTCAAAGATAAAGTGCTTCGACCGGATGAGGAAAAATCTACGAGGCCATAAAGAGTCTGTTTGATCTGATGCCATGGGAAAAGGGCTAATGAGGTATGTGAAGGATATGGGGAGTGAAAGAGCGAGATGCAATTAGAGGGATCTGCAATTGCAAGAAAGAGAAGAAGAGCATAGAACAAATGGGGTTGGCAAGCAAGACTGAAATGAAATATTGATCTGCGGAGGCGCGCGCAACCCCTGCAACCGACCCGCCCCTGTCTACCATTTTACGCAGTTATTGTGAACATGCCCAAATAACTTAATCGAATTTTAGTATCCACTTCCGTGGTAGGACAACGGGAAATAAATTCAGAATTAGTGGAGGAAAAACATTCGATGATCATTTCCTTGAACCTTCAGCCTTCGCCCTTTACATCCCTCGCTTCCAATCAAGGGAAACTTGATGTTCACCGACAACAGATGTTGCTGACGTTTCTGAACAATCAAACTAGTTTGCTCATATCCCAATCTAATTACAAATTCATTTTGTTCTCGAATTAAATTCACGAACAAACGAAGCGAATCTCAAATGCTTTTACCGTCTCAAAGGGAAGGCTAGTAAATTTCATCAGGAAAAATCCTCTTTGGAACTTGGAGGAACCAACAACTCAGGAGTCTTATTTTGGCTCCAAGTTCTCAATTCAATTACTAAATTCAGATAAAGGATTTTGAAAATATATACCTGTGTAATAAAAGCCCTATTGAAAACGAAGCACCCTCGCCAAGTCGAAAATCAATAAACGTGTTTTAAAGGAGAAATTGCACGTAATCAACGCTCCTTTTGTGATGTCAGCTCACCTGTAACAAACAAAAAAATTGAAGACAATTAAATTTTTGTTTCAAAGTAGTTCTCTTGGAAAAGAATGCTCTTGTTAAAAAGACATGTCGCGATAAAGTAAAATCAGAGCATAATTTATAGTTTAAAAGCAAAACTATGAAGGCTGTGAGTCAGAAGGACATCATAGTTTATCATCTAAAACTTCGTTTTTTGAATCTGAATCTTCAAAGTTAAATGAAATAGAACAGTGTAGACCCATTTGTTTTCGTAATGGGATTTTCTCATTTTGTATCTAAATAAAACGCAAAAGAAGAGAAACAGAGTTCATTTACGTAATCCGAGAAACTGAACACAACAGTGCATTTCCGTTGCAACGGATAACGAATATTGAATATTTTGTACCAATCAGACTTTCAATGGAATCGATACGTTTCATCTGCAGCATTTTCTTGGCCTTAACAAAAATTATTTTCGAAAAAAATAAGATAAACAGAAACAGCCTTTCTAAAGAATTTACCATCCGAAATAAGCCTTGCTGACACATATTATAGTCAAAAAATCTCTCGAAAGAGGGGTAATAGGATAATTTTTCAGGAAAATCATAATTCCGAAAATGACTGTTTAAACTAAATTTTTCATTTTTCTCCAAAATGGCTCAGTTTTTAAATAAATGGTTTAATTGTCAATCAAATAGTTATATTTTCAAACAAATAAAAATTAATTTTAGACTTCTTAACCCAAAAAGATAAATATTCAATCCAAAAGGACAAATTTTTTATCCAAAAAGATGAATGTTCGACAAATCAGTTACAAGTTGGATTTTCAGCAAAAAAAGTTAATTTTCAACATAAAAATACCAATATTCTAAAAAACAGTTAAATTTTTAATTAAAAAAATAAGAACTTTCAACAAAAAAGTTAATTTTCAAACAAAATAATAAATTTTTAACAACAAAAAACTACAAAAGAATCGCACTCTTAACAAAATAGTTGATTTTTTAACCAAATAGTTACAAAGATGAATTTTCAACCAAATAATCGAATTTAAACAAAAATTAAATTTTATCCAAAAACAGTTGCAGTTCAAATCAAATAGTTAAATTTTCAAGCCAAAAAGACGAATTTTTTAGAAGACAGATGAACTTTCAACCTCGCTTTCAACAAAAAAAGTTTATTTTCAAACAAGATAGAAAAAGGTTTGACAACCAAGCAAACAGTTTTGTTGGTGTAAGAACATTTTTTTCTGAGTGTATTAAACTAAATAGTAGAATGGATAATAGAAAAAAAGAACTAACGTTCAAAGAAGAAACGAGAAAAAGCGATAGAAGATGAAAAAGGGGAAGTTTCTTAAAAACAATGGGAAAAAGAGGAGTCCTTTAAAAAAAACGGAACAGAGAGGAATAGGGTAAAATAGCTTCAAACTTGGACGAGATTAAACTGTGATCTACAATGTTTTTCGAAAAGCTCAACAAGCATGTAGAATTGCAGAAGAAAGAAATTGATATCTGTATCAGTATGAGTAGTTTGCTACCACAATAAGCAAGCAAACACACGAAGTGTGGAAATCAATAACATGGTTATGGAGATAAACGTGCCACACGCGACACTTTACCCATGCACGTTTACACAACGCTGCACTGTCTGGACTTGTTCGGAATTATGGTACTTAACTATCGACTTTGTCTGGAGATGCAGCAGCTATCCATAGGAAAGTTCCCCTGGGAAACGGGCCCAGACACTATATGCGGTGTTTTAAGCTTCACCGTAAGCAAATAAGGAGAGGAAAGTCCTCTTCTAGAGATGCAGAGGAACTGGTGAACGAGTTATAAGTGTGTCTCGAGCCTTTACGAAAAGTGTCTACAAACACTCAAAGCGCTCCACATGGCCTTTATACTCGCAAAACTCAAAAGTTAATGTTTAACTTTATTCATGTCTTTAATTCTCGTTATGGTGGTCCTTTTAATCGAGGACAACAATTAACGGTTCACAAACATTTTTCACGGCCAAAAAACTTGAAAACGAGGGTGTATCCGGAAGAGATGTCGAAATTAAACTTTTTTGGATATCTTTTGACATCAAATGAATGAAACCATTCCAAACTGTAGAATGTAAGGTCTGAAAATTAGCGAATTTTTTGTCTTATTTTAGTTGTCGAAAACTAGTGTGTTTCGGAAAAGATAAGGGAATTGAACTCTTTTTTTTTGGATATTTTTGGATATCAAATGGAACTTATCTAAATCAAAAAATTTTAGGTTTGAAAGTTAGTACATTTTTTTTGAATGTTTAATTACCTTAGGAGTTGAATTAGGGTGCGGAATTGTAGCACTCTAAAATTTTATTTAATCATATTTAAACAAATTGTTCAACTGTTGAGGCTTCCAATATGAAATTATTAATCAGGGTGGCCACTATTTTTTAAATTTTCGTCTCCCAGCTTTTTCCCGATTCTCCCGGTAAATACTCGTGATTTCTTCCAGTTTATAAAAAAATTAACTCTCTTTGCGAAACCCACAGTTTTTTCACATATATTATCAACTGCGTAAGTCGATTAATACCAGCACGCCTTTTGGCAAGAAACTGATTAACTTTAACCCGATTCCTGTCTCGGAGGGTAAATTATACCCAAGACTTTTAATTTCTTTATTCATTCTTTATTTTAATCAGCCACATTGAAACGAAAAAGGAGCGAGCACATTGATGATGTTCAGGTAAAAAAATATAGTTAGAGTGCTCGGATTATCTTGAAATGTGTACACAATATTTCTGAATATATATTGTTTCAAATAATGTGAGAGAAAACATTTTTAACCCGCTGGGTCGATTTGATCCAGGCCGAAATTACAAATCGGCGCCATTTTCGAACCAAGCAAGGAGACCGGTTCTTACCCTAACCTAAAAAATTTTACTCAAGGATAGAAGCCTCACGCACAGTTTCGACTTGCTAGTATCCTTTATTCAGCTATAGGTTTCAGTCAAAGTGCAGTTCGGGTAGATTTGACCCCCTCTGTGTTTTACGTATACACTTCGTCAGACCATACTTGAGGTATTTTTACTATTTTTCTTTTTTTTTTCTGTGCTAGAGAGAGTAAGGTGAATGCACTTATTACTCCTTATAAGTCAAAGTATAAAAATTCATTATTTATTACATTTCAGTCAAGTTAGCACGATAATAGGATCATGAACGATAACAGGTGCATTTACCTTACGATTTCACTTTATATTATTTTAATAAAAAAATCATGGTCCACTGTGTACAAGTTCAGTTTAAAAAAATTCTTTGTTACTAAATAAATGGTTTTGCATAGAAAAATGTGTATATTTCTATCAAAACCTACATTCACACCTAAAATAATGCATAAGTTCATGTTGAAAGTTGAGGCTTTTAATTCCGTGAAAATTTCTTGCAACATTTTTTCACTGAAAGGCACACTCTTCCCCGTTCATTTCGTTTTTGAACCGTTCAATTTCATTCATTTGTCTCGAGTTCTATGATTTTATTTGTTTATTGTTAATTAAATCAACAATAATTTTTTTAAACACATTAAGCGAAATTGCACCGTCTAGTAGAAGATTTAAACGAAAACCATGAATTTTTTCAGATTTTTAGGAGCACTTTTTCGAGTTTTTTCCAGCGCCGGGTCGATTGACCCCCAACCCCCCTCTGTGGTTAAATGGTGCAAAAAAATCCCTGTGGTTAACAATTTTTAAATCTTATATTAAAAATTAAAGATTGTGATAAAGAATGCAAAACAATATTGCCATGGCATGATTTAATTTCTTAAATTGTACAATTTTAAGCTTTTTAATTCGAAACTGGTTTAGATTTGCTTCTAAAATTATTAAAATCTAAACTCACTATCCAGGCTTTTAGTATGAAATTTTGAAATATTTAATAGCGAAATCGTTCTGTATTTTGAATATTTGAATTTGAAACTACAATATTGTGAAATATAAGATTCAAAATCGCCAAAAATTAATCTAAAAATTAATTTAAGGCCACGTGACGAGTGGGTCACGTGATCAGATTCCTTCCTACCTTACCGCCACCTTTCTTAGTTCCTAAACTTATTTTCATACGTAGCGTCACACAACGAGTTGAAAATTTGGTATAATAAATAAGAAGCACCAAGAAAGGCGGGTCTGGTCCTAAACTTGAATAGTTATAAAAAAGCAAAAAAAAAATATTTACAACAAAAACTTTGTTGATAATTATACAAATTTAGGACTAGACCAATCATTCTTAGTGCTTTTTGTTTAGTATCCCAAATTTTCAACTCGGTGTGGCGTTTCGTGTGAATATAAGTTGGGAAATAAAAAAAGTGACTGTAAGGTAGGAATTTGGTCACGTGACCCACTCATCACATGGCCTTAAAAAAAAATTTACTTTCAAGGCCTCAAAGATCAAACTGTTTTAGAACTGCACATTCAAAAATATAATTGTAAATTAAAATTATAGAAATTTATTATTTAAAAATATATTATTAAAAAATATCATTTCATTTTGTATCAAGTGACACTTAAAACGACACTGGATAGACTTATTTATTAAAAGATGTGATTCTGTCAAATCAAAAGTCACTATCAATTTCGCCATTCCAAATTGTAAAATTTTAAATACTGAGAGAAATATTGTGAACCTTTAAAGTTTAATTATTCTAAATGCTTTCAAAAATATATATTTTCTAGTTGGAAACTTTCAAGAATTACAAAATACGCGAATTATGAAATACGGAAAATCTCCCGGTGTAATATTTCTCTCCCGGCTTTATCCCGGTTTCTCTCGGTTCTCCCGATTTTCCCGGGTTAGTGGCCATCCTGGGTAATATAAACGTTATTGCGTGCACAATGAAATATGTAATTTTACATTTGAAAATGTTACAATTATAACATTTAAAATAAAACTCATTCAAAATAGAATAATTTCAAGTGAAATAAAATTACATTTAAAATTGGTTAGGCTTTTCTCATTGCAGTTTGCCAATTCCCGAAAAAAAACATAATTTTTCCGCTTTCCTGGTCTAGAAAAATTCCCCGTTTTTTATACCAATATGGCAAAATCATCAGCTAACAATCTATAGTAAAATCAATCATAAACCTACATTCAATTATTCTTTTATTCCATTTGGGTGCCCACTTAAAAATGAATGAACTCAATAAACATTACTTCCCAATAAAAAAAACCACTTTCACAATCTATAAAGGAGTATTCCTACAAAGAAAGGAAATCACTCTGAAAAAAGCATGAATACCATTTACAATGCTTTTTGTTAGACATGCTACAGGTGGTATTATTCTCGAGTTTATGACTGAAAAGGTTTAACTCTCTTGAACAAGAGTCAAGAATAGGGTTGTGCCTGAATCAAACTGCTGATAGGGAAAAGAAGACTCTTCGTTGTGTCCCTTGAAAGCATCAATTAGTATACGCACCCCGATGCTCACAACACACCATTAACATAATGGGATTGAGGTATCGGAACTCGAAAATACAGTCTCGGAAGGATAACAATTGAGCAGACCCCTGGAGGCTTTCAGAAACATTTTTGAATTTTGATTTTTAAAGACTATGTCTAGATGTAGAATTTCATTGCGCATCTTTTTCCCCCCACGCAAAAAGTTATAGCTTTTTTAGTTTTCCAATTAAAACCAAAAAAGTGGCTTTTTTGTAAAAATTAATTTTGATTCGCTTTTCACTTCAACTCGTGTTCAGTCAGTCAGTTTTAATGATTTTTCAATACATTTTTTAGGGAATATAGTTTGAACTGTCTTTTGACTGATAGAGCAAAATTAATTCAAAAATTTATTTAAATAAAATGGTTGTTAATTTTTTTCCGACGCCTGGCCTTTATTGGACTTCTCTAGCTTCCAGCGTTTCGTTTATCGAGAGAATCTTGAGCATCAAAAAACTTTCATCGAGAAATTTGTTGACAATAGTACGAGAATCTCAGATTCAATTTATAACACGGTTTACCGCCGCCAAAAATAAAAACTAATCAAGTAATATGAAAATATTATGCATAAATAAATATTAGTGCAAAATGTAAAATGATTTATTCATTTAGTATTATATACAATAGAATGATTTTTATTTTTAAGGCCAATTGTACAAAAATAAAAGAAAACATAAACATGTAATGGTTGAGATTCAACGGATTTTTTATTCCGAGAATTTTTCAATGCTTTAAATTCGTGGAATTGAAAAAAGTGAAACATCGAGAAATTAAATTTGTTTTTTATTCCTGATGTAGTAGAGCGTATTATTATTTATTTATACATAATACTTTGATACTACCGGATTACTTGATTAGTTTTTATTTTTTTGCGCCTGTGAACTGTATTATATAGTAAATCGGATCTTGAGACTCGCTACAGCCCGCGCGTGAGTTGACTAGCCGCTATCGACTTGAGACGTTAATAATGTTTTGAATATTGATTCGATTGGGGAAAATTTTTCCAGAAAACTTCTTTGTGCTGTTTTCAACAACTTTCTCACTGAAATTTTTTTGTTACTCAAAATTCGATTGATAAACGAAACGCTGAAAGTTAGAGAAGGCCGATAAGCGCCAGGGGTCGGAAAAAAATTAACAACAATTTTTTTCAAATAAATTTTTGAATAAATTTCGCTCTACCAGTCGAAGGACCTTTCAAACTACATTTCCTGAAAATTTTATTCGAAAACCCTTAAAGCTGACTGACTGAGCACGAGTTTAACCCTTAAACGGCCAAAACGCCACTACCGGGACACTGCTTTTCAACGGCCAATAACTAAGACTATTCGACACTAGAAAAAATTGAGACACATATAT
>NC_046662.1:32785967-32798557 GCF_010883055.1 Belonocnema kinseyi | reverse complement strand
TTTGGGATAATAAGAAATTTTTTTGAGGAATTTCATTGGCACCGTCGGAAAGAGAAGATCTTAAGCAATAAAAATATATGTGTCTCAATTTTTTCTAGTGTCCAATAGTCTTAGTTATTGGCCGTTGAAAAGCAGTATACCGGTAGTGGCGTTTTGGCCGTTTAAGGATTAAGTGAAAGTGAATCAAAATTAATTTTTACAAAAAAGCCAGTTTTTTTACTTTAATTAGAAAACTAAAAAAGCTACAACTTTTTCCCTGAGGGAAAAATATGCGCAATGAAATTCTGCATGTATATATAGTCTTTACAAAGTAAAATTCGAAAATGTTTAAGAAAGCTTCCAGAGGCCTCCCTACTCCCAGCGAAATGAGTTTATGTGCCCTTCTACGATCCGGCAGCTCAATTATTATACAAATTCAGCCAACCTTATTTATTGTAAATTCATTACTACCAAGAATAGTAACAAAATAATTCGAATGTTACCTTAATCAGAAGATTATACTCAATTAAGAAATCAAATAATCAAGTTTGTTTAACAAAATCCAAATTTTATTTAGCAACTTCACAGTTCAAAATGCTCCCGAAAGAGGGGAACAGCAGAATTTTTCACGAAAATAAGGGAATAATTTTTTAAAGTAAAATTCATGCAGTTAAAATATTGCATTCGATTTGGAAGGCTTTAAATTCATGAGATCTGAAGTCAAAATATATTGTATTTGCAAAAAAAATAGTTGAATTTTCAAAATAAAAAAAAAAATAAAACAGTCTAATTTTCATTTTAAAAAACTTCACACAAAATGATCAAAAATATAGTTCAATTTTCAACGAAAGAGATGCATTTTCCACTGAAATAATTAATCTTCAACAACAACAAAATTTTTGAAAATGTAATTTAACCGTCAACCAAAAGAGATGAATTTTCAAACAAATTTCTACATAATATGTAGCTATTATTAAATGGTTGAATTTTCAACCTACAAAAATTGAATTCTTTACCAAATGATCGAATTTCCAATAAAAAAATATTAAACTTTAACCAAAAACTCAGAAAAGCAAATTTTTAACAAAACAATTAACCCAAAGATAAGAATTTTTAACAAAAAAGATCAGTTTCAACCAAATAATGAATATTTAACCCAAAAGACAAATTTCCTACCAAACAATTAAATTTTTAACCAAAGTAGATGAATTTTCAGTATAAAAGTTAATTTTCAAGAAAATAAATAAATGTTAAATCCAATAGTAGAATTTTTAACCAAAAGAGATGAATCCTGTAACAAAAATATAATAGTAGAATTTAATTTTTAACCAAAAATAGTTGGATTTCTTTAGGAGCTGTGAAAAAATACTATACAGACAGACAAGAAATATGTAACCACTCTTATGTTGTTAGTATTGCGTCATGATGCTCTAAAATCAATTATATTGAGTTAATTCTTTGAAAAGGTAAAGGGTAATCAAAAATGTTATGGGGCTCATTTCAAAGATGATTTTTAATTAAAATAGCTGTGTCGTATCAAGACAATTTTATTCTTTTTCCCCTGGATTCTGGCCATCTGAACGCGAACAAACAATTCGTAAAAATTTAAAGTAAAATCATGTATAAAGGAAATATTACAATACAATTCAAAGAATTATACTTGATTCTGACACTCATAATTTTTTTAATCTTTTTCTTCAAGTACACCATTCTTTAACTAATTTTTACGACTTTTGACCCTAAGCTCAGACTTTGGTTTCAACCAGGAAAAAATTAATAACATTTTCTTGAGACATTACGGACATTCTACGTAAAACTTAAAACATTCTGTTTTCCTAATATCTCCTTAAAGATTAAACAATATTTTCTTTTGCACTTATTGGGCGTATAACTTTTTCATCTTTCATGTTATTTTGCGAAAAAAAACACCATGGATTTTAAGACATCGCATATATTCTATGCAAATTGATATAAAAATATAATATTTAATATAATAATAACGCCATTCAATTATTATGAACCCTGTTATTATATTGAACAAAAAATACTCTTGAAACTTCAATTTCGTTGCTTATTAGTATTCTGCTTGTCAGCTTGCTTTTATTTAAGTTAGAATTCGTTACTGGCATTAACTCAATAAGGAAGAAAATCGGATTCCTCGTACGAACAATTTAAGGAAAACTCTCAACATACAATATCGATTTACCGATATTTCTTTATTACAGTGGAGAACCTAGTTTATTAGATTTTATTTGAATCAAATAAAATCATTTGCTGTAATTTTGTTAAGAATGTTTAGAAGATTAGGATGAAATACAGGCCTCAACCTCATTAAAAAATAAATAAAAATAGTGTCAATAGTATCATAAATTTGAAAAACAGTAGCAATATTGTATTACGCAATTTAAAAAATACTCAATCCGGGAGTTTAATATTTTCATAATCCTTATTAGAAATCCCTAGAAGTCTCTTGAAATAGTCTGGATACCATTTCAAAATCCATTTAAACTTTCTACAGTCTTACGTAAATCTTTAAAATCCCTTGAAAATTTTGAAATCTTGCTAATCGTTGAAATCTTTAGATATCCTTTTACAATCCCATAAAATTGTTTATATATCTTTAAATTTCTTCAAAAAACTTGATAGCTTCGAAATCCTCTGAAACTATGTGAAACTTCTTGAAATCTTCTTTATATATATATATATATATATATTCAAATAATTAAAATTCTCTGAAATTCCTTGGAATCTTTTTAAACACTTTCAAGAAAAATTATTTTGGTTAGACTGGTTAAATAAAAAATATTCATTATTTAATTAGCTTTAAACAAACAGCATCATTCAAAAACATTAACAAATAAACGCACATCTACTGGGAAAAGCTACTAATGGATTTTTATTTCTTTTAAACATCCTAAGAGCTTTGAAACTCTATAAAATTCTTTTAAATCTTTGATACCAGTTTAAATCCTTTAAAACCCCTTGGAATCTGTTAAAATCTCGCGAAAATTATATAAATCTTTTCAAATCAATTTTTTTTTCGGATGGTGGATATGGTAGTTTAGTCAGTCTATCAAAAAAGCTTAGGGAAATTGTAGCATTAATGTTTTTTTTTTTTTTTTTTATAATAGCAAATTAGTTGCATCGTTAGAGCGTGTCAAAAGTGTAAATAGTGACATGAGTCAGAGTCCTGGAAATAGTTACCAGAGTAGTGGAGTGCTAAAACTTTATGGTCTTATTGATCCTTTAGGTCTTAGGATATTCTTTTGAAAAATAATTTTTGTGATAAATAAAAATTCCGTAAATTTGCAGAAACTTTGCGAGCGACGACCCGCGCAATGAGTACTCAGACTTGTCTCCAAGATCGCAGTGCGGTACGTAACGTCAAGGTCAGGCAGTTACTACTGCACCGATAAACATACTATTCTCGTGTCGCTTACTTAATGCAAGAGACCAACTGTAATACTATGTTTACTACAACCATTCACGTTCCTAGCGAGCTCACTAATAATTTTCATTGATTTCAAACACCATACCAATAACTCTTAATATTCTAGCTTATGCGTCTATCAGATTGGATTAAACTATACATTGAATTACAACAAAAAAGGTCATAATCTCTACTTTGTAAATGAAAAAGATCATTTCTCAAATCTCACGCTCTTCCCATTACATATAAATTTGTTCTAATTAAATTATAAATAGTGAAACTTCTGAATCATGTTACTTTGTTTTAACATGTAGATATAAAATTGGTAGTATTACTTTCAGGGTTTCCCTAATCGAAGACAATCCTAAAATATCATATATGAGAAAAATATCTTTCAGCAGAATAGGGAAATTTTTTTATTCTAAAAATTAAAAAGACTTGACCTCATTGCTATACCGTAGACCCATCCTTAATTTTAAAAAGTCATTACAATTTTTATTTGGTATTTTCATCCCACCCTATTAGGCACTGCAAACTGAATATTATGTAAGTTTGCATTTGAAAATATTCAAGATTAAAAATCCGAAACTATCAATAAGTCTCAAGTTTTAAAATTTGGAATAGATACTTTGAATTTTTTAATTTTTATCTAGAACACGTTAGTAATTTAAGAAAAGATCCAAATCGAAGTTATTTAAAATTACCAGCTTCTCGTTCGAGTCCATTAATACAGCCGTATAACCAATTTTTCGACTTTTTTTTATTCCAAAATATTTTTGGATTTAAGAATTGTTTACAACATTACCCGTTCTTCAGAATTCTCCTTCGCAATGCATGAAGTAGAAAACATAAAAAGAACAAATGGAGGCGCCAGACCTCTGGATAATAAATCAGGCGACGGATCCTCGACTAACATCAGTTACGACTTTATGAGGTTATTACGGCACAGGGTTCGTCGTAAGAGAAACTGCGAGCTGCACTGCTTATCACAAGTGGCATAACGATCGCGAATGTGGAATACGTTTAGTTGTCTACATAACCACCGACAGGAACTACAAAAACCTTTCAAATAGAAGAGAGCTTGGCAGTTTTTTAAAATAAAAATATTAGTTTCCATAAAAATCGGAAAACAAGAAAGAAAATGGGATTTATTAAAATATGAAGGAGAACTTCTTCTAATTAGATATAATTGATCGGAAAGCGACATTGAGAAGTATTTCTATACAATTTTCTTCAAGAGTTTGCAACCAAGTTGAAGGAAACATAACTAACAATGCAATGCTGCGAACAAATGAACTATCCTGTTACTATTAAGTTTACTTGTCTCTCCTATTTATTAACGCAAAGTGCAATGTAAATTTTCAGAATCAAACTTCTTCAGAGTTGCCACAAAATCCCACTTTCAAAATTCCTTGACTTTTCCATGGCCCATATTTCGTTTTTCCCTTAGCGTTACGAGGTTTTCTTTCAGGTATAAAAACCGCCTTACATCTAGGAGATGAAAATTTGTAAAACCTTTCAGAGACAAGCATTCGACTTCAAAGACGAAAATACACTCAAAATAAGGGAAAAAGGGTGATTTTTCATAAAAATAGGACAATAAAAAAGATGAAATGATGAAAGACGAAAAGATGAATTTTCAACAGAAAAAGTTAATTTTCAACCAAGAAAGATGATTTTTCAACCAAATAGTAGCATTTTCAACAATACAGCAAAACTTAATTTTAGATGAAACATTTGCATTTACAAGCAAATAGTTGAACTCTTAAGCAAAAGAGACCAATTTTCAACAAAGTAGTTCAATTTCTAATCTACAAAGATGAATTTTCAACCAAACATTGTAATTTTCAAACCAAAAACAGGACTTTTTAAAAGACAGTTGAATTTTCAAACAAAAACAGAAAAGTTTCATTTCCAATTTAAAAAACTCATTTTAAGCTATAACATTATTTTTTAACAAAGTAATTTAACTTTCAACCAATCAGTTAAATTTTTAACAAAAAAAAAGATCAAAATTATACGGAAGGAGATGAAGTTTCAATCCAAAATCACAAACTAAAAAAAGTATAGACTTTTCAACTAAGAAAGAAATAAAAATAAAATGAAAGTCAAAAGAGAAAAAAATTGCAAACCAAATTGTTTAATTGTTAAGCCAAAAAGATTAATTCTCCCAAAAACAGTTTCATTTCCAAATCGAGAACATAAATTTTCCACCTGTCGGCTCAAAACACTCAATTTTGGAGAAAAAAAATGGAAAAATTAAATTGTCCGTTTAAAAAGTGAGCGTTCAACCAATAAAATGAATTTTTAACAAAGTAATCCAACTTTTAATCAAGTAGTTCAATTTTCATTAAAAAAAGTATATTATTTTCAACTAAGAAAGATTTTTCAGTCCAAAGAAAAAAATGCAACCAAATTGTTGACTTTTTAAGCCAAGTAGGTGAGTTCTCTATAAAACAGTTTGATTTTTCAACCAAAATAGATGAACTCTCATTTAATAATCAAATAGTTGAATTTCCAACTAAACCCAATCGATTTTTAACAAAAAGTGGAATGGTTAAATTTTCAGTTAAGAAAAATAATAATCGTTGGGGGGATTATATTGACCCTTAAAAATAAATTTTGTAGATATTGTTGATATAAGTATATTTGTCGTACAGACTATTTGAAAAATAACAAAAGAAATAAGATAATAAAAATTTAATTTAATTACATATAAGTCACTGAACAAATAATTTGTAGAGAACTTCTTTGACTGCAGTTTTTTCATTAAACAAAAAGTTGGCGACAAAACTTTTTCGACTACATTAGTATTGTTTTCTCACCAATTGTAATTCGTTAAAATAAAATAATGTTTTAAGAACAGTGCAAGATTTATCAATAGTTCTTAAAACAATTAAACAAAATTTAAATTTAAAATGAAGGTATTTTTATTTATTTTTTATGTCACAACTAAGATATTAATTTAAAAAATAATGCTTCCAATTGTAAAACTGTGTACCAAAAAGGTATTACGTACTTTTCACAGATTTAATAAAACTCACTGATGAGGGTCACGTTTGAAACAAAAAGAAAAATAATTTTCAAGAACCAGAAAAAAAAATATTCAAAAAAAAATATAGTTAACCTTTCAATCAATCAAATCAATCTTTCAACAGAAAAGTTAAAATTTTAAACAATAAAATTAATTTTTCACAAAATAGTTCAACTTTCAACCATGCAGTTTGATTTAAAACCAAAAAAAAATAGTTGAATTTTCAAGAAAATAATTATTTTTCCAATCAAAGAGAAGACTTTTCAATGAAAAAAAAGAACTTCTGATCAAAAAAAGTTTGATTTACTTATTGGGTTCTATCAATTTAATTCGAATTCAGCAAAAATCTCTGAAAAAGAAGATATGGAGGAGGTTTCTTAAAAACAGAAGAAAAAAGTGAAATTCTTTTTAAAAAATGAAAGAAGGGAATAGGGGAAAAAGTGTGAAGTCTGGACAACATTCATACAGAATTTTATAAACTTCAACTTTCGGCTATAGAAAATTCCCGATTCTTTTTGCCTTATATTCCCATCTCAGTTTCCAATTCCCTGACCTGTAGCAACGCAACCGTAACGTGCGATGAATTTTGATAAGAATTCAGCATATAGCTCAACTGCTGACAAGATTGATATGGGAAGAAATTGTTTTAGAACTGAAGTCTGTGGGTCCATGATATTCAGAAAGCCACTAGAATTTTTCAAGCAAAAGGGTACTTTCCACGGAAACGAGTCATATTTAATATTACCGGATATTTCGAGAAACACCACAACCTCATTGCGAAGAAGGTTTCCTGCAATTCAAGCACTAAAAGCTTGCTCTGCCAATCTGTTTATCTTGACCATAAAATGAGATAGTTGCTTGTTGTCAGCTTTCGATAGACTATCTAACTCTTAAATCGAAGACACGGGATTGCTTTCTCTATCAAAGTTATACCAGATCCAAGGATAATAGGACTGACAGTTTCTGCACTTCAGATCAATTCTCTACTCGGGGATCACAACGGTTCAGTAGTTCAATTTGAGGCAGAAAATAGTATTTCCTTTATTATTAATAACATTATGTAACATATGGGCATCCCGTGAATATGGAACAGAAGTACCGTCTAACAGTAGAGCATTTTCGTTAGCTAGTTTCCTAGGCTTTTTTGTTCCATTTTTTTAACTATACAAAAATCTATTGAACACTTCAGCACTTTTTAATGATAAAATACATCAGAAAAAATGCAAAAAGATCAGATTGAAAAATATATAAACAACATAATTGCAAAATGCTTATGCTTGATGTTTTAAAAATGTTTTTATTAGTAGATCGATAGATTTGTATTCCTTATTCTCATACGTTATTTTCTAGAGTATCGGTTTCAATACAGTAACCTGAATTGTTTCAAGTGTTCTTCCAAGTAAGGGACCGTTTAAGTATTATGAAATGCCTTTTCCCGCGTAATACTTGAACGGAACCTAAACTGGAAAGAAATAATTTGAAAAACACTAAGATTCGTCTTATTCGAATTATTTTATTTTGTTGTTAAGAATGGAAATGTATGGTTTAAAATTGACCTGTTTTGGTTAAGAATTCAACTGTTTTATTAAAAATTTGTAAAAAGAAATGAAAACCGCTGTTATTAATTAAAAATTAAAATCATTGGTTGATCCCGACACCAGTCGTAGACATCCCTTTTAATTTTCTTAAAACAATAGGAAAGATCAAATACTTAAAGTAATATGTTTCAATCCCTTTGGTGTGAGAAAAATATGATAAATATTTGTATTTCCTTATTGTTTCAAGCAAATAGGAGGGGGGGGGGGGGGGGGGGGGGGGGGCAATGAATGGTGCCAGTGAAAACCACTGTTGTTCACGTTTTTATTAATCATTCATAATTTTGGTTTGAAAATTCAACTGTTTGGTTGCAAATTAAAATATTAGGTTCAAAATTAAAATATTTTAAAGAATTTTTACTACTTTACAGAAAAGTTGTTTCCCCTTTCTTGACTGAAAAGTATTTCTTAGTTAAAGATTCATTCATCTCTTCGGTTAAAAATTTGACTATTTTGTTGAAAATTCTTATTTTTAGCAGAAAATGTACTTTCTAGATCAAATTTGATACTTTTTGATGTTGAAAATTCAACTGCTTTGTAGAAAATTCATCCTTTTTTTGGCTTGAAACTTTCAACAATTGCGTTGAAAATTTGAATATTTTGAGTAAAATTTGAACTATTTCGTAGAAAATCTTATTTTTGTTGAAATTTCGTCTTTTTTTTAAAGTTGAAGATTAAACTGTTTTACACAAAATACGTCTTTTAGAATCTAAAATTTAACAATGTAATTACAATATTAACTATTACATTGTTCGTTGAGAATTCATCTTTTTGCGTTGAAAATTTAACTACTTGGCAAAAATTGGACTACTTAGTTACATTTTTTTGGGGGGTTGAAGATGCATAATTTTAGGTGAAAATTTATCTCCTTTGTTAAAAATGCATGTTAAAATGTAATGTAGAAAGTTTATATTTTTGGTTGAAATTACAATATTTTTCATTGAAATATATGGAATTCGAAGCTTTTCAATATAAATTTAATATTAGCACATATTTAGCCTGTTTTGCCTGTTATATCTAGGCATTACCATCATTTTTTTTTATTTACAACTATAGAATTCTTTCGGGTTTAGTTTCTCGATTAAATCTTTAGCGATTTCTTAGTTGTCGGCGATGTCCTTTAAATGTAAAAAATTAGCAAATAAATCGTTTAGGAAATATTTCAATTCGTACCATAAAAAAAGCTCTTTCAAAGAATCCTGTTTTCCAAGGTGTTGAATTTCGGTTTACGATTCTTAAAAAATGAATCCAAGCACCGTTAAAACAAAAAGAGGCAAAAGGGGAAATTGGGTCAAAATTTTTGATTTGAGGTGTTTTAGGGGAAGTTTCAAAATTGAGGATAAAAAAGGGAAAGAGAAAACGGGATTAGAAAAAAAGGACAGGCTGAACCCTGCAGTACTTCTACATCATAAGTTTAAAAAGTATAAAAGTTTTTATACTACACGTTCTAAAATCAGCAAATACGATGAACAACTATTTTTATCAGTATGTCGCATATTATGAATGGTAGAACGGGCCTAAACAGGCCTTTTGAATTTGGGAAAGCAAGACACGAATATAGTCCTTCTTTTTCTCGTTGTCACCCGTTAGAAAAAGCAGGCGAACGACTTCATGTAGGTTATGCGACGGTGCAAAGGTTTGCATGCGAAAGCACATATATGTACTTGCATACGCACGCAAGCACGCACGCACGCACGCACGAAGTACAGAACAGAATAATGCGTCACTCGGCTTGGAATAGCAACTGATGTCAAGCTCACAACTCACACAAACGCATGCCACCATCGCCAGTAATTTCTCTCTGTATTGATCACACATGTTAACTGCTGGAGGCACGTGTTTCCCCATGTGTGACGACGAAAAACTCCTGATTGCCTACGAGACAGATTATTCGTGAAATTTATCATCAGGAAGGAAATTGCTAACGAGAAATCAAATCCAGCTTTAAACGAACAAAGAAAATTGAATAAATCTTAATAAATAAAAATGAATTTTTCTACAGGGGTTTCAAGCGTTTAATTCATATTTGGAAAGTTATTTAATTCAATAAAAAAAAAAAAAAACTAATTTTTCATTTTCCCTGTCCATTAATATTTGAAGACTAAAATTCGAATCTTGTAACATTTTTTAATATAGAACCCTTTAGGAATGAAATAAAACAATTTAAGGCCATGTGATGAGTATAACAGCTAATCAAGTCAGCCCTAAGATCAATATTTTTTCACTCATATTAAAAATAAAAGTTTAAATAACGCGGAAATTTTTTTCGGGAAACGTTAATAAATATTAAAGGATCGTTTGCGGTCTTGCAAAGATTTGGAGGAAGAAAAAAGTTTATTTATGCAAATAATGATTATAGACGGATACATTTAGGTTTTACAGCAGAAGTTTGACTTTTAGCTTTCTCTGACGGTAATCATGCAATCTGCTTTACCCACATATCCCTAGAAGTTCGAAGTTGTTTACTCGCTGCGCTAGTGCTGCTTTGACACAGCTTATACCAGACTGATACGTATGTCAGACCAAATATGTTTATTTGCATTTCAAGTGCAAACATTAGTTTTTGCATTATTTGTGCATAATGTTCGCGAGCGATTTTTGTTGTTTTGCCCCACTTTGCTAAATATAAACCTTAAAACTAGCCCATTGACAACATTGCGCGGTCGGTATTTCTCCAAAATAGTAATTAAAAAAAACTTTTTTTCACTATTCTAATTATTTAGGACCAGAGACACATTCTTGCATGCCTTCTATTTATCGTGCCAAATTTTTAACACGATATCTCATTCCGTGTGGACGTAAGTTGGGAAAGAAAACTTCAAATGGAATTTTCTTAAAAAAAAATTTTCTCAAAATTTTCACCGTAACAAAACATGGACTTTATTACCTCCTCTTTCATTTCTCAAACTTTCAGAGCGATACCTCATTTCGTTTAGAAGTAAGTTGGGAAAGAAAAATTTAAGACCAGGTTTGGTCACGTGACCCTCTCGTCACATGGCCTTAAGTTGATAATAAATTTTTATTTTATTATTCTCAAGGCTGCAACAGCCCAAGGGGCCATTAAAAAAAACAATGCTTTTTTATGAAAATACCCACCCTCCCTCTTCCACCGCCAAACGTAATGCTTTTTCTACAGTAATTTACCTGAAAATACTGTGAACTTAAGAGAGATTTAAAGGAAATGAGAATAATTGAATGATATTCATAAAAGATTAAGAGGTGATTTTGAAAACAAAATAAAGTACATTGAAAACAATCCAAAATATGAAAATATTTTCTTAAATTCAGTAAGTTTTAAATGAGTTTAAAAAAATCCAAGGGAATTCGAAAGAATGTGATGAATTGATGAGAAGAATTTCTGGAAATAGAATCAAGAATCTAACGAGCAAATTTGGACAACCACCACAAAATGTTCCCACTGCAATCTAAAAAACAAAAAAGGAACATCCTCCCCCTCACTCTTCCCCCTAAAAAAGAAGAAAAAAAGGAAATCATTCGTTTTCAATTTGGACAAAAAATAAAAAGGAGTAAAGGAAAAATGTGAAGGAAACCAACCAAATCCCCTTCCTTCTTTTTTTATTTCTTTCGTCCTTTTTATTCCTACTATTATCAAATTACAATAAGAAACATTTGTAAAAAATAATCACCAACGTTTCGGCACTCATACAGCACCCTTATCAAGGTAAAAAAATTCTATTTAATAAAATAAAAAATAAATAAAATAAAAATAAATTAAAAAAGGAAAAAAGAAGGAATTCTTATCAATTTGATTATTGGACGTTAAAAAAGGGTTTTAAGTTTGATTTTAATCTCATTTAAATAGCCTTCTTTTTATTTTTTGTCCAAATTGAAAACGAATGATTTTTTCTTCTTTTTTAGGGGAGAGAGAGAGGGGGAAGATGTTTCTTTTTTGTTTTTTAAGATTGCAGTGCAAACATTTTGTGGTGGTTGTGCAAATTTGGTCGTTAGATTCTTCTTTCTATTTTCAGGAATTCTTCTCATCAATTTGATTATTGGACGTTAAAAAAGGGATTTAAGGGCATGTGACACAGCTAAATACCTATATTACCGATCTCACTTTTTCAGTTCAATGAATGTTTTTTTGAACCTAAGAACTTTTTTTGTAAATAAAATATCGAGCTGAAACTTTGGAAGATGTATTAGAGTACAATAAAGTACGTTTAGGTACTGCATTTTGGTAGGAACTTCACTGAAAATTATTTCATCTTTTTTCTCAACCTCGACATTTTTTGAACGTTCGAACTTTTTTTATACATAAAATATCAGTCTCAAACTTTGAGAAATGCAAGAGCCGAAATAAAACTACGTTAAAGTACAAAGCTTAATAATAACAGATGTAAAAAAATATATTTCAACAATCAATTCCAATGGCATCAGCCGGTAATGTTGTACACGAAAATACGAACTCTCTAGAGCCTCGTCTAGTGGGCGCCAGGTTTCGTATTTTCGTGTACAACGTTACCGGCTGATGCCGTTGGAATTGATTGTTGAAATAATTTTTTTTACATCTTTTATTATTAAGCTTTGTACT
>NC_046662.1:32775062-32785867 GCF_010883055.1 Belonocnema kinseyi | reverse complement strand
ATTTTATTTACAAAAAAAGTTCTTAGGTTCAAAAAAACATTCAGTGAACTAAAAAAGTGTGGTCGGTAATATAGGTATTTAGCTGTGTCACATGCCCTTAAGTTGAATTTTAAACTCATTTAAATATCCTAAATTTTGAATTTGATGAAATACTTAAGAATTCAAAATCAGTTTAAAAGACAGTTCAAGGCAATGATTTTAAAAAAATTAAGAGAATTGCAAATAATACAAAAGAATTTCAAAGAATTCAGGATATCTCATATTTGGATAGTTTCCTCTACTTAGGAAATATTCGATGAAAGAAATGGTTCACAATTGAATTTTTCATCGAAGTACGCTTTCAAACCTTCTCCAATTTTACGTTAGTGTCACTTTGAGATTATCAACTTCCACATCAATTTCCCAGCACCTGGCTAACTTCTGTTGGGCTCAATTTAGCCATAGTTCAGCTTGAAAGTGGACTTTTATTCAATCTTTAAATAGTGATTTCGATTTTACAGAATACTTTTTCATTCTTCCGAAAAAATCTCATTTTTTCGGTTATCTAATTATGTAATGTCATCAATTGATTACACAGTTTGAGTTAAAAATATAGATTAAAAAGGCCCAATTAAAATAATAATAAGTGGGAATAATAGCAAACAATTCCACTTGACGTTTCAATTTTGTATGACCTTGAAATTCACGATGTCACATAGCTAATTCAAAGATACAAAAATCACTGAATCGAGGATACAGTGGGCTTTTTCGAAAACTAATTGCTCAAATATATTTTAGTTGTGTTGGTTTGATTTGTCAGTATTTTTATTTTTGAACTATCGATTATGGCCATGTGTATTGCCTGATGGATAATATAAACCTTTTGATCTAAATTGAGACATTTAGTAAAATAATAAATCATGAAGAAAAAATATTTTCAATAATCAGAATTTAAAAGTTCTCAATGAAATTTTGAATAAATTAATATTTTTCACATACCGTCGCGAATGTAAGTGAGGTATTCCGCTGTTCTTTTGGCGTATCTGACAATGAGTCAACCGTCAATTGAGATGTATGTATCCAGTAACAGGCAACAGAAATAGCAACCATGTGTTAAGAATTAAAAAAACGAGCCTTTTTATATACTTAACAATTACCGATAATTCTTTTCAATTTACGCAGGTGGCAGTCAACAATTTTTTAACCATCATAATCAAAAGTTTTCAAAATTTAAACTTGAAGAGTTGAACTTGAGACAGATACTGCACTTCATTTCAATTTTTAATCATGAATCGACACTTTCTCCTTGACACGGAAATCTGGAAGAGTTAAGAACAAATGTTGAAAATTAGCATTTATATGAAGAAAAGTTAAGCTGGAGATTAATGGTGGAAATGTATAACACGACTATCTCGTCGATGCCGGGCGAGGTCGGTCCTTAAGAATGAATAGAATCAAAGAAATCGCTTTCTCGCAATGAAAATGAAACAAATTTGGCGCTAAATGGAACTCTAAATAATAATCACCAATTGCTTTAACTGGAACTGGAAATGAGTAAAATAAAACGCATTTAACACAAGGTTTCCCTGTTTGCAATTTTATGCATTGTAATATCTGATACCTTATATTTGGAGAAAAGAATAGCTTTGATAATAAATATTGTGTCGAGTAATAATGAATACAATTAGATTACGATTGCTTCAGACATTTCTGCTCAAGATGGTGGCCCTCATCAGTTAATTATTCCTAAAATTTGTTTTACACATACCCTGTTAGAAAAAAAATTCCACTCACGTACACTGTAGAGCGTGCATTAAAAATCAAACACGATAATTTAAAAGTTCACACGTTCCAGCTTCCACTCTAATCATTCATTTTCGTTTTTAAAATGGCCTGTTTCATCTGACATTTTTCTTTGATCAAGTTTTTTGACCTCATTGGAGAATTATTTATGTTAAAACTGTGTTAGAATACACGAATGAAATAAATGTGAACACTTTTTTTATACAATTAATCGTTTTCAAGTTATAACGTTATAAACCAGTGAATTTTCACTAAAATTGACATATTTACAGACAGTTATTTCAGTACCTATCAGATCCAAAAATTTCGAAGAAAAAAAAAACAATTAGCATTTCAAGACACGTGCTCCCCAGAGGAAAAAGAAATTTTCCGATCGAAATAAAACGTTTGTTTATAGAATTTATTGACTACTCTGTATAAAATATTTTACACATAGTTGTTCAAAGGACATTTAAATAATTTTTTTTAGTATTCTAATTGGTAAATATTCTTAGGAATTATTTTTAATTTCTTGGGCATTAGCGGTTAATTAATTATGACTTACTGCAGATTAATTATAAAAAAAGCTATTCTTAATCTTGTATTATGACAGTTTAATTATATATATGATATGTGTTTAAAGAATACTTAATGTGAAATACACTTAGTATTAAAAGAAACAATTTTTGTAATAAATCTTCAATAATCAATCCCTAATACCTAAGAAATTAAAAACTATACCTATATTTTTTGTTCGATATCTTCAAAACTCTATATTTTAAAAAATTGAAATATTTACGAGTTTTAAATTACATGTATTTGAATCTTTTCAAAACTTCTAAGTCTCTTAAATTTACTCAAATTTTTGATGAAATTTTGAAATCTTGCAAAACTTTGCTTTAAACTCTTCTATAATCTTTTTCGAAATCATCTGAAATCTTTCAAAATCTTTTTAAATTTTCGCTTGAAATTCATTTTGAATAAAAAAAAGAATTTCAAAAATTGCAAAAAGAAGTTTTCATTAGCCTTTTCAAACTTTTTAAAATTCTGAAAACGCTTCTAAATTTAGTTTCGAAATAAATCCTAAATTTTGTTTTGAATTATCCTATAATTCCCAAAACAAAAATAAAATTTGCATGAAATTTTAAACCTTCTAATGTTTTAAAATGAACCGTATATTTCTCCAAATTAAAAAAAATCTAAAGTTAAAAAATTGCCTTAAAATCTCTAGGGTTCTTTTAAAACAATTGTGTTAATCTTTTGAAATGTTTTTAAATATTCTCTTGAAACTAATTTTCCAAAATAAAAACCATTAAAAGTGTTTTCAGAAATCTTAAGAAAATTGATTTATTCTCTTGAAACTTTTCAAAATTCTTAAGAAGCTTCTAAACTTTTAGTTCGAAATCATCAGCAAACAATATTTTGTTTATTATTTTTAATAACCTTTTCAAGTTTTTAGGGTTTAGTGGGCTCGGGCAGAAACCCTTATAGTTATGGTCGAGTGCACGTCCGTCCGCCGTACGACTCAATACGAACATAGGGCCCAAAACTGACATGGGGCCATAAATTGATATAGGACCCGAGATTGACATAGGACTCAAATTGATAGAGACAGGGCCTATAACTGGCATAGGGCCCAGAATTGTCATAGGGTCCTAAATTGATACACGGGCTGGTACTACATAATATAAGGTACAAAATAGAAATAGGGCCCAAACTTATAAATGACCCATAATTGACATAGGGATTATATTTCCCGTAGGGTCAAAAATTGACATATGGCCCACAGAAGAAACAAAAACTTGGAATAGGTCTAAAATTGATATAGGACCCAATATAGGTATATAGCCTAAAACTGAGACAGGGCCTAAATTTGACATACGAACCAAAATTGACTAAGGACCCAAAATTTGCATAAGGCCCAAAACACTTAACAATATACCCAAAATAGACCTAGGCCAAAACTGACATAGGGCCCAATACCACTTCAAATAGACATAGGAACAAAAATTAACATACGACACAAAACCGATACAGGCCCCAGTTCACATAATATAAGGCCCAAAATAGACATAGGGACCAAAATCGACTAAGGGCCCAACATTGGTATAGAGCTCCAAATTGATATATGGGGTCCAATACCGCTTAATATAAGGCTCAAAACTGACATAGTAATCAAAATCAACATATGACTCAAAGCTAAGGTCCAAAATAGATATAGTGCCCAAATTGGACATAGGGACTAAGTTCGACATAAGGTCCAAATTTGACATAGAGCTAAATAGATCTAGAGCCAAAAATTTATTTAGGGCTCATAATGGGTGTGTGTCCTAAAACTGAGATAGGATCTAAAATTGACCAAGGACCCAATATGGACATAGGGCCCAAAATTGACACAGGAACCAAAATATAACCAACAAAAGTTACGAAACCCTTACTTGTAGGCGCCCGGCGCCTACGTTTACTAATTTAGTAATTACTTTCAAATCGTTTTAAAAGTTCTACATATGTCTTAAACTTACTTGAAGTTTTTCGAAATGTTTGTTTTATTATGAAAATGAAATAATTTGCTTTCAAATATAATAAAATTCTTTTTTGAAATTTGTGAAAAGCTGCATTTTATTTTCAATGTTTTGAAATCTTCCCAAGATTTTAATTATTTTCTAATTGTTTTAATATTTCTAAATATCTTGTGAAATAATTTAGTTTTCTTGAAAAAGTTTAGAATCCCGTACAATCAAAAAGTCTTAAAGCCTTTCAGATTCTTTTTAGACATATTTTTAAATATTAAGATCCTTGAATTAATCGTTTAAAATAAAACCTTAACCATTTAAATTTTTCCCAAAAATCTTATTGTTGGTATCGATGATTTTGTTGTTATGGGTACCGCTAATGTACACACTTCGTAAAATAAGATACGAAATTTGTGTCCATAGTTTCATTTTTTCAACTGTATAAAAGTTTGACAAACTATCGTGTGGTAGGAAAATGACAAGATCAGAACTATTTCCCATTAAAAAAAAATCATTTACAATTAAAATTGTATCCTTTTATCGATAACGTTTAAAAACATTTAGAAATAAATGTTATCATTAATTAGAATTACTTATTTGGAACTTTTAATTTATGCAATTCATGGTGCACTATATTGTTTCTTCATATTTATTAATAGATAAACCGACTGAAAACAGTTACTAAAAGGCATTCACAAATTTTTTCGCAACCGATTCAAAGGCCGTAGCAGGATAAGCATGGTCTGGGTGCCCCCGTCCGGATGTGACCCAAATTGCGGGGGTAGGTGGCTCCCCCTATAAGATAAATTTACCCCAAGTATCAACTGAAAAAAATTGTTTACTGAAGTTATAAACAAAGGACCCCGCACTAAATATATGGGAAAATGGCTTTCGGTGGATTTAGCTGAAACTTTATAATTTTTAAGGTTATAAGTCCCGGATGAAATATCCGAAAAAAAATCCAAAAAAATGGACAGTTTTAGCGCTATGCGGCGCTAAGCGCTCAAGATCAGTGAATAAAACGAATTACAATAGATTTTGTTACAAAAGCAATGTCAGCATAGAAATCACGGTTCAGATCGTGGCCTGTCATATTTTCGCCCACACCGTTAACTCATATAGCGCGCTTCTCAAAACGATCAAACGCTAAGCGCCCAAGATTTTAACTTGACTAATTAATCACTTCTTTAAAGGCAGAAATGGTACCCAAAGTAACATTAGTAACTAGTGCGCACATACCGATAATTACATTCTACCCTTCGCAAGAGGCTTGAACGCTAAGCGCTCAAGATCAGCGAATAAAACCAATCCTAGTAACATTAGCGACAAAAGCGATGTCACTATAAGAATCACCCATCAGAAAGTAGTCAGTAATATGTTTAGCCAAACCAATGAGTTATATTGCGCGCTTCTCGAAACGATCAAACGCTAAGCGTCCAAGATTTGAACTTGACTAAATAATTACTTTTTTAAAGTCAGAAATGGTATCCAAAGTAACATTAGTAACTAGTGCGCACATCGATAATAACAGGTACCCTTCGCCAGATGGCCGAACGCTAAGCGCCTATGAGCAGCGAATATATGAGTCAACGCGCTATATGAGTCAACGGTGTAGGCGAAAATATGAAAGACCACGATCTGAACCGTGATTTTTATGTTGACATCGCTTTTGCAACAAAATCTGTTTTAATTCATTTTATTCACTGATCTTGAGCGCTTAGCGCCACATAGTGCTAAAACTGTCCATTTAAAAAAATTTTTTTTTACAGATATTTCATGCGGCACTTATAGCCTTAAAAATTATAAAGTTTCAGCTAAATCCACCGAAAGCCATTTTCCCATACATTTAGTGCGGGGTCCTTTGAAAAATAAAAAAAATTCAATTTTCTCGAAAACGGCTGCACCGGTTACGATGGTTAAAATATATGTTATAGAAGATTCTAAATAGGTTCTGAAAAAAATTCAAGAACGAATTCTGTTAAGTATAAGGGGATAAAAAAAATTATTGAAATTTTTAAATAATTTTTTTTAAGGAAGTGCTTTTGGCACACCAACCATTTTATTCCCTGCATCATTCTCACGTTCAAGGGTATAATATATATTTTTACGGAAATAATCGGGGTATTACTACATAGTTAAAAAATAAAAACTGCTTGTTGGCCCCTCATATGTATGCAATTTCGTGAGAATGAGGGGTCAACTTAATTTTTACCTTATAACGCAATAATTTATGCGCAATGGTGTAATAAAACCTAATGCAACAGCATTATCCGATCAAAAACACATTTTCTCGTGACTACCCTTGTCACAGTGTCAATTGATTCTAAATGGATAGGAAAATACTTATTCCCTTCGTTTACTGCTGACATTCGCCAACTAATTTCATGTTTGTCCAGGATTCACCACGTGGAGGTCGTCAGTTAGATTAGCATTACTTACTTTATATACACTATATACAACTATATGCATCCTATATTGAAAACTTAACAAAACATACACTATATGCAATATATACCTATACGGTACCCAAAAATTTACATATATACACTTCATATGCACAAAACTCTTGCCTCGCTTGAAAGTGGCAACTGATTCTTAAGTGTTTTGATTCATTTTCAATAATTGTACGCATATTTGCATGTATTCATGCTCTCATCTACTGTACTCTTATTTGTGATTTACTTTTATGTTTAATTGCGGAATGATCTCAGTTCCTCGTGACGATGTTCATCCAAGCTCAACTGCTATACGTGCACCTATAGTTTTAACGTGTTTTACCCTTCAACGTATCAAGAAACGATTTCACTTTGTTCTTACTGTGTGCCGATAAGTGCAATTGTCGTATATCATAACAGTCAGTTTCACATAGATATATAAGGGTTATTTGTCCACATTTAATAACCAGAAGACCTCGTTGCTCTTTAAAAGAAGCGTAATTGTTCTCATCAGTATATTTACTCAATTCTTAAAGCGATATGATGGATTCTCATAACGTTCAGAATCCGAGAAATCTGAAATATATTTCTTGCTATAAGTTCGTGAAAACCGTACCTGGCCAAAGAAAAGTAGTGCAAACTGAAAACGAAGCGATTGCTTTTTCTGCCGTTTTAGACAAACAAATCGCCATCAACGACGTACTGTGTGGACGCTGTCGTGTTCTCATGTACAAACGCAGGAAGTTAAACAATGAAAGCAAGGATTCTGCTATAGGTTCTGTGAGAAAATCATCTTATGATTCTGATGCCGAAAATGTTCTATCAAAATTAGATACCGAAGATCCGATGTTTCATGCAGATTTAAGATGTAAAACCATAGACAACCAAGAATATGTTCATATGCAAATCGCAAGAACCGTTTGCACGCACAAATACTGTTGTATATGCCATAAAGCAAAAGATTTAACAGTAGTTCCACCAGAGGCTCGCAAACAATCTTACGTTAAAAAAAAAAGATATTTATTGCAGAAGGTAACCGTTGCTGTCGTGAACATCTGATCAACAAGCGGTTTTTCGATAGAGATCTTCGTCTTTTACAAACGTACTTGAACTTCACAGACATTAAGCTTTCGGAGTTGTCCGTTTTATTAGAAGGTCTACGTCTTGAATGTGACACCACTGTTTTTGACAGAATCGGAGATTTTTCTCTGCCTAAAAAAGAATTGAATTTATTCACTGGTTTAACCTGGGATAATGTCATTGAATTACGAGAAATGTTGACATCAATGCGAGACAGACAGACTCGAACCGTAACACAAGCTCTAGTAGTCTCTTTGCTCAAACTACGAAGAGGTAACTCAAACAAAATGATTGCATCTCTTCTGCAACTTGATCAAGAACAGCTCGTTTCAGAATATACCGCAGCCATAATAAAGTCTTTTGAAAAAGATGCACTTACTTCCTTCTCACTTTGGATTCCGTGGTACATCTAGACGTGATCTAATGGACTGCCATTCTGCGGAAATTGCAAAGAAGTTGTACAATTCAGATGATAAGCTAATGCTGATTTGTGATGGTACATATGCTCGTCATCAGATCTGCCAATGATCTGTGTACACTGATGAAAAAGGGAGATATCTTCGTACTTGATCGCGGTTTTCGAGAAGTGAAAGATTTTTTGCAGATGAAAGGTTTTATTGCATTCATGCCAGCCCTGAAAGGAACACGTCGTTAGTTGTCAACTGCCGAATCCAATGAATCTCGATTCGTGACTAAAATTCGTTGGGCAGTGGAAGCAGTTCACGGTATCATCAAACAGAAGTACCGTCTCATAGACAAAGTGATCGACAACAAATTGCTTCCAAAAATTGGGATGTACTTTAGAATCGCAGCTTTTTTGCAGAACCAGTTTGGAAAAGAACTCCGATCAGATAAAGAATTCTCAGACGAAATTGTTAACAGAATGAAGCAGCAGAAAAATGTCGAGAAAACTTTGGCAATAGAAGCCGAGGAAAACGGCTGGTTCCGCAAGAAGGTGGTTTTCCAAAGTATCACGTCTAACGATGTTCTTGATTTTCCAGAGATGACAAATGAAGACCTAAAAATCTTGTTTACCGGTTCATATCAACTCTCTCAAGCTGTTTCTTACTTAGCAGAGATGATAAACGAAGATGGATCTATGAATTTACAATTCGTAAAAGATGCGACTAACATCCTTAAAGTTCAGGTCCAATCAAGATACATCTCCCGAAAATTATACAGATGCTTCGTTGAATACACACCAAACATTGTCGGCGTTTTGGGAATCCAGCGGTATGTCTGCGAGTATGCAAATGGTAAAAGAACTGTTGGTTGTTGCTCGCACATAGCTGCTATCATATATTATTTATCACATGCAAGGTATTTATAAAAAATCGTAAGACCTGCTGAGATCCTCAGTGATTTATTCACTAAACAGAATATTCATTCTGTCATCGATGAAAATAGTGCCGACGACTAATTCGCTGCTTAAAAATAATATATATACACACACACACACACCTATATTGTGCATATGAAGTGTATACATGTAAATTCTTGGATATCGTGTATGTATATGTCATACATATAGTCATGGGCGGATTAAGACCTTTCGGGGCCCGGAGCTAAAATAACGTTGAGGCCCCTTTAAGGCGGCTGGACTTAACATTTTACTTTCATTTAAAATTAGTTCATGATAAAAAAATTCAAAAATTTAATTGAAAAAATTTTACTAAAATTTTTTTTAGGACTTTATTATTTTTGTTTATAAGCGGGTTATTTTACTGTATATTATATGTTTTTCTTGGGGAGAAGGGGGCCCCCACTAGCGTGGGGCCCGGTGCTTCAGCACCACCAAGCCCTCCCCATGATCCGGCACTGTATATAGTGTATATAAAGTAACAATGACTAATCTGACTGACGACCTCCACGTGGTGCATCCTGGACAAACATGAAATTAGTTTGGCGAATGTCAGCAGTAAACGAAGGGAATAAGTATTTTCCTATCTAATCAAAATCAATTGACACTGTGACTAGGGAAGTCACAAGAAAATGTGGTTTTGATCGGATAATGCTGTTGCATTTGGTTTTATTACACTATTGCGCATAAATTATTGCATTATAATGTAAAAATTAAGTTGGCCCCTCATTCTCACAGAATTGCATACATCTGAAGGGCCAACAGGTAGTTTTTTTTTTTTTTTCATAATGAAGTAATACCCCGATCATTTCCACAAAAATATATATTATACCCTTGAACATGAGCATGATATAGGGGAAAAATGGTTGGTGTACCAAAAGCAATTCCTTAAAAAAAATGATTTAAAAATTTCAATACTTTTTTTTATTCCCTTATACTCAACAGAATTGGTTCTTGCATTTTTTCTCAGAACCTATTTAGAACCTTTTATAACATAAATTTTAACCATCATGATCGGTTCAGCCGTTTTCGAGAAAATTGGATTTTTTATTTTTCGAAATTTTTTTATAACTTCTGTAAACAATTTTTTTAAGTTGATATTTGGGGTAAATTTATCTTATAGGAGGAATCACTTACCCCTGCAATATGGATCACATCCGGACGGGGGCACCCAGAACATGCTTATCCTACTACGGCCTTTATTTGTATTGTTATTACGATTAATAAAAAAAAAAACATTTTCTTCCAAAACTTTAAATGTGATTCCCGGTTCGAGTTTGTATTCATGGTTAATTCCCAGGTATTATTTTAATTCCCGTCTATTTCCCGGGTTTTCCGTGCAGTAGATACCCTGTAATACTGAGTAAAATCTGAGTTAAATTATAAATTAAAAAAATCATCTGAGTAAAATTGAACGATTGAACGAACTTACCTATAGTGAAGTTCAATCGTAATTGTGCTAGCTGCCTCGTCCGAATAGATCACATTATGTAGTAACGCAGTTACTGCTCGTTCTGGCAGTTATTTTAAATTTGAATTCAAACTTTTTGCCCGCCATGCTTGTACGCTAGTTGGCACCATATTCCGTTTTCCCGAGACTCTCCATTATATTTTAAAGCAGGTTTAAATCGCAAAGCTACGAAAAACTAAAAACCC
>NC_046662.1:32765928-32774962 GCF_010883055.1 Belonocnema kinseyi | reverse complement strand
ATTAAAGTGCTATCTCGGGCGAGCAAAGCATGAAGGTGCTACTTCTCGCTTATAATCTAAACGCGAGAAGTGACAACCTTCATGCTTTGCTCGCCCGAGATATAACTTTCATGATTTGAAGAAGCGAGTGAGAACCTTTTAGTTTTGGTTAACTTCTAGCCTCATCTTGCTCAATTACGCGAGCAAGACTTTCTAGCGCTAACTTCTCGGTTAGTTTTTTATTGTTTTAATTTTTGGTTAAGTACCGTCAAGTCGTGTCGCGTGCGTTGGCATCCTACCGTTAGGACGCCTTGATATATTAGGGTGTGGTTTAAAGTTGGAAATTTTATTGAGTGGGTGTGATCTATTCGGACGAGGCAGCTCGCACAATTACGATTGAACTTCACTATAGGTAAGCTCGTTCAATCGTTTAATTGTACTTCGCTGCCTCGTCCTCTAGATCACATTATGTAGATATTTAGAGCTAAAGGTCGTTGCGATTTTTATATAGAATCTTAGATTTTATTTTCATACCAGAGTTAACTCATTATTGTAGACTACATCTTATCCGCTATCTAAAAGAACTGCAAAAGCGAAATCATTTTCTTGGGAAATGGGACGATTATAAAATCGAGCAAAAACTGTCGAATTTTTGGACCAGCCTGCTGCTTGTCGAATTTCCTCGATGGAAGTTCCTCTAAGAGCTGCAGCAGATGTGGACGCATGCCTTGTGCTATGGCCCTTAAATATGTTCGTGTCGATACCGCTTTTCTCCATGCTCTCCTTTATCCAACGGTTTATGGACTGTGAGTTTGCCTCATGATAAGGTTTTTTAAAAGTGAGAAATAATTTGCTCATATTTTCTTGCCGAAGGGCAGACGTTCTTTGAATGTAAGTTTGGAGTACTTCTCCGTGAAGAAGGGAATATTAAGCACAGGTTGGTTTGTGTTACGACCTGTGGTTTTTATTCTGTCTGGTATTTTAATTTGTATTAATTTTTCCCTGGTGTGTATATTATTTAACTTTATTTTCGCGAGTGTTTGAATGCGCTGAGCCGTTACTAATGCCAGTAGAGTGGCTAATTTTTTAGTGAGACTTTCCAGGGGAAGGTTTTCATTCGGGTCTCATTTTGAGAAAAACCGCAGAACTGGCTCCGGGTCCCATGTAGTTTAATACCTGGGCTTTTGTGGCTTCAAAACTGCAACTCCTTTGAAAAATCTCGATACAGCTATATCTTTTCCAAGTTCATTTCCCATCAGAAGGGACAATGCTGCTCTATAAATGTTTAGGGTACTATAAGATTTTGTACTTCCAAAAACTTTCGTGAAAAATTGGAGAACAGTTTTTGTTGACTCTTTGAACAAGGGAACTTCTTTTTCTTGGCAAAAATCCCACCATGATTGTATGGCTTTGCCATATTTTTTTAGTGTCCCTTCGGAGATGGATGTCAGCATTATCGTTGCAGCCTGGTCTGCTGCTCCTCTTGCTCTGAACGCCTGCCTGATAATCGTCCCGCTACCACGGAAAGTGTCGCCCACAGCGGGTATGTATCTCTGTAAGGACATGTCAAAAGACTTATATTAGGTCTAAATATTACGGGCTCGGTTACCATCAAAGACATAAAGGTTGGATACCAGGGTTGGGTTGGCCAGAGTGGCGCAACTACAATCCCCTCTGCTCTATCTACTTGGATTTTTCGTAATACTCTTAGTAATGTGGAAAAAGGTGGGAAAGCGTAGAAAAAATGACTGGACCAATTCATTGTAAAAGCATCTACACAAACAGAGTATGGATCCCTATGCCACAATACGAATTTTTGACACTTAGCATTATTCCTTGATGCAAACAGGTCTATTGCCATAGGACCAAATTTTTTCTTGATTTCTTGGAATGCCCAGTCTGCGAGCTCCCATTCTGTTTCACTCGGTACGACTCTTGATTGCTCATCGGCTTCTACATTTTCTTCCGACCTTAGATACGAAGCGTGAACCCAAATCTGTCGCCTCTCGCACCACTGCCATATGATTCTACTGAGCTGTGTGAGTTTTGGGTGCTGCATACCCCCCATTCTGTTCACGTATGAGATCTGTCGTATTGTCCATCCTGAGAAGTATTTCACAATTTTTAGTTTCTTTTGCGAAGCATTTTAACCCAAAAAATGCTGCTTTGAACTCTAGGTAATTTATGTGATGCTTTTGTTCTTCCTGGTCCCACCATCCGTGGGCTTTATGACCTTCACAGAAAGCACCCCATCCAGTAAGTGATGCATCAGTAAATATTTCTTTCGCGTAGATTTCCTCTCTGATGGGATTACTAGAATGTTTTATATTATCGAGCCACCAGCTGAGGTCCTCCTTTGCCTTGTCTGAGAGTATCAGTAACGAGATAAAATTTCCATTGGACCTTTTAAGTGCCAAATATTTTCCTCTTTCCAGCCTTTTAGTATACAGCCATCCATATTTTATTGTTGGACATGCTGCGACGAGAGTGCTTATAAGTTGTGCTAGCTCTCTTATTTTCGATTTGCTTTTTGCCTGAAAATTTCGTACTAACTCTCTGATAGATTCTTTTTTCTTTTGAGGTAATCTGATACAGAATTTTCTGCTGTTTAAATCAAAACCTAAGAAATTACATAATTGTCAGGGCTTAAGCTGGCATTTTTTTTAATTCATCATAAACCCTGGTGATTCGAGTGTTTTTTGAGCTATTTTAACATTTTCCCTACATTCGGTTTCAGTTTGCACAATAAAAAGAATATCGTCTAAATATATGACGATAGTAATCCCTTGCTGCCTTAGTTCTTGGGCTACAGGCTTTAGAATTTTTGTGAAAGTGTACGGTGCTGTACAAAGCCCAAAGGGCACACAATTAAATTCATAGATCTTATTATCGAAAGAGAATCTGAAGAATTTTCGATCATTTTCTGCTACGGGTATTAAAAAATATGCATCTTTTAAGTCCAAAGAGGCCATATAACAGTCTTTCGTCACAAGTCGAAGGGCTGTTTTTATGTTCTCGATTTTGAAATGTGGTGGGTCAATAAACTTATTGAGTGCTTTTAGGTTAAGTATGGACCTGTTACTTCCATCAGGTTTTTGCCTTAAAAAGTAAGGAGGTAAAAATTCCTCCTCATTGGAAACGCATAAAGAAAGTGCATTTTTCTCTATTAGCAACTCAATCGCTCTTCGAGTTTTGCGTTTCTCTTCTACTGCCAGGAGAGGTTCGGACGGTTTTTTGTTTTGGTGCGGTTTGCTGGAAAAAGGAAACCTATATGCTTTTATTGATTCTAAAATGAATCGGTCCGAAGTCATTTCTTCCCAAGATTTTTCATAATACTTTAGACGACCTGAAAAACTTACCTCTATCTCCTCGTTTTGTATCGCCTGTCGCTGGTTCTCGAATACTGAGGCTTCTGCCCTCCCCTCCTGCTCGATGAACTGTTTTTGGGAGGGCCCTTCCAGTTTAAATTGGAGCCCGAAGATCTAGGAGTTCGTGCGTCTCTTGGAGCTCCATTATTTTTAAATAACGATTGAGTCCTTTTTGGATTAGTCGTCGATACAGCGGATCTCTCCAGGTCTTTGGCGACTTTTTCGACCTCTTTAGCTGTTTTTAGCTTTTCTGCGAGTGAATCTCCAAACAACAAAGTGTTAACTTCCGTTTGTTCAGACACTGTTTTCAGGACCGGGTCTAAAGCAGGAGTTATAAAGGCCCGTCTTGCCATCGATAACTCATACTGTAAATTTGTAAGGATCTTTCCAGTGTCACTCACGATATCAAAGAGAATGTCTCTTGATAGTTTTTCCCCTTTTAGTATTTCAGTGAGTGCTTGTTCAATGGCACTTATACCTGTTGCTAGTTGTTTTTGTTCTGCGACCATAAAATCATCTTTTTTCTTGGCCGTTGGTTTTAGCCGAATCTTTTGGCAAGCCCGATTTGAGGATATTTATCCATAAATCTGCAACTGAGTCAACAATTGGCGGAGACAGCACTGCTTCTTTCAAGGTATTCTTTTTCATTCGGTCAAGTAGAGGATCTACTTAATAAACAGCCTGTTCAGTTTTCTTATCGCCCTCTTTGTTGCTTTTTTCAGTCTTACCGACTGAGTTCTCTCTATCGGAGCTCGATTTGCTTCTCGAGCTGCGATTTTTAGATCGCGATCAACTTCTAGAGTCGGATGAATGAGAACTGCCGCTTGAGGATCTTGAACTATTTTTGTTGGACTCTCCTCTAAGGTGGGACGTTTCTCGCAGAAGACGCGCACCACCTTTTTCGCGAGGGGTTCTTGATTCGGAGCTTGAACGATGACGTGACGTGCTTCTCGAACGACGCGCACCGCCGCTGGTCTTTTTTCCTCCGAGGTGTGACGTTTCTCGTGGATAACGCGCACCACACCCTTTTTTCGAGGAGACCTGGACTCTGAGCGGATCGGAGATACCGTCGATGAGCTGAATGATGAACTGGACGATGTCGAACTTGAACGCTTCCTGCGTCTTTTGGCACGTCTAACTTCCTCTTCCAGTTTTCGAAGCTTCTTCAGGATTCCTTCTTCTTTTTTATGCTTCCTCTTCTTTCCTCGGCGACTTTCATCTTTCTTTAGTGGACTCATGTTCCAAAAACCACTTAAAATACTTTTCTTTTCAATTTTTGCCTTAGCGTTCGATGTGACTCGGAACGCACAGAACTACATAATGGAGAGTCTCGGGAAGACGGACTATGGTGCCATCTAGCGTACAAGCATGGCGGGCAAAAAATTTGAATTCAGATTTAAAATAACTGTGCCGGAACGAGCAGTAACTGCGTTACTACATAATGTGATCTAGAGGACGAGGCAGCGAAGTACAATGAGGTATTTAGCTTTAATTTAAATTGGAATGCATTAATTGTTATCTAACAGTTCGATTTGTCAGTAAGAATAATCATAAATATTACAGGTCGATCCTAATTTAGATTCATTATTATTTCGCTAACTTCTTCTAATCATTTCCCTTTTTGATTTTTGACGAGCATCCATTTACCAACTTTCGGAAGTAATTGAACTAAAAATGACTAAAGAAAATACAGTTACAAAAATAATGTCCAACTTACTGAATTTAATCTAGCGTCCAATTCTACGTCAATCACTTAAACGGAATCATAAATCAGGAAATCCTGTCAACCCCATTCCATTAAATCGCGACTCGCCAAATGTCGAGAAGAAGAATTAATGCAAAATGTTGAAATTTAAGTTCAATCCATCGAATAAAGTCTAATATCAATCAAATATATTAACTTTACTTAATTTACCTCTATCGGAACAAAGATTTTTTTTAATGAATTGAAATTGCTGATTCAACATTGAGCGTCAAGAATCTAGATATAAAATCCTGTTATTTGCAGAGCGATCAATAAATCCTGCATGGGAATTGAGTGAAGATAAGGAAATTGTGCCACCACCTACATTTTATAGCTTTGGAAATATGAATTCCTTGTTCAGAAGGCAATGAAAAATGAAAAAAAAAATAATAATAAAAAACCATTTCCAGTTAAACTATATTAAATTCACACAGAGCTAAAATTAGTGCCATCATATTTAAAGGAAGTTGAAAATATTTCCCGACTGAAAATTCTAAAATAAGATTCTGCAATAAGTCAGCATTACATGAAAGAGACATTTCTTGTTTAATAGTCGATGTAATTTCTCGAGGGACGCTTAATTAGTCTGATTTTATCATCAACATACGAGTACAACAACGAGAGTTAAGCCGTGTGACCAAGAACGATTGACGGCTTCATTTCCATTTAATCCCAGTAAATCTTGTTTAAATCCTGATGTATAAAATAGAGAAACTGCGTGAACAAAAAAGCTTAGTAAAAAAAAAAACTATTTTTATCTATCAGGTAGGGGATTCTAATAAAGTATCTCCGAACATTACTATTGTCTAGATCCCTGAACATCTCGTTTTTAGGTCACGCTAAGACCTCCGTTGACGTCATAAGTTTGCCCTTAGCTTAGCCAATAAGCTTTCAGCACAAACGAAGCTGAATAATCTTTGAGAGGAAAAAGTAACATCCATATTAAAAGCTTTATACTAATTATGCGCCATCTCCGAAGATTAAAGAAATAAAGAGTTTAGTTTATTTCTTATAGTTAAAAACTAAATTGCGATTCTAGAAAATGCACGAAAAATGTTTTGATGAAAGAAACATTTAAGAATAATATTCACAAGTGCTTAAATTCCAGCTTCGAAGATGTAAAAAAATTATTTCCTTTTATTTGTCTATCATTTACACGCTTAATAAATTTGATGAACAGTTTTAGTATTAAAGAATTTAATTTTACAGCTTACATCTGATGTACACCTTTTGTAAAATTGCGAACTTAAAATTATATTATAGAGGTTTCACTGTAATCATTAAAATTATCTAGTATGAAAGAACCAAATATAAATGAACATTCTTTTTTGAAATTCTTCTTGTTTGCAAAATTTTTTCATGGTCATTGAATTCAAAATATTCGAATGCTTAAAACTGAAAATTTTTTTAATTCAAAGTAATAAAAACTGAATTGAAAATTTAAGCACTCAAAGCGGAACTGTTCGAATTTGAAACTTTTAAAATTGACGTTTAACAAACTTTAATTTCAAACCATTTAATGAAACAATTCTAAATTGAATACCGTCAAACTGGAAAATTACAATCCACGGAACCCCTTTTCAATCTTCTCTATTGAACAACAAATCCATAACTAGATTTTTAGATGTTCAAAATTATATAATTATAAGCTATTTCAAATTAGAAACATTAAAAGTTGTACGAATTTAAATTTGGTTTAAAACTGAAAAAAATCATAAGCTTTCTAAAATTTTAAACTGCATGCAAATAAAATAAAATATTATTCCAACAGATACAAAATATTAAACATTATTTTTTTCTCGGAAATTTACGAATATCAGGAATTTGAAATTTCTGTGATTTATTGAATTCCAAAATGTGAAATTTCAATATTATGGATTCTTAATATTTCTGAAGTTTTCTAGTTTCCTCAACTTTCACTTCAGAGAATATTAAATTTTCGTTCATAAACATTATCGGCAGTTTTCTTTTTTACGGTAATTTTACATTTTTTAATTTTTCGATAATTTTTTATTTTGGTAATTATATTTTCGGTACTGTTCAACATTCGGGATTTTGCTTTTTCGGCAATATTATGTCACCCCATCTATTAATTTGAAATTATTTGAAACTTGAATATAACTTATAAACTTGTAATCAGGTGTTTCCTTCGAACTGAAACAGTTCCATTTTCAACGTTAAAACCTGTAAAATATTTAATTTTGAAGTTTACAATTAAATTAAAAAATGAAGCCCTAAAATGAAAATGTTTAAAAGGTAACAGCTGGTAACAGATTTTACAATTACTCAGTGTAAAATGAACGACTTCATACATCAAAAAGTTAACCATTGAATTTAACATTTAAAAAAATGTTGAAATCGAACTTATTTAAAATTGCATTACATCATGTGATACGAAATTTGTGACATTTCAAGCCATTAGATACATTTCTCTTTAAGAAATTTGAAAAAATTCACTGTAATTTCTCGGGTTTTACGGCTCTCATCAAATTCCCCAAGAAAATCTTCTGGAAATAAAAAAAACTCAAATTTTCTCTCAATTAATTTAAAAGTAAAAAACTCCGAATTAAATAGTTTCAAAATTCAAATAAGTTTTTCTCCCTCTTTTTCAATTGGTTATTTTTGTCTCTAATGAGCCTAAAAGAAAGGCAGTTTTGAAATATGTTTTTAATGGTGAATATTTTTCATACTAAATTTGCATATAATTATTCATGATAAAATTCATTACTTTTCAATCGTAAATAAAAATTTTTAAATAGAGACACTAAACTCATGATTCGCTTTGGATTCTTTCTTTTCCTTTTTGGAAAATGTAATAATCTAGAACGATTGGTTCAGAATCAACACCCAAAAACAATCAGAGTCAAGTTTTCAAGGTTGCTCATGTTTAATTTTTGTAGCGTTCCAAATAAGTAAAAAAAATGTATGGACTTACAAATAAAAAAATTATTGAATTTAATGTTACACAATTAAAAATGCAATTTCCAATTAGAATCGTGTCAGCTTAAAAAATATTTCGGACTATGAAAAATCCGTATCAGAATTTTCGACAATCCAGATATATTTTTAACCAAAGCTTCTCAATTGACAGCAAACAAATTTTTTTAAATGTGTAAGTAGTAATATATTAATTATTAAGTATAAATAAAGTATGTATTTGCTTCTGAAGGGACATAATGCTGGGGGTTAAGAGCGGTCAGTTTAGTGATCGTTAAGCATGAAAAATGAATGGTGAATGTTTAATTAGCGTGGGATAAAAGAATGCAGGGTCGCCAGGATAAGAACCTTCACCGACTACATGCATGAACCAATGAACGATAGACCTTGGAAAAAATGCGAACCTGCTCGTCTTGACTTCCAGATCAAGTAAGTTCAGGGTTTTCCAGACATTTCGGTTCGCTTGTCCTACTCTACAACTGAAGAAATGGATAAACAAGATTTCAGGGAATCGAAAAATATTTGTTTATGCAGAGCCACTGGTAAAAACATGTCCTTTGAATTTCCTGTCGAAACTATTTTGTTACACGGAAAAAAAATTCTTGAGGCGAACGAGTGAATCGAGAATATATTAAACTCAAAGAAAGTGTACACTTGGATTAGGTAAAACGTTTAGTTAGAAGAGTTACACATTTAGTTACTTTATGTAAATTGTTCTCGTAAATCAGGAATTTGGACAAAATTGCTAAGTTCGAAAGTTTATTATTTTCGACAGATTATGTATAATTGTATTATCTTCAGATTAGAAACAAAATTTAGTTCTTATAGAAATATATTAACTTATAGTAGTCAATTTTTCGTCTGGTATCGCGAAAATTAATTTCCCTGAAATCCGTGTAATGCCTTTGGAGGTCAAGTTTGTTGTTTTTATCGCGTTTCTTGATATTTCAATATAGTTATCGCCTACAATCGAAACAAATGTAAATTATTATTACTGCATCATAAA
>NC_046662.1:32763391-32765828 GCF_010883055.1 Belonocnema kinseyi | reverse complement strand
GATCCAGGGATCTTTCTAAATTCCTTCGTTCGTTTTCAGCTAAATGTTTGGCTATAATAAGGAATAATATCCCTGTCACAGCTCAATTTTTTTACCGTGTAGAACAAAATATTTAAAATATAAAGGAAGTTCTCTAAAAAATCGCTAAATCGCGTAACTTTTTTGAGCGATAAGATAATTTGTTTACCAATTACAGGTTTTTAACAAAACCTGGTGTGCATAATATAGTTTATTAATTCATTGTCCCTGCGACTGATTACGCTGATTGCGCATGTTGGAATCCACGCCTTCAGCGCCTGCTTCGTTAGAACCTTCTGCACAAGGACGCAACTATCCTACACGATTTTTACTATAAAAATATATAAAATGTCTCTCAGAAAGAAGGACTTAACATATTCTTAATAAATCGCGAAAATAGGGGTTTCTAGTTTTTAAAGCAACAATACATATACTTTTTCTTACATCGGAAATCGGAACGAAGGAAAGGAAAAACATATTTGCCAGTTTTCTACAAAGTTTCCAATATTGACTTTTCTCAAAAGAGGTCAGACACGAAGGTTCCTTTTCATAAAAATGAATTGAATGGAATATTGCCAAAACCTAGCAGATAAAGTAAATCGAACATTCATTTATTCATATTGACGCAGGTTTTGTAGCTGCCAATCTTCTGGTAACAATTTAATACAATCAGTAACTATTAAATAAGGTTTGCTTCAAAATCCCAATTTCCAGATTTTTATCTGGATTTGAAAATTTTTTCTTATATACGTCTAGGCGATCAATAATGCAATGGCAAGAAAAGTTTGTTCCTAAACTGATTTTTAACACTTTTAGTGACAACAGAGGCTTTCACAGCCAAAATGTATATCAAAACAGGGGAAATAGAAAGATTTTTCACGAAAATATGGGCAAAACCATTAATTTTCTACCACAAGAGACCAAATTTTCAACGAAAGAGTTGACTTGAAAGCTAAAAAATGAATATTTTGGAAAGCAGTTACTTTTAAATCCAAAAAGATGAATTTTCAATCAAAAAACGACGACTTTTCTGTTAAAAAAAATAATGTTCAATAAAACAGTTTAATAGTCATTTCTGAAAAAATAGTTTTCATTTTAAAAATTATTTTTACTAAGTATCAATATTGTGAATTTCAAATTTTTTGTCAAAAAGTTATTTTGTTTTTTTAAATAACTATAATAATTAATAAAAAAATATGCTTCAAAATGCTTCAAACCCACCTGAATTCTACGAGTTTTTATTGGCGGGTGACGAGTGACGTGCGTTTTCAAAAATTCGAAATTTTAACCAAAATAGTTCATTTTTTAACCAAAAAAGATTTTAGTCGTAAAAGATAAAAAGTCAAACAAATAGTTGAATTTTTAGTGTAAGAGAAAAATAGCACAAAAAAATATGAATAGGGTTAAGAGTGTGAAGTCTGGACAAGCCATACAAAATTTTATGACCAAGTTCAATTTATCGACAACTGCCAGACTCTTTCGGGTTTTCCCTGACTTTTCATAATCCTACGACCTGTAGGAATCCTGTAATTTATCAAGTATGTCAGTTGGAAAAAATGATAGTCTTATAACTATAATTTTGAAACGGGAAATCGAAGTAAAATGACTTCAGCGGAATAGAAAGAAATCGTCAATATTTTTTAATCGATCTTTAGGCAAGTGGTGGTGAGGGAGGATTCGAAAAATGGGTTACAAAGAAATTTATGCACTTTACTTTCCATAAAGCGACGCAGTCAATGACCTCTTCACACTTTTATCACGCCCTAGAGTCTCTAAACTTTCTTTTTAAAAACGACCAGAATAAACCGAACTCAGACGAAAAATCCTTTCACGAGTAACCTTTCATCCTAAATCACGTGCACATCATCCTCGCCAATAATAAACACGATGAAACTCATTATCAATCAAGGAAGATCCGCCTCGCCATACATACACCCCCACCTACCCACTCAAATTGAACGAAACAATCTTTCAAATATCAAAAATTATAAAAATACGAGATATATTATTGCTTTTTCCTAGAATCAGAAGTGACAACATCAGTTCTTGGGATTGGTTCAATTTCTTTCAATGAAAAGTTGTTTCATTAGACGGCTATATGGTTTACTTGACAAAGGTTAGTTGTTTGCGGTTATGTTTAGAAGAGCCTTAATGATTTATTAATAATCAATCAAAACAAAAAGAACAATTTTATTTTGAATTTTTAGCACGAAAATATGAATTGGCAACAGAAAATGTAATTTTCAAAATTGTTAACCCGAAAATAAGAATTTTCAAAGAAAAAAAATCTCCAACAAACAGTTAAAGCCTCAAATTGTTACTCGGGCTTAAAATATTACATTTGTACTAAAAGGGAAGAATTTTCAAATAAAAAATATGAATTTCTAACCCAAAAATATAAATTTTCAACAAAAAAATT
>NC_046662.1:32756623-32763291 GCF_010883055.1 Belonocnema kinseyi | reverse complement strand
TTTTTTTTTTTTTTTTTTGAAACGCTTTAAACTTTCCAAATCTCTTAAAATGACTCAATAATTTTTTTTTTTAATTTGTGATCTTAAAATTTTGCTTTAAAACCTTGTACATTCCTTTTCGAAATTTTAGAAAGTGTTGTGAAAGCTTTTTCAATTTTCTACCTAGTTCATTTTTCAACCAAATTACTCAATGTTAAACCAAAAAGGATCAATTCTGAACCAAAAATGCAATAATTTGATTTTAAGTATTAAAAATTAACTTTCAAAAAGAAAAAGACAGCTCTACGTGTTACTTAAATTTTCAACGAATAATATTTCAATTTTACATAAAAAACAATTCAATTAAATCAAAAACGGCGAATTGTCAAGAAAATAGATGAATCTGCAACTAAAACAGATTAATTTTCAAACAAACTGTTTCATCCTTAACCAAAAGAGATGAATTTTCCAACTAAAAAGACAATATTGCAAATAAGAAAGATTTTTCAGATATTTGTTTTTTGAACTAATTTCAAAATATTTAAGCTAAAAAGGCAAATTTATTACAAAACATTTAAATGTTCAACAAAAAAATTGAAGACTAATTTTCAGCCCAAAAGATGAATTTTCAACCAAAATTTTTATTTCGTATTCAAAAGGATGAATTTCTTGTCCAAAAAGACGAACGTTCAATCATAATTAGTTGTATTTTCGACCAAAAAGATGACATCTTTACAAAATAATTGAAATTTCCACAAAATAATTAAATTATCAACCAAAAGAGATGAACTCTGAACCAAAAAGACGACTGTTCTAAAAAAGTATATTTTTTAACTAAAAAATTTTCTAAAGTCACGAAAGAAGAAAAGAATCAAACAAATAATTGAACTATCAACTGAAAACGATCAACTAATGACAAAAAATGGGATATTTGTACTTTTAATTAAAAAAAATTAATTTTCAAACAAAAAAGAAAAGAATTTTCAACAAAATAGTTAAATCTTCAACCAACAAAATGAATTTTTAAGAAAATAGTTGAATGTTTCACTAAATAATTAATTATTATCAAATAGTTACATTCTCAAACGAAACAGACTAATTCTAAACCAAATTACATTTCTACAAAAAGAGATAAATTTTTAACCCGAAAATACGTATTTTCTACATAAACTTCAATTTTCTATGAAAATATTTGAATTTTCAACCAAATAGTTTAATTTTAAATAGAAAAAGGAATAATTTTCAACCAAAAATTGAATTATTCAATTATAAGTTGAATAAAATTAACTAAAACGAAATGGCGAATTTTCAACGCGGTAGTTGAAATTTGAGCAAAGGATAAATTCTGGACAATAAATCTAATACAGTTGATACTTCAACTTCAACATAAAGATAAATTTTTAATTTACCACAAAAAATGTAATAGCTGATATTTTAAAAACATAAAAAACATTTTTATTTTCAATAAAAAGTTGAATTCATCAAGAAAAATGAAATTCTAACAAAATAGTTTTTTTTTTACCGAAAAAGATTTTACAGCCAAGAAAAAAAAACCAATTAGTTGAACTATCAACTAAAAACGACCAATTAATTACCAAAAATGGAATACTTGAAGTTTCGGTTTAAAAAAATTAATCTAAAACATCAAAAAATGGATTTTCAATAGAATAGTTAAACCTTCCACCAATGAAATGAATTTTTAACAAAGTGGATAATAATAATTAATACGCACTGTCTATGGCTACGGAATTTTCCGCCACTTTTATAGTTTTTCAGCTCGTTTAGGGTTAATGTTACGGAAAATTCCGTACGCATAGCTACTGCCCCGGCACTGATGAAAGTTACACAGTGCCTAATTTATAAAAAAAAATTCAGCTTTTAAACGAGTAGATAAATTTTCGAACAAAAAATATCACTTTCTAATAAAATAGTTGTATTTAGGCTAAAAAAAAAAATTCAACCAAAAATGGAATTGCTAATTTATTAGGTAAAAATTAAATTGAAACAAAGAAAATAACGAATTTTCAATGGGGTAGTTGAAATTCGAATTAATTATGGTGAATCCTGAAAACGAAATTTAATAGTTGACACTTTAACCTCAACAAAAAGATGAATTTGTAATCCAAAAGGGCAAATTTTATTTCCAAAAAGACGAGTGTTTGAAACAGTTGAATTTTCGACCAAAAAATATAATAGTAGAGTTTTCATATAAAAAGAATGAACTTTCAACAAAAAATAGTTGGATTTTCTTATTGGGTTCCATTAATTCAGTTCGCATTTCGAAGAAATGACGAAAAAAGGGGGAAGTTTTTTGAAAACAAGAGAAAAAAAGGAATTCGTTAAGAAAGAGGGAAATAGGGGAAAGAGCGTGAAATCTGGTATTAATAACTTTTAAAAAAACTGAATAATTTGAAATTGATAGTATGCCATTTCGAATCCAGCACTTGGAAATTACAGTAATATATTTTGAAATCCGTGTTTAAATTCGCCCCTTCAAAATCTTTAAAAATAACAAGCTTTCAAGAAGTTACAATTTGAATTATTCATATTGCTCCGATTTCGACCAGCCGTCAGTAATATCCAGTTCTTCGCTGGTCGAAGAAAAGAACCGAAGTGGCACAAATAAAACCGAATCAACACTGATGAAAAAAGTTTAAAACAGTGATAAAAAGAGGATAATAAAATCAATAAAAAAATAGACAACCTTCTGCGCCATTGTCAAACATGAAATCATCCCAGAGAAGACTGAAAAATAAAAGTGCGCCGGCCTACGATCTCCCATTTCTGCAGTCCATATATGGACATAATGCGTGTCAAAACGTGTCTGTCAAATGCGAAGTGCTCTCAAGTCTCGAGATGTCAATCAAAAACTGTCAACAGTAATGTCGCGCTGCAAGCTTTTCACATGTGAAAAGTTGCTGAATTTTTGATTTTTCGCCGGTGAAATATACAACATGGCGTGGCGTGCGTCACTACCGTGGAAAACGACTACCTTCACTGATAAGCTTTGATCTTTGATAAGCGGACACTGCCACCAGAAGATTTCAGCGATCGAAAAATATACAAAGGGCGAAGACAGGACAATGGGGGATAGAGTCATTTCCGAATCGCTCGCGATAATTAACTATTTCGAGTTATTCGACATGCCAAAGTGCTAATGCTACGGGGTTCACACGGCTCGAGAACTTGCACTTTTCAGGGTTTATTAGCGACAGGTCGCGAAATATAGGGATTGATATGATATTCTGAGACTCTGGAGAATGTCTGATTAAATTCTGCGGGAAAAACTCACCTTTTGAGTGCAGTTAGCGGCCTGGAAAATCAAGGCTTTGGCGAATTTCAACGGCTCCCGTCTACTACGAACTCACGGAGTGCACTGTCGCCGGATACCGCCATCTTGGACTACGTTCGGAACACCTTTCCGGCCGTTTAAAAATTCCGCCAGTTGAATTTTTTTGATATTTTTGTACTTTGCTATTTTCTGCGATTATTTACTTTTAAAAAAATGTCCTTTATCTTATGAAAAGCTTCTTATACTATATTGTATCCTAATCTAGAAAGAAATTGGATTCTATTTTCCAAAATAAGATCTAATCCAAAATTAAGTGGATTTGAATTTTATATCAATTTATGTTTTATATTTTGAATTCTTCCGGTTTTTCAGATAGGAGATTTATTTGTCTGAACATAAAGTTGTTATCATCACATAATTAATTTTTTTTTAATTATCCATAAAATAAAAATTAGGTTTCTCAATGCAGCTTTGAACTTAAATATTTAAAAACTATTTTTCTGTCTATTTCATCTTTAAATTAGGTGTTTATCCTCAAAAAATATAAATAAAAATGGAAAAATGGAACGAAGATTTCTAAACGCAACCGCAAATTTGAAGTTTGAACGCCATCTGTCGTTTTGAAAACGAAAAGCCTAAGCACATGCTTGTCAGCGTGGTTTATAAACTTGTGTTAAATTTGTGTTAATTGTGAGTAATTATTAAACAAAATGCCGAAATCAAAGCGAGATAAGAAGAGTAAGTAAATTTCTTATTATTCTAAAGGTTTTCCTGAATCATTTTTGAGTTCTTATCCATTTTAAAGTACACAATAAGGAAACATAACCTAGAAAGAAATATGCCTAGTTCTCTCCTTCCTTAATTTTATTATAACTTATAACAAAATTAGAATATTATACATTAAGTAAAATTTAATTCTTAAGCAATAATTATTCGAATTCCCGAAATAATCATACCAATTTTCGTTTTCTGGTTTGAACATAACCTGTAAGAGGCGCTATGTTTTCCTATGAATAGGGAAAAATCAGTTTCAATACAAAATACAAATTTCGAACTAATATTTGTTAAAAGTTTTTGAATACTTAAATTGGAACTAAAAATAGACTTTTAGATTTGAGAAGCTTTCAAGTATTATCAGTTTTTTTAAAGTCATATATAATTTTCGTAAGATCCTTGAGTAAATTCATAAAATGTTTGAAGATTTCAAATATGTCAAATCAAATTTTCAGCAAAAAACTTAATTTTTTAACGGAGAAGATGGATTCTCAAAGAAAAATGTCATGATTGATATTTTAACAATAATATAATTTAATTATAAATCAACAACAGTTAAATTCATGAAAAAATACGAAATATTAAACGGATAGTTGATTTCTCAACCAAAACAGATTAATTTTTATCAAAAAAATATGAATTATCAACGAAGAAGATTCATTTACTGAAAAAAGACGAATTTCTAACAAAATAGTTACATTTTCAAACAAACAATTTAATTGTTCACTAAAATAATGAATCTTTAACAAAAAAGTGTATTTTTAACAAAGTAGTTCAACTTTTAACCACGTAATTAAACTTTCGGCAACATAATATTATCTCGCAACGAAAAATGTAATAGTTCATATTTTATTTCAAAATATTTTTATTTTAAATAAAAAAAAATGTTAAAATCACCCATCAAACATGAAATTTTAAACGAATAGTTGAATTATCATCAAAATAGTTATATTTTCAAAGAAACAGATTAGATTTTAACTAAAATATTGCATCTTTAACATAAACAAAAATGTTTTTTTAACAAACTAGTTTAAATTTTAACCAAGTAATCGAATTTACAAACAAAAAATTTGAATTTTCAAAGAAAAATGTAATATTTGATATTTTAAAAATAATATAATTTAATTATAAAACAAAAACTAAATTAAATTCATGAAAAAAATACGAATTCTTAAACGGATAGTTGATTTCTCAACCAAAACAGATTAATTTCTAACAAAAAATATGAATTCTCAACGAAGAAGATTAAGAAGAATACTGCAAAAAGACGGATTTTCAACAAAATAGTTACATTTTCAAACAAACAATTTAATTGTTAACTAAAATAATGAATCTTTAACAAAAAAGTGTATTTTTAACAAAGTAGTTCATCTTTTGATCACGAAATTAAACTTTCAACAACAAAATATTATTTCGCAACGAAAAATGTAATATTTTAATTTTTAATAAAAAAAAAGTTAAAATCACCCATCAGATATTAAATTTTAAACAAATATTTAAATTATCAACAAAATAGTTAATTTTCAAACAAATTAATTTTTAACTAAAATCATGCATCTTAAACAAACAAAAAAATGTATTTTTAACAAACTAGTTCAACTTTTAACCAATTAATCATATTTTCAACAAAAAAATATGAATTCTCAACGAAAAATCTAATAGTTGTTATTTTAATAATAATATAACTATATCATAACGTTAAACACAAAATTAATTCTCTATAATTAAAAAAAATAATTTAAGTTAAAATGTTCTCTCTTATCAATTTTGTTTATAAGCATTTAGAAATAAATTATATCGTGAAATACAATCACTCATTTTAAAATTTTGATTTACAAAATTGATCGTGCAGAAAATCGTAACCTTTTTTAAAAGTTCAATAAACTGAAAACAGCTCCTAAAATTCAGTCACCCAGTTTCGGAAGAAATCAGAAAATAATATTTTTAAATAAATAAAATTATTTTCAATTGCCACTTTATTTATCAACTTTACGGTGAAAGCAAAGTTAAAATAGTTTAAATTGGTCTTTTAAATGCAACTAAAATTTAAAGTGTTCAACATTAAAAACACGTGACTTTTATTTTAAATGTTTCAACGAGTAAAAGATTATAAATAACTTTAAAAAATATAATTAATCCTTTAAATGTACAATAAAAATTGTTGTCTTCGAAAGAACCTTTTTAAAAGAATTATTACGATTTTGATTACAGTTTCTCTGACCAAAACAAAGAAAAAGGGTCTAGAATTAAAGCAGCATATAATTGAAGACATCAGAGAATCCGCGGAAAAGTATGCTCGTATATTTTTGTTTTCTGTACAAAATATGCGCAACAATAAACTAAAAGATTTGAGAGCCGAGTGGATGGACAGTAGATTTTTCTTTGGAAAAAACAAAATAATGGCTCTAGCTTTTGGCAAATCAGAAGAATTAGAAGTTTCTGAAGGTGCTCACAAGTTGGCAAATGCACTCAAAGGACAATGCGGTTTGCTTTTCACGAATAGACCTAAAAAGAAGGTACGTTATTATTATTTTTATTACACCATTAAGCCATTTCCCTTTCGGGGTAGGCGTGACTCACTCGGCAGGGGAAAGGAGTAGTGTGTGGATGGGATAGAGATTTT
>NC_046662.1:32754850-32756523 GCF_010883055.1 Belonocnema kinseyi | reverse complement strand
AAAAATATAAATTCAACAATGTCTTCATAAACCTACAAGGGCCCTCCCACTCCTCGAAAAATATTTTATATCCCGTTCTTCCATGCGGCGGCTCAATTACTGGTTTTAAATATAACGTTCAGATATTTCTAAATATTAAGTAATTGTTCTTTTTCTCAATTAAAAAATGTCCAATAGAATGGTTTAAAAATGGAATATTTTATACTAAATAATATTTGAAACGTAATAAAATCCTTTATTTATGAATATATTATTTTGAAGTAATTTTAAAATTGAATATAGCATATAAAGTTTCTATTGGGCGTTTACAATTGTTCAACGAATAAGACTTTCGAAATAAAATAGTTTAGTTTTTTAGCAATAAAATTTGTATTCACAGTCGATCAACTGAAAATATTTTTTATTAAAAATCTTCGATTTTAAAGACATCTAATTTTTAATTGTATAAGGCTTTCAAATGGCATTTAAAAATTTTTTTAATTAAAATGTACATTTCAAAATTAAAAATCTAAAATGGAAAATGTTGAAAGTGGAAAATTTGCGAATTATGCATTCTAAACTGAATGATATAATTGAAAAGGATACAAATTTAACTACTTATTTAAAAAACGGTTGCAATCAAAAGTTGGATAGATTTTTTTTTAAATATTTGTAAAATTCCCGGTGAACAAAAATGAATTCCCGGTTTTCCGGTCCCTGACAACAAAAATTCCCGATTTCCACGTTTTCCCTGAAATACTGCCACCCTGTTAGATTGATTTAAAGATAATTTGTCTTACAAGTATTCTCGCCTGTTCTGGAGTCAAGGTTTGGCCTTCTTTGCACACTTCGTATTCTTTGACAAGAGTGACGACTCCTTTCTGCAAGGATGTTGGCATTCCTAATTGCCTCAAGTGTGGTTCTATACTGTGTGGAAAATCTGGCATTGGACCTTCTGGTAAAACGATGGTTTCTTCGGCGACGAAACCAGAACGAGCGAAATCTTCTTCTCCATACTCTTCCATCCACTCTAATACCTATTTTCAAATTTAATTTCATGTCATTTAAATTTGCAACTTAAACTTACGTGCTTGGATTTAAATGAAAAATAAGTATTTCTTTTAAAACTTCAATTATTCAAGTCACGTAAAAAGCTTTTGACAAGGTAGATAGAAGTAAACTTTGGTAAATTCTGAAAGAGTATGGAGTCAATGGATGGATCCTACAAGCTATAAAAACAATATACACAGGTAGCAAAGCGAGTGTAAGAGTGAATGGGAAAATGAGTGACAGTTTCGATATTATTCAAGGAGTTAGACAAGGATGCGTTATGTCTTCATGGTTATTTATATTATTTATGGACAAGTGTTTAAGAATGGCTCTCTTCGACGAAGAGGGTGTGGATCTCGAAACAGTAAGGGTACGAGGGTTAGCGTTCGCAGATGATAAGTTTGTTACGGCAGAGTCTATCGAAGACCTACAAAGAATGTTGAATAAACTAGATGCAAGCATGATGAGAATGAGCCTCAAAATTAACGAAAATAAAACCGAATCTATGGTGTTCGAAGGAAAGAGTGAAAAAACACTATGCGATATTTTATTAAATGATGAGAGAATTGAACAAGTTGACAAGTTCGTATACCTTGGTAGCTTATTTACTAGGGACGGGAAGATAGATGAGGAATTAGATAGAC
>NC_046662.1:32749169-32754750 GCF_010883055.1 Belonocnema kinseyi | reverse complement strand
AAAAATATAAATTCAACAATGTCTTCATAAACCTACAAGGGCCCTCCCACTCCTCGAAAAATATTTTATATCCCGTTCTTCCATGCGGCGGCTCAATTGTAAATTAAATTTTCAAAACTAAATTTTGAACTCATCATTTTAATTGTTCAATTTAAAAAAAAATTTATTTGAAAAAAATGTAAAACATGTAAATATTTTAAGATTTTGAAATAAAATTTTGAAGAATTTTAAGGAATTTGAAACTATTTAAAATTAAAATAATTTAGTTTTTAACTTCAGAATTGTTCAGTTTATAAAAAAAAAATGTAATCGTTCATTTTTTAATGTTTCGAACTTAAAATTGCTTTAAACGATATAACTTAAAAGAAATTTTAATACATTGATTCCTTAATTTAGAGCATTGCAAATTATAACGTGGATTTATATTTTTTAAACTGAATCTGAACCTTTGAACTCTATAATCTATAAAAGTTAAAACAATTTAGGTTGGCAGTTTAACTGCGTTTAATTTAAAATTGTCCAGTTGAAAAGCTTTGAGTGCTTCAATTTACAGCTCAGTTTTTATTACTTTAAATGGGAAAATGTTTGGCTTCAAAGTTCGATTTTTTAAATTTCATTGCACATGAAAAATGTGTGCGAACCGGGAAATGACCGGTAATTTTTTTCTTTGATTAAAACGGCTACCCTGATATTGGAGAAAAATGAACGCAAAATCTAGGCTTTCAATAAATTAACCCATGGGGTCGTTAACCACTATCGAATTAAGGTCTATACTGATTTATAAATTTTCTTGAATTATTTTGAAATATTTTAGTGTATTTAAAACAATGCCAAGGAATTTTGAGTAGATTTTAATAATTTGGAGGAAATACATAGGAATTTAAAGATTTTATGGTATTTTTAAAAAACTTAAGGAACATTTAGTATATTTTAATAATTTGAAGGAATTCTAAAGTATTTTCAAGATTTGGTGGTACTTTAAAAATTTTTAAAGCATTCCAAAGTATTTTAAAAAATTTTAGAGTATTTAAAAAAAATCATGGAATTTTCATGAGCTTTAGAAAATTTAATGTGATTTGAAATATTTGAGGGCATTAAGCATTTTAATGATTTTAGGGTATTTTTAAAATTCTCGAGACCATCAAAAAGTTTTCAAGGGATTTAAAATATTTTAGGGTATTTAAAAAAACCGTAAGGAATTTTCAATAAATTAAAAAAAAGATCGAGAAATTTCCAAGGATTTGAATTTAGGATATTTGAAAAGGTCCCAAGGGATTTTGTACGTTTTCTGAGGACTTCAATGATTTTAATGAAGCTTAAGAGTTTTCAAGGTATTTTAACCAATTTTCCAGGATTTTAGGAAATATCAGATTCCATGTAATTTCATTAGGTTTTATAGTATTTTAAGGGATTTTAAGGCATTACAAGAGGCTTGGAAGAAAGTTAAAGATTTTAGGAAACTTTGAAAGATTCTAAAGAATTTTCAATTGACTTAAAGCAGGGTGGCCGCTGGACCGGGAATTTTTTGTGACCGGGAAATGACCGTGAATTTTGTTTTCCGGTAATTTTACAAATTTGTAGACGAAAAATCTGTACACGTTCGGTTTCAACAGTTTTTAAATGATTATTTGAATTTGTATGTTTAAAAATTTTCCATTTAATATTTTTATTTCTAAGCTTACATTTTTAATTTAAAGAATTTTAAAATGCTTTCTTAAAGACTTGAACAATTAAAAAATAAAAGCCTTTGATGTTGCAAATTTTGCATAAAAATATTCTTCTTTAATAAATAAATAAATTTGTTATAAATTTATCTGTACTTTAAGTAATAAAAAGTGAACAAAAACAGTTTGACAAAACGATTTTAAACCAGTTCAAAATTGAAGAATTTAAAAGATAATCATGCAAATTTTAGAAAGATTTCTTAAAATCTTCTAGAATCTTTTTTGAAAATTTTGTTTAAATCTTTGAAAAACTTTTTAAATATTCTCTTAAAATAATTTTTCAAAATGAAAAATAATTTTTAATTTTCCTAGGTATCTTAAGAAAATGTTTTTATTTATTTCAAGCCAATCACAATTCTTGAAAAGAATCTAATTTCTTTGTTTTAAATCTGCGAAAATCTAAATTTTGTTTTATATTAGGCTATAGTTTCAAGTTTTGCATTAAGTTTGAATCTTTTCAAAACTTTTACATATCTCTTAAAATTACTCAAATTTCGTCTACAAATAATAAATGTTCAATTGTTATTTATACATCCAAATTGTAAAAAAAATTTCTAAAATTTGCAGGATTTTCTGAAAATTGTGGAAAAAAATTCAATTCAGTTCTGAAAAAATGTCCAAAATAATTTTCAATTTAAAACAAATTTAGAACAACTTCTAGATTTCCCAAGATTTTAACATAAAATTTTGAAGCTTTCCAAGGATGTTTAAACTATTTAAAAAGAAAATCATTGAATTTCTAATTTAAGAAGTGTTTAGTTAAAAATTTTTCAATTTTTTAATATTCAATGTTTCTACTTTAAAATTCCATAAAATTATATAATTTAAAACATTTTAAAGTTCATTTATTGATTTTTTAATTTAGAGCATTGAACATGTTAACGTCGATTCATATTTTTTTATATTGAAAAATGTTAGTACCCTCAATTTTATACGCGTAAATTATTGAGCATTTGAATACAAAATTTTTTAATTGAAAGCTTTTAAATTTCAATTTTAAAAGTTCAAAATTTAACAGTTCCACTTTAAGTGCTTTCATTTGAACCTTAGTTTTTATTACCTCAAGTGGAAATTTTTTTAGCTTTATTGTTCCATTTTTAAATGTCATTGAACGTGAAAAATGTTTGCGAACCGGAAAATGACCGGGAATTTATGTCCTCGATTAAAACGACCACCCTGTTAAAGGGACTTCAAAAGATTTTCAAGGATTTTAAGTATCTGAAGGCATTTGTAATATATTTCAATAATTTGAAGTGATTCAAAAGGATTTAAAAGATTTGAAGATATTTTCAAAAATTCCAAGGAAGATTTACTAGATTTCAATAATTTTAATGAATTCTAAAGGATTTGAACGATTTTAGAGTATTTAAAAATGTGTATACCTTCCAAATTTTTCAAGAGATATAAAAAGTTGTAGGGTTATTAAACAATTTTCAAGGTATTTTCAAGAGCTTTAAAAATTTTCAAGGGATTTTAAAGGATTTTAATCATTATTAATTACTTAAAACAATTTCCAGGAACATTTAGTAGATTTTAATAATTTAAAGAAATTCTAAAGGAATATCAAGATCTTCAAAAGGTTTCAAGGGATTTGAAAGATTTTAGAATATTTCTAAAAATATGCAAGAAATTTACAAGGGCCTTAAAAAGTTTCAAGGGATTTTAATTATTTTAGGATATTTTAAAAGATTCCAATGCATTTTCAAGATATTTAAGAAATGTTCAGAAATTTCGAAGGATTTAAATATGATTATAATAATGAATTTAAAGAGTTTTCATGGGGTTTAAAAAAGTTGTATAGTAAATGATTTGAAGGGAGTTTGAGAACTCTCAAGACATTTAAACTTATTTTTCAGGATTTCAAGAAATTTCAGATTTCATGTAATTTCATGGGGTATTATAATATTTTAATGGATTGCAAATAATTCATTTAGAAGAATTGAGAATTTTTGTAGGACTTAAAAGATTTTCAGATATTTCAAGATACTACCAAAATATTTTAAAGAATTTTAAAGATTTTAGAATATTTTAAAAGTTTCGGAGGAATTTTCAATTGATTAACGAAATTTCTAGAGATTTCAAAAGACTTTAAATGATTTTAAATATCGTAGGGTATTTAAAAATATTACAAGAAATTTTAAATTGATGTTAATAGTTTTTCAGAGTTTCCAAAGGATGTTAAAGATTTTATGGTATTTTTAATAATTCCGATGAAATGTCTTTCTTTTTTTACTTACATTACTAGTGAACATAAGTCAATTTTTGGGTTCGAATTTAGTCGGCTTTGGTCAGTTTTTCGAAACTTTCAAATCAATTAAGCTGTGTCTACCCTCAGATCAATGAATTATTTATAAACTTTAATTTCAAAATCTTTTATTCCATTTCGAAAAGATTTTACATTAACAATTAAAAAGATTAGAATTAATTTTTTTAAAACATTAATGATCAGCGATAAATGAAAAAGTGGTCAGGAAATTAAAAAAAAAAGTCTTCCACCACCTTGTTTAATAACTGAATTTAAATATTCGAAGTCATATTTATTTTCATCCAATTAAAAAAAACTATAACTTTAAAATATCGAGCAAAAATATGAATTTTTAATCAAAAAGATTAATTTTCAACAACATTCATACATTTTTAATAAAATACTTAAATTTTGAACCAAAAAAGATATAATTTTAGCCAAATATATAATAGTTAAATTTATAGTTAAAAAAATTAATTTCCAACAAAAAATACATTAATTTTCAGCAACTAAAAATGTTGAAAGTTTAGAATTTTGATCTTAAAATATTAATGGTCAGGGAAATCTAACAATTGCATCTAAATATTCTAAGTTATATTAATTTTTTTCCAGAAACTGCTGGGAAGAGCTTTGGCTACTTTTAAGTTAAAACCGCTTGGAGTTTACACAAAGAAACACGGATACAAGAAATTGTCGAATGACACTGAAAATGAAATGGACGTAGACGAAGAAAAAACGTGAAGTGAATCAGAGTGTAAAATATTTTTAATAAATAAGTTGTTAGTAAACTTGACGTTGATTTCATTTAACTTAATTTATTAAGGATTCGAAATCGTAAATCTAAAATTTTTCTGAATCTAAATAGATTCGTGGTTCATTTTCCAACATTTTCTTATAGATTTTACGGAAAATTTTATATGATTTAAAAACATATAAGTTACAGGCGTTTCTTTATTATAGTGCAAAAATGCCAGTAAATTAAATATGAATGACAGCATTTTTTTACTTTACTTACAATTCTGTAAGATAAGCAGGTTAATTTTCTTATTACAAAAATATGTTTCGCTGCCTCTGGAATTATCCCACATTCTATTTTTAATATTTCCTTAACATTTAAAAAACATAAAAAATACATTTTCAAGATATTTCTATTTCCTGGTGTACTATTCATTAAAGTAAAATTAAATTTGACTATTTGATTCTGATTTGAATTTATTAGAAAATTCTATTTTCTACGTTTTTCGGATATAATTGTCACATAATTGTATCAAATTATTTTATTTTCATATCGAAGTTTTATGTTTAAAGTGACAGTCAGAAAAATATAACATTTATGCACATGGTGAATTTGAAAAAATTCCAGATCTATAATTTAAGATTTTGATTAAACAAGGCAGGCGCATACAACAGTATTTTCATTTATATTTGATGTGATCACAGTTAAATACCTTTATTGTTAATTAACAGTTAAAATGGTATTTTTACAATAAATGAAAAATATCCATTTTTCTATATTACATTACATTGTTTACATTTAAACATTATTTTTGAAAATCAAAACATATCACAATCGATTAATTCTTGATAGTTGGAGTAAAAAATTTGAGCTCTG
>NC_046662.1:32727842-32749069 GCF_010883055.1 Belonocnema kinseyi | reverse complement strand
CTCGATTCATCCTATCAATTTTACGGTGTGCCAAGGATCTTTCTCATATAACGATTTGATTAAGTTTTCAAATTTCAAGATTTTAGCTATTCCTGAACAGCAGAAAATACCTTTTTTTAGTACGAAGTTGCAACTGTTATACATAGTTGACAGAGGAACAACTTTGTTAAAAATTCTTTTTTTCTTTGGTTGAAGGTTCATTATTTTAGTTCAAAACTCATTTATTTTCTTAAAAACTTAACTGTTTTGTTGAAAATTCGTTTTTTTTTCTTGAAAATTAATTTTCCAACTGACAGTTTAACTATTCCATGTTTGGTTTAACATTTATCTTCTTAGGTTGACTAATTCAACTTTTTGGTTGAAAATTCATTTCTTTGGTTTAAAATTTAACTGTTAGGTTGAACATTCCTTTAAAAATTCAAAATTTAGTGGGACGTATTTAAAAAAGTTTTAGAGTATTAAAAAAAATCATAGAATTTTCAAGAGTTTTAGAAAGTTTAAAGTGTTTTGAAATATTTTAGGGCATTAAGAATTTTAAAGGTGTCGAGATAATCAAAAAGTTTGAAGGGATTAGCGATTTTATGGTATTTTTCAAAATTTCAAACAGTTTTTGAAAAGCTTTAAAAAGTTTCAAGAATTTCAAATATTTTAGGGTATTTTAATCATTTTCAAGAAACATTGAGTATATTACAATAATTTGTAGCAATTCTAGAGTATTTTCCAGATTTTAGGATACTTTTAAAATGTTAGGACATTTAGAAAATTGCAAGGTATTGGAAATATTTTAGGGCATTTAAAAAGTTTCCAAGACATTTTTAAAGGATTTTAATAATTTTAAAGTATTTAAAGTATTTATTTTTGCTTCAAAACTTAACTGTTTTGTTGAAAATTCGTTTTTTTTTTCTTGAAAATTAATTTTCCAACTGACAGTTTAACTATTCCATGTTTGGTTTAACATTTATCTTTTTAGGTTGACTAATTCAACTTTTTGGTTGAAAATTCATTTCTTTGGTTTAAAATTTAATTGTTAGGTTGAACATTCCTTTAAAAATTCAAAATTTAGTGGGACGTATTTAAAACAGTTTTAGAGTATTAAAAAAAAATCATAGAATTTTCAAGAGTTTTAGAAAGTTTAAAGTGTTTTGAAATATTTTAGGGCATTAAGAATTTTAAAGGTGTCGAGATAATCAAAAAGTTCGAAGGAATTAGCGATTTTATGGTATTTTTCAAAATTTCAAACAATTTTTGAAAAGCTTTAAAAAGTTTCAAGAATTTCAAATATTTTAGGGTATTTTAATCATTTTCAAGAAACATTGAGTATATTACAATAATTTGTAGCAATTTTAGAGTATTTTCCAGATTTTAGGATACTTTTAAAATGTTAGGACATTTAGAAAATTGCAAGGTATTGGAAATATTTTAGGGCATTTAAAAAGTTTCCAAGACATTTTTAAAGGATTTTAATAATTTTAAAGTATTTATTTTTGCTTCAAAACTTAACTGTTTTGTTGAAAATTCGTTTTTTTTCTTGAAAATTAATTGTCCAACTGACAGTTTAACTATTCCATGTTTAGTTTAACATTTATCTTCTTAGGTTGACTAATTCAACTTTTTGGTTGAAAATTCATTTCTTTGGTGTAAAATTTAATTGTTGAGTTGAAGATTCTTTTAAAATTTCAAAATTTGGTAGAAAACTCATGTATTTTGTACAAAATTAATTCTTTGCTTGTTTTGAAAATTCATTTATTTCATTGAAAATTAATTTTTTGTTGAAAATGTATCTGTTTTGATAGATTTATTTAATCTTTTTGGCTCAAAATTCATCTGTTTGGCTGAAAATTTAATTTTTTTGCTTAAGCATATAACTATGTTGTTGAAAATTTGTTTTTTGTTGTTGAAAATAAATTTCTTGACTGGAAATTTATCTATTTCATGTTTGGTTTAACTATGTTCTTCATTTAAAAATTCAGCTATTTTGTGGAAAATTTATTATTTTGTAGTAGAATATTTATCTCGGTAATTTTGTTCATAATATAATCTTTTTTGGTATCAACTTAATCTTTTTGGTTGAAAAATCATTTATTTGATTCAAAATTATTTATATTTTTCCATTTATAATTAATTTTTTTTAACTAAAAATTCAACCATTCTATTTTTTGTCGAAAATTTATCTTTTTCGTTACATTCAATCTTGATGATTGAAAATTCATCTATTTAGTCGAAAATTGAACTATTTTGTTGAAAATGTATCTTTTTTTCTGTAGAAAATTCAACTATGGGGTTAAAAATTCATTTTTTTGTTTGTTGATTAATTAATCTAATTAAAAATTCATTTCTTGGCTTAAAAATTTAAATATTTTGTGGAAAATATTTTTTTTAATGAAAATTCTTTTTTTTTAATTGAAATTGTAACTATTCCATTTTTGTTAGAAAGTGGGTCCTTTTTAGTTTAAAATTCCATTATTTTAGTAGAAAATCCATATTTTTGTGTTTTAAATTCAAATTTTTTGTTAAAATTTTCTCTCTTTGGTTTTAAATTAAGTCTCTTCTGCTTGAGGATTCAAATAATTTATTAAAAAGTCTTTTTTTTTTGGTTTCATTCCACTGGTTTCTACTGAAAATAAAAATTTGGTGCGTGGAAATATCAACTAAGCTCTTATATTGAAGATTCATCACTTTGGTTGAAAATTATTTATAATAATTGAAAATGTAATTCTTTCTTTTTTTGTTCAACACGTATCTTGTTGAATAATTTTTGGTTTTCAAAAATAAGTATTTCAATTTAAATAATGGAATGAAAATATTGAAAAATGGTAACTTTTCACCTGTTGTAAAAATATGCGTTTTGATTGAGGTTTAGCAATACAGTTGCTTTTTTTGATCATGTAAAATAAAAATAGTAATAATTCTGCCTAATATGTCTCGCTTTAGTTAAATAATAAAATTTTTCATCAGTAAATATTAAATTTTAATGTATAGAATTCCTGAAAATAAAACCAAGAATCCAAAGACCAAAGTTAGAAAATCAGCATAAATTGCTCCTATTGTAATATAAAAAAAAGATTCTCCTTTTTAAAAAATCTCTGTACAAAAATAAAAAAAGAGGAAAGAAAAATGAGAAGGCAACCGACCATTTCGTATGTTGCCTTCTCATTTTTTTTTCTTTATTTGGTCCTTGGATTCGTGGGTTTATTTTCAGGAATTCTATATACATTAACTTGATTATTGGTCGTTAAATATGATTTTAAATTTGATTTTAATCTAATTTAAATTTCTTAAGCTTAATATTACATTTTTGACAGCTTTGTTAGATATAAATTCTCTAGATTCTTTCCTCAGAATTTTTCAAATGACCTAATTGCCTTTGAGGAACAGCGACAACAATGTTTTCGAGATTTTTGTGACGGACTTATTTTTTAGAGAAGAACAAAACAAGTAAACATCGCATAATAGATGACTATTCCGTGACATTTCATAAGTTTCGGTGCATCCAGCTCTGAATTTCTAAATTTAAAGTTTTAAAAACAATTTAAATATAATATACTAAAAATATTCTCTTAGTTATAAAATCATGGGTGTGATTTACGTGGCAATCTTTATTATTTCAACGGTTTGTGTAAGTATCTTTTTATATTTTAGATAATATTAAAATGAGCGAAATAATTATTTCTTTATGCCTAAAAAAATAAAATATTTACAGGGATTATATTTCTTTCTTTATCGGAGCTCCGTAATGCCGAGTAAAATGTCTTTCGTGTCGAGTATCAAAAAACGCCAGAGAAGCGCGACTTCAATAGATTCTCTCGAGATTTTGAACAGCGATCACATTACTGGATGTCCACATGGGTGTAGCAACAGAGTCTCCAAATACGAAGTAATTTATATTTTTAATTTCTCGATTTTTTTCGTTACTCTTCAAATTTGGAAATTTAAAAAATTAAAATAGAGACGACAAATTGTTTTTTTATAGGAAATAAAATAATTATTCGACAGATTAATGTTATTTTTAAATTAAATAGTCGGGATTCTAAGCAACTTATTTATTTTGAAATTAACTATATCTTTTTTTTGCCATGATTTTTTTAACGATGGCTATATATATATTTTTTTACTTGTATTTGTTTCACTTTATTTCAGAGCAAAACGCGTTGGCCAAGCAAAACGTCAGTCTCCAGTAATCAAGATTGAAATTAGAATTCTATCTCTCAAATTCCCGTTTTTCGTCGGAATTATAATTTTTAAGTTATTTTGTAAATATAAAAAGAGATTCAAAATTGTACAGCATCATCTGAATTCTCAATAAATTGGATTGTAGAATCTGGGTATAATAATTGTAGAAATTAAGGACTATACTAAATTAAAATATAAAATTCATAAATTAATTAGGGGTTTACATTTTTTGGAAAATAGGGTATCTTTAAATAAGGTATAATAGTGGGATATTTATCTAAAAAGAAGAGATTTGATTTGAAAAAACGGGAATATCCCGCATTTCAGCTGATATATTGGAAATACATGTTCTGACAATTCCAGGTATCTCAGCGTTTTTACAACCAAGTAGTTGAATTTTAAACTAAAAAAGATCATTTTTCAAACAAATAGTTAAGTTTTTAACAAAACAAAAAAAATCAACCAAAAATAGAATAGTTAAATTTGCAGTTAAAAAATCGACAAAAAAAGCAAAAAAATTTTCAACAAAATAGATCAATTTTAACCAAAGTGATTTTCAACTAAAACTATACATTTTTACTGGAATAGTTAAATTTTTAAACAAAAAGATTAATTTGCAACCAACAAAGACTAAATTTAAAAAAAAGTTGTAATCCCAAATCCGAATTTTCGTTTAAAATGAAAATTGTAAAAGTTAATATCTCAACCAAAGTGTTGAATTTCCAATCAAAAAAATTAATTTTTAACCAAAAAGCTTCATTTTCTATCATAAAGGACGAATTTTCAAAAAACAAAATCAAACGAATTTTCTAAAAAAAATTTTTTTTAACAACAATGATTAAATTTTCTAACTAAAGAGAATTTTTAACAAAAAATATAGTATGTAGTTTATTATTCGACCAGATTGAAGTCATAACAAAATGTCAAGTAAACTGATGAATTTTTAAGTAAAAATATGAATTTTCAACTGAGAAGCTTAATTTTTTATAAAAAGACGAATTTTGAACAAAATACATTAATTTTTAACAAAATACTTAAATTTTAAACTGAAAAGGATAAATTTTCAATCAAAAATAGAATCGTTACATTTTCAGTTAAAAACATTGATTTTTAACAAAAAGAAACGAGTTTTGAAAAAAATAGTTAAATTTTCAACTAAAGTGATTAATTTTCAAATAAGATGATGAATTTTATACATGCATAGTTGAGTTTTTAACGAAAATTGTAATAGTTGATATACAGATCAGCAAAGATTGTAATTTTTAACAAAACAGTTGTATTCATCCAAAGACGAATTTTCAACAAAGAAGAATTTTTCTGTCAATCAAAAAAGACGAATTTTCAACTAAGAAAAATTTGTCAGTCAAGAGAGAAAAAAATGGCAATCAAATTTGATGTTTCAAGCAAAAAGATGAGTATTTGGCCAAGGAGATTGTTTATCTACCAAAAAGTTAAAATTTTCGACAAAATATATGACTTTTTAACAAAAAATAGGATAGTGCAATTTTAAGTAAAAAAAAAAGAAATAAAAAAAAGAATGTTCAAATAAATAATTAAAGTTTGAACTAGAATGCAGTAAAATATAGTCCGCTCTCTGACTAGTGCCGGACATGGGCTGGTAGGGGAGTATTTTTCGTAAAAACTAACCTTACCCCACTCTTGGCACCTGGATGCGCATTCAAATTTGCGTACGCACACTCTGAATATTGCCGGTCGTTAGTTATCTTTTTTTCCCGGCAAGTACGAAGCGTGTATGTTGTGGATGTTTTTTTTTTTATTTTTAGTCGACAAAAACGAGTCGGTTTCTTACAAGCACTGATTTGGTAAGTATTTTATTGTTATTTTGGCTTTGAAGCATTCATCTGGCACATAGCCTATTTTTGTACATATATAAAAGTGGCACTATTCAGAGAGGCTGGATTGAAATTCTGGTGCTGGAAGCGACAGCGCGATGGTGGGCGATGTGTTCGAACAAGAATTAGAAGAAACGGTACTATTCGGAGCGGAATTATTTAGAAAGCGGACTGTAATTAAATTTAAAATAAAAAATTAATTTGAACAAAATAGTTAAATTTTTAACCAGAGATGAATTTTTATTTAAAATGTTGAATCTTCAACTCAATTCTCAACGAGAAATGTAATAGTTGATATATGGACCAAAAAAGACTGTAATTTTTAATAAAAAAAAGTTGAACTCAACCGAAGTTGAATTTTTAACTAAAGTAAGAAAGATTTTATGGGCAAGGGAGAAAAAAATTAATTTTTGTTGTTCATTCAAATATTTGAATTTTAAACTACATATAAATAATTAGTTTTCAAGCAAAAACAGAAGATTTGAATTTTCAGTTAAAAAATTAATTTAAAACAAAAAAAAAGGAATTTTCCAACAAAGAAGTTCATTCAATCTAGTAATATAAATCTACTTTTATAAATGAAAACATATAAAAAATTTAATTTATACTACAATTTCAAAAAAAAAAATGGAAGCAGGCTCTTAAAAAACTTCCCTGACTTTACAAAAAATTTTCGCGTTTTTCAGGTATCTAAAAATTCCTTAAATATAAAAAAAATAATTAGAGAGGTGCTAAAAATATCAAAGAATAAACTTGGGAATTCACAGAATCTGAAATTTATTTATACCACGTGGTGCGTAACTAACATAAAATATAAAATCAAGTCCTACAAATTTCAAGAGTTTCATAAATTACAGAAAACGAATTACACAACGTGTGTTCTGCATTTCCTAGGGAGTATTACCGAATATGCCAGAAAACAATCGACCAGCGAATAATTGTATACAAAGTCAAAAAAAATTATCATTTCCATGTGCAGTAAATCGTCAATTCGCTTAATTCGTACTATCGAGAAGGACCACAAATCAAGTACCAACTTCCTAATTTTATTTCACGGTGCAATCGATAAATGCAGCGTGCTCACAACACATAATAATACATTTAACGCTTCTTTGGTAAAATGCAGGAGTCCCCTCTCTTTACCACCGTTACAAATGATACAAAAAAAAAAACAAAAAAAAAAAAAAAAACGAGTAGTTTCTTATTCATCAAAAATTATTCTACACATTCAATACTCAACAGAATGATCTCTCGGTTTTTCTACTAAGCAAACATTTAAATTTCTAAAAAAGAAAAAGTACAATTGAACTAAGAGAGAGACGGAGTTTCATTAATAAGATTAATAAGAACAACAGGCTCGCTTTAGGAATCTAATATTCAAAAGATAGAAGTTCCCTCGCAGAGATTCTCTCATAAAATGTAGATTATTTCGGAATGCTACCGTACAAACGGGAAATAAATGAATACAGTACGTAGTAAAAATATTTGATCGGGGTATCACAAGTCCTATCTTCAATTCACTCCTTTACACTATACACAGTTTGGGTGACCAACTAAATTGACATCTCACAGAAAGAATAAATAGCAATTTAATGGTGATTGAAAATGTACAATGAAATCCCAGCAAGATCAAAGCGCTTTTAAGAGAAAAGTTGCCAATTCCAACTATAAAGCGTTCTTTTATTTCAAATTACTTTTACCTTTTAAAATGACTCAAAGAGTTTGACTATCTTTAGCAAATTTGACTCGCTTTATAATCGAAGATTAACAAATCTGAGGTACGGGAGAAATATGTACGGTGATTTCTTCATTAGAATCACTGGCAAGGACTAGATTTTGCTTTCGCTTCACAATTGTTTAGTTTTTCAGACCAGAGACTTTCCCTAGGGTTTTGAAATCCAACAATAAGTCCTACTATAATTGACAATACCTAGATCAAGTTTAGCTTTAAAGCTGTGTGCTTGGCAATAACTATTTTTTTCTTTTGTTTTCATCCAAAGTAATTAAATTTATGAAGGCAAATAATTGTAGATCCTTTCGCCAGAACGTCCTTGGAATTGTAATAAATTCACCAGGGCACATTTTAAATTACAATAGGCACCGAATTTCCGTAAGAACTTAAAATCTAAGACAGCCAGTGTCGGTAACTTATAGTATAATTTAATTCTGATAAATATCACCTGCCTTGGAATGTGTTTGAATTTAAACACCAAAGACGAGAAGGTTTAGTCGTGCTGACGAGTCAATTTCATCAACGCTTGCTACAAGAATCCACAGTGATTGAAAACGCATCAAACTATACAAAATTCGCTGAAATGATGTTCCTAAAAGCACCAAACTGAAGATAATTACATTAAGTGCATTGCACTGCATTTATTTGCGCTTCGAAGAGAAGAAATGATTTAAATAGCGATCGCAAGTTCGCCTACGACGGACTCGAAACTTGACGTTTCGGGAATTGGTTCCCGCCAATACGCAAATTGACTGAATTCCTCTGCCGCTTCTTCTCGAAAAGCAGGAAACAGATGATCGACGATGAAACTCATGTTTGAATATCTGAAACGACAGAAAAAAGGGGCTAATTAGATTTCTTTTAATACGGAAAATTGCAGTGAATGTCATGAAACAGGGTGTCTACTCAAATCCTGGAAAAATCCCCTGACAACATGAATTTTTAACGATCGAGTTTAATTTTTAACTAGAATAATTCGATTTTCAAATAAGAAGATCAGCTTTCTACAAGGAAATACGAATTTTAAAGAAAGTACATGAATTTTCAACCAAATACTTGAATTCTTCACTAAAAAGGTACATTTTCAGCCAAAAATGGAATACGTAGTTCAGTTTCAAACAAAGTACTAAATTTTCAACTGAAAAAAAATAAATTTTCAACAAAAATTGAAGCTTAATTTTTAATTAAAATCATGGAATATTCAACTGAAGAGATACGTTTTCAGCCAAAAATGGAATATGTAATTAAGTTTTCAAACAAAATGATGAATTTTCAACTGAAACAATCCATTTTTCACTGGAATGGTTGAATTTTAAGCAAACAAAAAAAAATTAATTTTCATCTAAAAGTATGAATTTTCAACTAAAAAAGATAAATTTTCAACAAAAAATTGAAATTAATTTTTTAATTAAAAAAAAAATTAATTTTCAACTACACTTATTGAATATACAATTAGATTAGTTAAAAAACTTAATTTTCAATTTAAAAATATGCATTCTGCACAATTAAATAATGAATCTTCAACAACAACAATAACTTTTAGCAATAGAATTTAACTTTCAACTGGAAGACTTCAATTTTTAAACAAAAAGATGCATTTTCTACAAGAAAATACGATTCTTCAACGAAATACATTAATTTTCAATTAAATTCTTGAATTTTCAACTAAAAACGATCAATTTTTAATTAAAAAAAAAAAATATTTTCAACTTAAATGGAATGATTAAATTTTGTTGAATTTTAAACTAAAAGATATCAATTTTCAAACAAAAATATAATCCTTCTACAAGAAAAAAAGAACGTTTGAGAAAATACATGAACTTTTAACTAATAAGGTGAATTTAAAACCAAAAATCGAATAGTTATGGCTTTATTTAAAAACATTTATTTTCAACGAAGGAGATAAAATTTCAGCGGAAGATTTAAGTGAACTTGTTAAATTTTTAGTTAGAATAATTAATTAAAAAAGACGAACTTGCAACAAAATAGTTCAGTTTTCAACCAAAGGGATGAATTTTCAAAAGAAAAAAAATGAATTCTTGGCAAAAAGTGTAATAGTTGATATTTAAATCAGAAGCGAATTTAATTTTAAAAAAACAACAAAAAAAAAACAGTTTAATTGAACCAATAAAGACACATTTTTAACATAAATTGAATTTTTTACTTATAAAAAAATAAATAAATTTTCAACCAAGTAGTTGAATTTTCCACCAAAAATATAATAGTTTAATTTTTGGTTAAAAAAATTAATTAAAAAAGAAAAAATTTTGAACTAAATATATAAATATATAGTAATATGAAGCTACTTTTACAAATACAAAATATAATTTTATAAACACAAATTCCCTGACATTTCCAGGGTTTTGTAGTTATATAAAAATTTCCTGACGATTCCAGGTTTTCCAGAAGAGTAGACCCCTGTTATAGGTGATGATAACTGGTTGAACGTTTCTACAATAATTGAAATAAGTGATTAGATCAATTCTTGAGAATGATTTGCAGAAGAAATTGGGATTTTTTAAACTATAAAGGACATATCATATTACAGAGGTGATAATTCGATTCATGTCCATATTTATTCGTATGACACAATTTTTTTAAGTCTATTTTTTATAATAATGTATTCTTATTGAAATGAAATATCTCTGATGTATAAGGCGAGATTTATTATTATGTTCTCTTCAGAAACGAAATTTTCAGTGTTGAGGAAGCTTCTCTAAAAAAAGAAAAAAAAAAACAGAACGAAGAATCAAAGATTATTCCAAAATTATTATTTTTTTTGCTAGACACAGAATTTTTAAATATAAGTTATGCATATGATTTAAAATTATCTCGAATATTTGAAGAAATTGTTTATATAAATATTTTTTCGACACAATGTGCGACGGAATTACAGAGAATTTTTAAGCATATAAAGCGAGTTTTGAAAAAAGTGTCACTCACACGGTTATGCCGTGAGACCCTTAATTAATTATTGAAAAAGTTCAACTGTCAAACTTTCATAAGACTAGTTTTATAAGTCAATTAAATTTGAAATTTTCTTTGATACTACGAACTACTTCCTAATACTAATTGTGAAATCTAAACAATATAGATCAATAATGAAATTGATTATTTTATCAAGCACATAGACAAAACACAACCCTAAAACCATAACGAACACAATAAAACTAGAAAAACAGTAATTATCAATACCAAAATTATTAGATTAGCATTCATAAACTGAAAATTCAAAACAATTTTCACCAACAAACCACATCATTCCATCAGCATAAGACTGAAAAGCAAAGAAACTTTTGGTTTAAGTAGTATAAAAAGCAATGTAATGAATCAGGAGGAATGTGCACTAGGGTGGGTTGAAAAAAAATTCTGGAATTCGAAATCCATACAACGCGACAAAGTAGCTTGGTAACCCACGTTTTAAAAAGATGTTTCGGAACAAATTCTGAATTCCTGAGAAATTTGAAATTCAACGATTTTTAAAATTCTGATTTTGTTATTTACTGAAATTATCTTTATAACTCGTGGTTTAAAATTTTTCTGAGCATGTGCAGCACTTTTAGCATAGATATATAAGAAGAAAAAATCCACCAGAACCCAGGAATCGAAATGAAAAATGCAGAGAATTAAAAAAAAAAGATTTTAGAATTTAATGCGCATAGGAAAAATAATTAAAACAAAAAATAAAAATAATTAGGAAAAATTCTATTAAATATTAAATTCCAAATTTTTAAAATGTGTTGCAATTTTAATTTCGATTTCTGGGTCTTATTTATTTTTTTCTTCTGAATCACTGAACAACAAAAGTTTAACAATTTGTTAGATAATTCATATATTTATTATTGCATCTTTATCATTTCAGTAAAAAATTAATTTATTTGGTTGAAAATTGAACTACTTTGTTAAAAATCAATTGTTTTTTTTCTTGTTTGAAAATTTAACTATTTCATTTTTTGCAAAAAATTAATTTTTTTGATTGAACAAAACTCGTTTGTTAAAAATGCCTATATTTTTTAATGAAGTCAAATGTTTTAGGTTAAGAATTTAAATCTTTTCTGGTCAGTATTTTAAGTTGCGGATTGAAGTTGGCATGTTTAAAATTAGTTTTTTTTTTAAGTTAATACTCTTGGTTCAAAATTCAACTATTCGGTTTAAAATTTATTATTAAAATGCACCGATTTGGTTGAAACCTAATCTATTAAGTTGAGAATTAAACTTGTTTGTTAAAAATGTTTCTTTTTATTAAAATCAATTGTTTTAAATTTTCAACTTATATACATATATATAATTCATATCAACTATTACATTTTTTTTTAAGAAAACTCATCCTTTTTTTCTAAAATGCAACTACTTGGTTGAGATATAGCCTGTTTAGGTTGAGGATTCAAGTTTTTATGTTAAAAATTTGTCTTTTTTCGTTAAATTCGACTCTGTTTTTGACTTAAAATAAAAATACTTTTCAGTTGAAATATTAACTATTACATTTTTCGTTGAAAATTCATCTTTTTAGGTTGAATATTCAATTACTTTGTTGAAGTTTCCTTTTTCTTAAAATAATTTTTGCAACTGAAAATTTAACAATTTGCTTAAAAATTCAACAGCTTGTTTAAAAAATATTATTTTTTGTAAATTTATATTCTCGGGTTGAAAATGCAATTGTTTTATAGAAAACTCGCCTTGCTCAGTGAAAAAATTAGTAAAAAATTCAACTTTTTAGTAAAAAAAAATCAACCGCTTTGTAGAAAATCGTTTTTTTCTTGTTTAAAATTCATTTTTTGGAATCAAAATTAGAGTATTGCTTTTTTTGATAAAAAAATTAACCATATTTGATTTAAAAAATTCAACTATTTTGTTGAAAATGTATGTAATCAGTTCATGTATTTTGTGTAGAATTCATCTTTTTGGTAGGAAATTAATCTTCTTTGTGGAAAATTAATTTTTTTGGTTAAAAGTTTAAATATTTAGTTAAAACTTTAATTGCTTCGTAGAAAACTTGACTTTATGGCATAAAAATGCATCATTTTAGTTGAAATTTTTCTTCTTGATAGACGGAAAAATATCTTGTTAGAATTTTCATATTTTTTTCTTGAAACTGTTATTGTTTGGTTAAAAATGTATCTATTTTGGTTTTGGATTTAACTACTTTGTTGAAAATTCGTCTTTTTTGGTCCAATTAAATTTTTTTTAGGTAAAAACTGGTTAAAAAGTTGAGAAAATAAGTTTACATAATTTATACACAACTACTTTTACGCGTTGTATCGATTTCGAATTTCAGAATTTGTTATGTTTAATCCACCCAACTGTGCATATGAAGAAAAAGGTAATCGAGCAAATTTGGCAAAAGCATCTTGGGTGTAAAATCAAATTCTTACCAACGAGTGCTTACCCTATAAATTATAAGAAGATAGGCAGGGGTTGCTTAACCAAACACCTCATCGGCACGTGATCATCGAACCAGATCAAATAAAATATTAACAATTTGTAAATTAATTCTTAATCAAAAATTAAGATCAAATCTGGCTCTTTATGATTTGAAATTTAGTCTCTTAGACACTGATAATGAAACTATAAAAAAATCTGGCACGCAGGTACTTTACTTAGTACACATGATAAAGTTATATGCAATGATAACAAACTGTACAAAACGTTTTAGTTGAGTATTTTTCCAAACACCCTTCTGGTAAATACGTTTCTTGTAAAATACCTTTAAAAAAATACCCTTGTGAAAGGCAACTGTCTAAAAATATTCTTTGAAAATTAATATCTAAATTGCACTTTGTGGCAAATTTGGACTATCTAAAAATTAAGAATTTCTCCTAGAAGATGAGAGAGTATTTGTTCGAGCTAGGGTAAAAAGTTTACTACTAAAAATTGAGTTGCATATTAACTGGCTAGAGTCGAGTTGTCATCAGTGGAAGGCTGAAATTTGATCAGTGGCGGGAACAATTCATTGACGATATCGCTCTGACACGCGTAGCTGTAATCACACAAATAACCCACCTGTGAAATTCCGATAAAAACTATTTCACTATACTTTTCCAACTTTTTTTTCAGCGCCCCTGTGTTAATTCCATTAGCATTAGTTCTGCACATACTTAAACTATTATTTCTAAGATTACGGCAGCCAAGGTTAAGTATCAGCCACCGTATAATTAACTAATGACAATATTAGGATAGACAACAATAGAAAATAGAAAAGAATAGAAAAGAATAGAAAAGAATAGAAAACAATAAAAAAATAATGATTTATACTATTGGCAGTAAATATCTAACAAATATAATAGAAACGAGAGTTTTAAAAATAAATACCCAAAGAATTCACCAGCTGCCTCATGCAGAAAAATATATAAAAAATGGTCTAAATTTCTACTTAAAACGTAGAAGTTTCTAAAAATATTTTACTCACGATGACTGGAATGTTTGAGTCAGTTCGTGTTTCAACTCGCCACGATGATTAATTGTGAAGATGCGCATTATTGGTATCCCAACTGCTCGGTAGGCCCAAACATCCTGAAAGATGATACAGTATTTATTTTTATTAATTGATTAAATATACTTTTTAATTTAAATATAAAATTAGTATTGATACAAACATTTTATATAATACTTAGTAAAACGTTAGCGTAACCTAAAATTGTTTAAAAATTATGAACCTTTAAAATTCAATGATTTTCGTTTCAAATAACAAATTTTCTCTGAAGATCGTTCATTATATTATAAACAGAAAATATTAAAAGAATTTCCAATCTTGTCGAAATATAATGATTTTTGTTTGAAAATCATTTTCGACGTAAAACAAGAACGTAACCTAAAACTGTTCAAAAAAAGTATTAAAATTTTTTAATCTAGCCATTTTTAAATAAAAATGTCAGTTTCCGAAGAAAAACACTAACGCAGTCCAAAATTATTCAAGTTTGTATAATTTGTTATTTATCAAAAATACCAAAGATTTAGGAAAAAAAACATAACATAATAGAAACTTGTTCAAAATTGTAAGTTTTCTTTCAAATCTAATTATTTGTATTTAAGTTAACAGAATTCTCATGAAACACGTCAATATAACCTGAAACTGTTCAAAACATTTTATTCTTGTCAAAAAATAATGATTTTTGTTTAAAAAATAGTGATTTTTTTATGGGTAAAATGCTGAAAGAATCAAAATTGTTAATAAATTATAAATGTTGTTCATATTATTATGATTTTTGTTTCGAAATACGCGAAATACGAAATACTAATTTTTTGTGTGAAAATCTAACATAACTTAAAATGGTTAAAAGTTTTGAATCTTTTTTTAAATCTAAAAATTTGATTAAAAACCTTAATTGTTAAGGTTTGTTAATCTACTTCCTCTTCTTTAAAATATAATTTTTTTTAAATACCAGTTTCCTACAAAAAACTAATTCGAAATTATTAAAAATTCTAAATCCTTTTCAAATTATCATTTGGTGAAAAACGCTGATTTAACCTGACATTTTTTTAAATTATGAATTGCTTGAAATCCCTTGAAATTTATAAAATCGCTAGTAATTCCACGAAAATCGAGAAAATCTCATGACAGTCGTAAAACATCTTGAAATCTGCAATGTTCTCAAAATTCCTAAAAAATTATGATAGCTTTAAAATCTTCTGAAATCACACACAATCTGATAAGCTTCTTAAAACCTATTGAAATCATTTAAAACAGTTGAAATCCACTGAAATCTAATAAAAACACTTGAATTTTCTTGAAATCATTTATAATCCCTGAAAAACTCTAATTTTTTTAATCCCTTAAAATCTTAAGAAATTCCTTATATAATCTTATTGAATCTTTTAATTTTTTTAAAAAGCCTTTGAAATTTTCTGACATTTGACAACATTCTTTAGAAACCCTCCCAATGAAATCTCGTTAGATACCTTGGATTTTAAAATACCTTAAACACTTTGAAATTCCTTACATATAAAATATGTTAAATCTTGTGAAATCCCTAGTAATCCTATAAATATCGAGTAAAATCCCGTAAAAAATCTTGCAATCGGTACTAACTTTAAACAAATTTTCAAAAACAATTTCTTTGATAAACTCCTAATTCACGAAAAATCTGATAGGGCACCTTAAAATCCCTTTAAATCTTTCATAATTCCCCAAAAACTTTGAAATCCCTGAAAATCCTTGAAATTCTTTGAAATAAACTGAAATCTATAAAAAAAACTTCAGTGCTGCTGAAATCCTAAGAAATTCCTGAAAAACTCCAATTGTTTAAAATCTCTTGATCTTTGATACCCATTTAAAATCCCATAAAATACCTTAGAATCTTGTAAAATATCATAAAATCTTTCAAATACTTTCAAAACCATTGATTTTTTTTTAAAATCTGAAAAGTCGTTGGGGAGACTATAAAAATCCTGTAGGTCTGATTAAATCCCTAAATATCCTTTCAAATACTTTTAAATCCAGTAAATTATGTTAAAATTTGTAATAGCTTTTAAAATATCTTCAAAAAGTTTAAAATCCTCTGAAATGAGATGAAACTTTTCGAAATCACTTAAAATCTTCAAGATTCTCTGAAATTCCTTGAGATATTTTTAAGTCTGCTAAAGCTAATAGTGATGCAACTCTATAGAATCCGTTTAAATTCCTGAAAACAGTTAAAATCCTTGTCTAACTCATAGAAATCTCGTAAGATTTTTAGAAATACCTTGAAAATACTTAAATAACTTCGAAATCTTATGAAATCTTCCAAATCTTTTGAAATTTTGGTACAAATAGTTGCATTAGCGAGCAATTTGAGAAAAATACTAGAATAATCGTAATTTTTCCAAAAAAGCAGCAAAGCAGTCGTATCCTTAAAAAAAAGGAAGTATAAATAGTGTCTTGAATCCAGGACCTGTAATCTGTTAAAAATGTATCTGTTAAATTTATTTCCAAAATTCTTACGTTAATTCGATTTCCATATCCTGCATAGAAAGGTTTAGTGTCTTCCGGAAAGAGGGCATTTATATCACTCAAGCAGGAGATTTTAAACTCTTCCGGTTTCTTTTCAATGACTTCACGATGAAAAGCGGAGATCAAACTTGTAGGATTGAGGAGAAGAGGTCCCTCAGGAAGAGACAAATCGCCTTGTTTGATGCTCTTCAAATATTCCCTAGTGACTCTCGCTTGGCCAATGGCTCTTGCAGAAAGATAGAGAAGTTTATAGCCATTATTTTTTATTTTGGTGAAGAGTTGAGCAACTCCAGATTGCGCCCAGTCCTTTCCAACAATTGGCAAAATGTGACCGAGGACGTCAGACTTGGTGATTGTGCCGTCGATATCGGAAATCACGATCTTGTCGTCCCATCGCCATCTGTAGATGTGACACTTGCAGCGAGTTGTTCCTTGATAAGCTGTCGTCACACTAAACACCACTTCGTTTGGACCTTCTTTCAAATTTAGAGTAGCCTGTAAACAAACATTTTTTTATTTATTACAGGGTGTCCACTCAAATCCTAAAAACAATTCCCTGACAATTAAATTTGCTGCATATTTTCAAATATAATTTATTCCACACTCGACCGAAATGGCCACCTTTGGTCCCTGATAATAGTAGCAAAAGTAGCATATAATTCCCGCAAACCTCATTTGCGGGGCGAAAGTACAATTTGCGGGGCGAAAGTACAATTTGCGGGGCGAAAGTAACATAGCGGGGCGAAAGTAAAATTGGCGGGACGAAACTGAAATTTGCGGGGCGAAAGTAAAAATTACTCGATCAGAACTCGAGGCGCGAACAAAGCTATAGAACAATGCGTCGGGCCCGCTTTTCAGAGCCAAAAGGTGGGCACGGTCGAGAGTGGAATAAAATACTATATGCAACGCGGGACGAAAGTAGATTTTTCCCTCGGGTAATTACTGCCCTCGTGAGAAGATTTTTCCCTCTGGTGATTATCGGGAAAAATCTTCTCGATCGGACAGTAAACGCAACCTCGGGAAAAATCTTCTAGATCGGGTAGGAAACCAAGCCCGCAGGAAAAATCTGCTCCTTTCGCCCCTTGTTGCATAATGTACTATTATTCCCTAGTGAAACGAAAAGAGCAGCAAAATTGAATACAATTACTTAGCGGCCGAACTTAAATTACTTAACGAATAGTTATTGCTAGTTGAATTAGATAGGGTGTCCGAGAACTTCAATTGCAATATTGCTGGATTTTTCCTTGATTAATTTTTCATTTTCTTTGATTATTAATATTCAAATACCAGCAATTTAACCTTGCAATACTTCTAACATAGAACCTTTTATAAACGGAATAAAATAGTCTTTCAGATAAAAATTAAAAATTTTTAAATTTATTATTTATTTTAAACAAAATAGTATCTTTCCTACAAAGATGTTTTTTTTAAAACAAAATACTTAAATTTTAAACAAAATAATTAAATTGTTAACATAATAGTTGAATTTTTAACTTAAAAAGATAAATCCCTAACAAAAAAGTGTCATAGTTTACATTCCAATGAAAAAGATGAAATTTATTAAAAAAAAAGAATTTTAAAAACAAAAAGACGAATTTTTTCTACAAAAATTGAATTTTCAAAGAAAAAATATGACTTTTCAGCAAAAAATTAATTTTCCATGAAACTGATGTATTTTTACCCAACAAAATCGAAAATTCAACTAAAAAAGATCAATCTTAAAAAAATTGCAAAATGTACATTTTCAGTTACAAAATCATTTTAAACCAAAAAAAAAAGGTTTTTCTACTAAAAAGTTAAATTTTCAACCAGACATAAGCTTTCCATTGAAAAAATTAATATATTTAAATGTAGTTTAACTTTTACCCAAGTAGTTGAATTTTCAATTGAAAAAGATTAGATTGCAACAAAAGTAGTTCAAAGCTATTCAACCTGATCTTTTGAATAAACTACTTGAATAATCAAGCAAAGAAGAACAATTTTTTATCAAAAAGTTGCATTTTATTTGAAAAAAAAAGACATTTCTACTAAAACAGATGAATTTTTAAATCAGAAAGATAAATTTACAAAAAATTAGTTAAATTTTCTGTTATAAAAGATTTATTTATATAATCACAAAGGCAATAAACAAAGACAATTGAAAAATGAATAAATATTCGAAATTTTTATTTTGTATTAAAATTTTTTCAAAAAATCTACAGGTAAATTTACATTTTTTACATACAAATTTAAAAAAAAATAAAAAATGCTCATTTTCAAACAATTCATATTGAAAATTATTACATTTGAAAAGCTTTGAATTTAAATCGACTGAAAATTAAGGCTTTCATTTAAAAATTGCGCAAATTTTGAGAAAATAAATCAAAAAATTTAATTGATACATTAATTGAACTTGAACACATAATTTTTGCAAAATATTTCAATAAAATTAGCTAGTATTTCAATTTTGCAAAATTACAAAATTATAAAAAAATTCGAATATGTTTTAAGAGATATTTAAAGGTTTTCAAAAGATACAAAAATAATTTTAGAACTAAAAAGGTTTCAATAAATTTAAAACAAAATGTAGATATTTGATAAATATAGACACCAAAATTTGAAGCTTTTACAGAATTTTTAAAGGTTTCAAGAGAATAAAAAACTGTCTTAAGATTTCTGGACAAATTTTTAACGGTTCTTTTATTTTTTTAAATTATTTTAAAAGAATATTTCAAAAGATATTGAGGCATTTCTAAAATTATCAGAAAAATAATCTGGTATATTTTAGGAAAATTTTTTATTTTGTAATGTATAAAATATTTTGAAATTTTTTCCAATTTTCTGCCTCAATTTTTTTATCTTTATTAACTGAAAGTTTTTTTTAGTTTGAAACTTCATCTCTTTTGGTAGAAATTAACATCTTTTTTTGATTAATTATCCAACTTGTTTGGTTGAAGATTCATAATTAAAGATTTCGGAAAAAATATATAAAATTTCAAAGGAAAATTTTTCAATTTTGCAAGATTACAAAATTTAAAAAAAATCGAACAAGTTTAAGAGATAATTTGATTCAAAACATGTAGACTGTTGAAGATTTTGAAACCAAACTTTGAAGTTTTTAAAGATTTTTAAAGGTTTCAAGATAATTAAAAAATTGTCTTGAGTTTTATGAAGATATTTGAAGTGACTTTTTATTTTTTTACATTAGTTTTAAGACAATATTGAACAATATTACAACACATTACAATAGAGTTTCAAACTTGTCAAATATAAAAACGAAAGATTTTAAAACAATTTTTCAACATTTATCAAATGTTCTTAAATTCTTTTGAAGCGTCAAAAAATCTTGAATATCTTTCAAATTATTGAAATTTTATAAAATTATGTAAAATAAAAAAATTTAGAATTTTTTTAGATAATTATAAGACATATTTGATATCTCCAAAAATCTATTTCACTTTTCTCGAGAAAGCTAGAAAAATTATATTTATATAACCTTAAAGGAAATACACCAAGACAATTGAAAAACAAATAGCTAATAGAAATTTTTATTTTGTATTCAAAATGACTTTTTCCTTCAAATTATAATTTGCCTACAATTTTTTATTCTGGACTAAAAAATATTGTTTAGTTGCAAATTCAACTATTTTGTAGTAAATTCATTTTCTCGGTTGAGATAAATAAATTTGGCATGTTTATATTTGAATCCAAAATTGTATTGTTTTATTCTGTTAAAATTCAAGGAAATTAGGGAACTTCGAAACTGAAATGTTTGAGTCACCTTGATTTAACTAATTTGCGAAGTTATTTGGGTAGGCATTTACAATTCTAAATTATTGTGATTTTTCAAAATCTGATCGACAGGAAGCCTCAACACGGAGAAAAGTTGTAATTTAAATCTAAATCACATAGTGACCGCTAATGAATATTTATTACATTAATTAGTGGCCATTTCCTCCTTTCTATTTCGTAGATAAGGTTTAGGCTTTTTTCTCGGTGCGAGAGATTAAACTTGGTTTTCCTTCTAAACTTTTTCTTTAAGATTTTATGAAAAAACCTTAACTAATTTAGAATCATGCAAAACTAAAATTCAGTTGACAATATTTACACCAAGAAAAGTATTCGCGAACGGGAACTCTGCGCATTGAAAGAAATCTAGTATGTTTTTCCCAAAGGGGGAGGGTCGGTAAGGCCGGTTTTTGGCCTAATTTATTTTTGGACCAAAAAATCAGAAAAAATCATGTTAGTATCTTATAAGTATCCCGAGTCGATTCCACGCTAAACGGACTACACTCCACCCCCCAGCCACCCCTACAAATATAGGAAACACCACTCTACCCACCAACTGTATTTTCGAGAGAAAATTCAAGGTTCAAGGTCATGACCTTGAACCTGACCCGATAAAGGTCAACGGACACCAGGTTCGTAATCAGCGACCCCAAAAACCTATAACATATATTTTTTAAATTTTTTACCGGTTTTTCTCGATTTGACCTTCAAATGACCTTCAAATGACCTTCAAATGACCTTGAACCTGAAGCGATAGAGTTCAACGGATGCCAGATTC
>NC_046662.1:32726154-32727742 GCF_010883055.1 Belonocnema kinseyi | reverse complement strand
TTTCCGGAGCGTTTTGAGCAAAATGTTGAATTTTGCAAAAATTGTTCATATGCAAAATCCAAAATTTTGCTCAAAACGCTTCGAAAAAATTCAGGCGTATTCTTTGGCTGATTACCAAGAACTTTTTATTCTTAATGATTTTTCCGAAAAGCGCATCGTTTATTGTAAAAAAATTCATGAATGTTTTCACAAAAATGTTGCCATTAAGACGCCATTTTGAAAATACTAGAACGAAAAATCGATCTTTAAACCATGGATTCTCAAAGTTTAGACATTCATTCCACCGGTTAGTGAGATTCCAGGTTAGTTACAGACTCGAAAAGCTTTGGAAAATGGTTCAAAAAAAAATAGGCACGAAAAATCACGTTTTTTTTTTGTTTAAACTGCATTTTTGGATAATAAATAAATTTTTTGAGGAATTTCATTGGCACCGTCGGAAAGAGGAGATCTTAAGCAATAAAAATATATGTTTCTCAATTTTTTCTAGTGTCGAATAGTCTTAGTTATTGGCCGTTGAAAAGAAGTGTCCCGGTAGTGGCGTTTTGGCCGTTTAAGGGTTAAAGAATGATAATTGGTCAAATTCGGGGTCTGCCAAAAATCTAGGAAAAAATATCTTTCTAGAAAATCAAAGATATTAAATCCCAATTCTACCTACTTAAGAATATAAACATTTACACCGGAAAAAGTACCTGCCTCCCTAGCTATAATTAAATTTTTTTGAAAAACAATCACAAAAACACTCAAAATCCCATTCGCTTTATGGTTTTCATTCTCACCGCCCCGATGCAAAAAAAAACCTAATCCTAAGGATTACGTCCCGGGACTCATCCTCCACCTGAGCTTCAGGCCACGTTAGGGCATTTTTTATATACAGATTCACTTAAATTCTGAAACTGTAAACCGTATATTTTTAATACTGTTGAGAATTTAACTACTAGAATTTTATAAAGTAGGGCAATTGATTTTAATAATACAAGTATTTTAAAGTAAAGGATTAATTCAAATGAAAAATTAATAAAAATCAAGGGCAGGACTAGAATCAATATACAAACACACACGCACACAACAGACGTTTTCTAGATTTTGCGCCTGATTGAAATAAAGCGGTTTACATTGAAATAAAACATCCTCGGCTAAAGATTAGTAATGATCTTTTTCTAGCAAGTTATATGCAAACAAATAAATGCAATTATACTTTTTAACTGAATTGATAATTTGAATTCAGCTTTTATCATTTTACTCAAAAATAAATTTGGCTACAAAGAGAAAAGATGAATTTTTAAATTATTCATCTAAATATTATTTAATAAAAGTATAAATGTACAAATATAATACAAAATATGATGAAATGCGCAAAAATAATGACTCTCGGGTTTTCTTCACGTTGAAAGAAAAGTTCGACTATAATTTATATAAAGGGGGAGGGTCGGTAAGGCCGGTTTTTGGCCTAATTTATTTTTGGACCAAAAAATTTGAAAAAATCATTGTAGTATCTTATAAGTATCCCGAGTCGATTGCACGCTAAACAGACTACCCTCCACCTCCCAGCCACCCCTACAAATATAGGAAACACCACTACCCACCAACT
>NC_046662.1:32719906-32726054 GCF_010883055.1 Belonocnema kinseyi | reverse complement strand
TTAAGCAATAAAAATATATGTGTCTCAATTTTTTCTAGTGTCGAATAGTCTTAGTTATTGGCCGTTGAAAGGCAGTGTACCGGTAGTGGCGTTTTGGCCGTTGAAGGGTTAAGTTTCAAAAGGCATTTGGGTTCAAAATCGTCATTTTTAAAGCGATTAAACTCGAATATAACTCAAATTCTGAGAAAATACCCGAAAAAAAGAAGAGGCTATATGCTGAATAGCCCCAGAAATGAAGAGGGGAACTTCTATTAAGAGCCATTTGTTTGATAATAAATAAATTGCTGTTGATAGTTTTTTTATTGTTACTATGTTGATTTCACTTTTTTCTTGCATACTATATTTAATTTAATATTTTGTATATTTAAAAGACAAATATTTCACGACCTTAGAGATGTTATTTTACAATTATTTTTTTAATATTTGTAAAGTAATGAAATAGTTTGTAGCTCGTACAAATATTAGCATAATAGTGTTTAATACCTTAAAAATATTGTACAACCCTGAAAAATGGTTCTACTTTATAGATTATTTTAAAATTTAGTTTACAACGTTACAAAATTTGACCCATTTTACAAATGTCCCTCATTTAAAAATATTTTGCCCCAACGCGAGATTTTTGTCCTTTTTTGACTAACATTTCGTGGTTTTTGCCTTCTAATAAAATACAATTCTTCCAAAAGTAATAAAATTTGAATCGGACTGTAAGTATCATTGATAATATTTCGTAATATTCTAGTTTTGTACAATTCGAATTACAATGAATTATCCTCAAATTACCAGAAATCTGACTTGGTTTTCCACAATCCATCTTTGAGAGGATGTGCATGAATATTTTATTAGATAGAAAGGTGAGTTTTATATCAAGAAAATTTAAAAATAAAAATTAAATAGTCCGCTATCTTATTAAAACGTTTAAAAAAACAAATCCCATTTAGAACATGAATTCACGATTATTTTTCGAGTTGTGATTACCCTCTGAAGAAGGTTAGGTTGGAAATAAAAAATACTGGAATTTGACATCGATACTGCGCAAAGAAGTAGCATATTGAAATCCTAAAAAAAGCATTATTAATTTTGAACCGATAGAATTTATTTATATTATATTTTGGTTGAAAATTAATAATTTTAATTTAAAATTTGCTTTTTTTTAGTTCAAATTCATCTTTTTTGTTGGGAATTTGGATGGCTTTGTAGGAATTCTGATTATTAATTTGTTTTAATAGAGGATTCAAGGGCTTTGCTAAAAATCCGTGTTTGTTGGTTAAATTCAGCAGCTTTTATTCTTAATTAAAACATTTTTTGTTGAAATATTAACTATTATATTTTTTATTGAATATGCCTCTTTTTAGGTTGAAAAATCAACACCTCGCTTGAAAATTCAATTAATTCCTTTTTTCATTTTTTTTTGTTAAAGATTCATAATTTTAGTTAGAAATTCATTTTTTTGCAAAAAAAAATTTTCTTTAACTGAAAATTCAAGTATTTTATTTGAAATTCAACTAATTGGTTGAAAATTAACTTTTTGGTTGTAAATACATATTCCCGCGTTAAAAATTCAACTGTTTTTGTATAAATTTCGTCTTTTTAGATTAAAAATTCAACAGTTTGGTGGAATATTCAACTATTTGGTACACAAGTAAACTGTTTTGTAGAATATTCTTCTTGTTTTATTTAAAATAATTCTCTTAAATTAAAATTCAACTACTTGATTTTTCGTCTTTCTTGTATAAAATTCCACTAATTTGGTAAGAAATATATGTATTTGGTCTTTTTTGGTAGAAAATCAATTTTCTGGTTAGAAATACAACTGTATTCTTGAAAATTAATCTGTTTTAGATAAGGATTCAAATATTTTGTTTTAAATTCGTCTCTCTGGTTTGAAAAATTAACAGTCTTGCAGAAAATTCAACAATTTGGCAAAAATTCATCTGTTTTGTGGAAAATTAACGTAATTTATTGAGAATTAGTCTTTTTGGATGAAAATTAAACTATTTGAATGAAAATTCAGCTTTTCTGTTAAAAGCCCCTAATCAGACATTGAGACAATTTGTGAATAGTGAAGAAGTTCAAAAACATTTTTTAAGGAAAAGTAAATAAATAATGTCATTAGCAAACAATTGTGAGAAAATAGTGCCTTTAGTCTAATTTTTTATGAAATAGTAGGAAAATACTGCCATCGACAATAAAACCGGTCAACTTGTGTCATTAAGTGAGATGAGTCCGAGGCCTGCTTTGAAGTAAAATGTAAACAAAATTGAAACTCAAGAAAATTTAAAAACTCTGTAAGCAAGAAATTTGGTAAATATTGTTTTCGAGCGTGAATAATCGAACTACACATATATCGATATCAAATTATTTGATCGATTTTGAAGTCCAGATTTTTTTGTTCTCAACTCACCCTATTCCATCTGTGTCTAAAGGTATCCAAATTACTTTACATTTGTCAAAATTGCTTTGAATATTTCAAAATATTAATGTGTAAACTAGATAAAATAGAAAAACTTACTATTTGCTCGGAGGAGAGTCTGAGCGTTTTTCTATATTTCTCAGTAGGTTCATAGTAAGACCTCCTTTCCATTGGTATTTTCATACCCTGAATTTCAGGTTGATTACTATCAGAGTCCTCGCTGCCACTGTACCCCTCGCCTTCCTTCTCGCATTCTTTCTCAGTTTTCACAATGCATATCTCTTTAGGGGCATCGAGAAAATCTATTTGCGGTTCAACCATGTCGTCCGTTACTACTACTTCATTAACTTCATCAGTCTTTGTTTTCCTAAAACAAAATTCAAAATAGAAATTTAATATAAAAGAAATCAAGTATTTATGTTTACTAGGGTGATTCATGAAATTCTTTTTTATATTTTCTGCAATCTTGAATCTTACAGTTCTTTTTTTTTCGTGAGAAAATGATACCTTATTTTTGCTAGATTAAAATATATATATATATATAGAAATCACATGGAGGTTTTGAATATTCTATCTGTACAATGCAGAAAATGTCTCGCTGCTATTAACATCTTTAAAGTTGCGATTTTATAATAAAATTTAGATTAAGAGATCAAATTCATCCTTTTCTTAATTACGAAACTTTTCGAAAATATTACTTACCTTACCGACAAAATTTATAACATTAAGATCAATCAATTAAAAAATTGATAAAATATTTTTAAAGGAAAGTCCGGTTTTCAAGAAAAAAAAAGGTTTTGCAGTAAAGAAATAAAACAAATTTTCAACCACATTACAATTTGAGGAGAAAAAGATTTTTCAATACAAAATAAAAATGACAGATAACTATTTTTTAAGTTTATTTGTTTTTAATTCTTAAAACAATTTAAAAAGATTTTTGAAGATTTCAGATATGTATAAAAACTATCTAGACAATGTTTAAGGAAGTTTTTTTATTTTCCAGGTTTTTAACCTATTTTAGGAAAAATTCTAATCAGTTTAAAAGATAGTTAGAACTTCCGGAATATAAGCAGAAATAAAAATATATTTTTTAAATTCCTAATCCTATATGTCTTTCAGTAAAAAAAAAATATATATATAACTAAAATTTTGAAAATCTTTCAAGAATGAGAAAATTGCCTATATTTTATTTTATGACTTTGATATTTTTTGATATTTATGAAAATTTGTTCAATTGTTTTTAAATACTTTCAAGTAATCTCATTAAATTAATTTTTGAACATTAAATCATCATTTAAAATTTTCCCAGGAATCTTAAGAGGTTTTTTTTTATTCCTTTGAAACCTTTCAAAACACTTAAAAAGCTTCAAAGTTTTATTTTGGAATTTTCAAAAATCCACACATTAATTAAAATTTTTTGAAATCTTTTCAGATGTAAAATTATTTCTGAAATTTTCTTAAAACTTCTAAATAGTTTTTCAAATGATTTGAAGTTTTCCTATTTTTTTTTTAATCTTTAAAAGTCATTTCTCTAAAAACTCACGTTTCAAACTAAAAAAAAAAAAATAATAATTTAAAATTTTCTCAGGAATCTTGAGAAAACTGTTGTTTCAAAATTCGTATGAAACTTTTTTTTTCTAATATAATTAAAATAACCGTTATGTTTTAATTGTAGGACAAGTATTCTTTAATTTTTGTGTTATAAAATGTAGAAATTTCATCAGTAAAGAAAGTATTATTTCTTGAAAGTTTTATGATTAAAAAAAATGCAGAAATGAATTTGACTTATTAATCTCAATTTTATCTTTAAAAAATCTGGCAATGTGCAATTTGAGCTATTTAAAATTGTACAAATGAAAATTAAAAACAAACAATTTTTGTTAAATCTAAAAAAATATAAAATCATTTGCTTGGTCAAACCAAAGAAATTTTCGAGCTAGGGTTTCAAAAAATCTAAATAAAAAGACTTCATGTAGCACCCTGATGTTTATAACTTATTTTCAAAATAAGATACTTACATTTCATCTGAATCATTACTTTCCTCTATTATTACTCCTTCCTTTATTTCGATATATTGTTCAGAAGAAGGTATAGCAGTTCCATCTAGAAAAACAGATATAATTTACATTTAATATAATATGGAAATACAAATTTTTCAAGAACAAAATTTGTTTTATTTCAACCTCGGTATACCCCCAATAATAAAATAATAAAAATATTTCACAGGGTATCGTACCCTAGCTGAAATCAAATAACAATAATTTTGTATTTGTGAAAGTAGCTTTATCTTACGGTATTTTCTATTTTGTGAACATTAGTTTTTATTTTTTTGGTGAAAAATTAATTTTTAAACTGAAAATTAAACTATTCTACTTTTGGTTGAAAAAGATCACTTTTAGTTCATAATTTAAACATTTGGATAAAAAGTCATAAATTTTGTTGAAAATTCGTTCTGTTTGTTTGCAATTTTTCTCTCATGACTACTACCTTCTTTGTTTAGAATTCGTCTTTTTTAAAATGAAAATTTAATTACTTAGTTGAAGTTTAAACTATTTTGTTAAAGATTAATTTTGTTTGTTTTCAGCTTCATAGTTTTCATTGAAAATTGATCTCTTTGCTTAAAAATTGAACTACTTTGTTGAAAATTAGTTTTTTCTTTGGTTAAAAATTACCTTTTTTCACTGAAAATTAAACTATCCCAGTTGAAACAATTTGTTTCTTTATTGGTTGAAAATGATTATTTTTCTAACTGAAAATTTAATTATTCCAGTTGAATATTTGAGTATTTCAGTTAAAAATTATATATACCTTTTATCAAGAAATTATATTTTCTAGTAAAAAATACTTATTTTTTGGTAGATATTAGCATATTTCTAAAAAACATTTCGCAAAAAAACGCATTTCGATCAAACTGAGAGTTACGTCTTTTTGTTTTTTGACCATCATTTTTGTTAAAAATTCATATTTTATATTAAAAATTCAACTACTCCTGTTAACGATTCATTATTTTAGATTAAATGTCCTAACTTTGTTTGAACCTGTAACTATTTTTTTAAAAATTATTTTGTTGTTAGAAATTAATGGTCTTGGTGGAAAATCTATCTTTTTGATTGAAAATTCAACAATTCCAGTAGAATATTCATAATTTCAGTTTAAAATTCAACTATCTGATGGCAAATTTTTCTTTTTTCTTTGACAATTTAACTATTTCCTTGAAAAATCATGTTTTTTTTTAAACATCATCCTTGGTTGAAAATTCAAGTATTCCAGTTAAATATTCATAATTTCAGTTGAAAATTAATCTTTTTGGTTAAAGATAAAACTATTTCGTTCAGATATAAAATCTTTTGTTGAAAATTGTCTTTTTTTTGTTTTGTTTAAAATTCACCTATTCCAATTGAAAATTCATCATTGTAGTTGAAAATTCATCACTGCTTGAATGTTTGGTTGAGAACTGATCTTTTTTAGTTAAAAATTCAACTATTTGGTTGAGAATTCATAATCATTTTGTTTCAAAAAACGTATTTTTTGGTATAAAATTAATCTTTTGGTCTGAAAACTCAACTAATTGCTTAAAAATGCATCTATACTGTTGAAACTGTAATATTTTAACTTAAAAAATTAGGAATTTGAATCGGTTTAAATACGAGGGTAGTTCAATAAGTCCTTAGAATGACCAACAGATGGCGCGCGAATCGCTCCAAATCATCTGTTTTCAGTCAGCACCACTCCCGACTA
>NC_046662.1:32691201-32719806 GCF_010883055.1 Belonocnema kinseyi | reverse complement strand
AGCTCCAAGGAGATTATGTTGAAAAATAAAAAAAAATTTACCCAAAAAAAATTGTTTTTATACTTCATTCTAAGGACTTATTGAACTACCCTCGTAGAATTTAATAAAGTAGTAGTAAATTGGCTTTAATTGTTATTAAAATTCAAGTATTTTAGAAACAAATTTAAGAAATAATTAATTATGTTTTTAGTGTTCTGTGGTTATTTAATTAAGTAATAGTGCTAATATATTTAAGAATATATTGTAATATAATTTGTCATATCTTTCCAAATTCATATTAATTGAATCCCCAGAAACTGAAGAAAGTTACATTTATAATAAACTCGCGAAACTGTAGACAAATTACGATTCGATTGTTAAAAAAAAGTGAAATTTTCATGACATTTTTTCCAAAATTTTGAGTAGATACAATGTTTGAACTAAAAAAAAAAAAAAAATCACCTGGACCAATTTCTTCAGATTTTTTAGTCGGTTGAGTTGTGCGTCTCCAGGAAAACCAGGAACTATAACTGCTGCGTCCCTCTGATTTGATTCCACTTTCCTGTTTTTTATCGTCATGAATTAGCATCGGCATGTATTGAGTTAATAAAACCTCCATGACGCTTTGAGGTAGTTGTCTTTGAAAAGCAGCCAAGGTCATTATCATCGGACAGGCAGTCGCCCAGTTATAAAACTTGCCATTAATTTTCACCACCAGATTCGGATTTTCGTACAACTTCGGATCGGCACAAAAGTCTTCGAACTGGAGTTGATTTTCGTGGAAAGCTTCCTCGGATGGACCATGTTCGCTATCGAAACCTCCACACAAGGAGAGACTCACGTCGAGGTTGCTTTCAAAGAGAGAATTTTTCGGCTCTTCGAAATCGCTATCGAGCGATTTTGGTCCTCCGATGGCTCCTTCGACGCTGTTGGGACTTTGTGGCAAACTCGGCCCGTTTCCGGATTCTGCATCTTCTTCGTCTAATGTTTTTCCTTCTGCAATGATAACCAGGTAGATGTGAATAGAGGATTTTTGAAGCAAATTTTATAATTGAATACTGATAGTAAGCACTTTTTTAATATCAAATTCAAATCTGATGATAAGCATTTGCACTTGATACACACACACACACACACACACACACACACTTGAAAATTATGATTGATATTTGTTTCTTAAGAGTGATTTATGTTTTGATTACGAATAAGAACGCATTATAAAATATATAAGCCCACCACAGCTTATATATGGGTTCTTAACGATATCGCGATTCACTTCACAGGCATGCGTTTTTTTTTAGGGGAACTCGAAGTAACAGAAATCATAAAATAAACGAGAAGAATACACAATTATTATTTTATTACATACGCTATAAAATTGAAATGTTTTTACATTTCTATTCGTTAAAAAAATAAAATAATTGAAATAAAAGCTTGAGAAATATAAACTAAAATAGATTGAAGATTTACTGCAATTTTAGCTATTTTTACATAAATTAAATTTATGTCAAAATGGTTACGATTTTGGAAAACCTGTACACTATTTTAGACATCTTAGTTCAGAGTTCGGGAAACTTTACATTATTTGATTTACTCTGCTTTTCAACGAATAAAAGTGAAAAAATGTATCCAGTTTAATACTATAGTTTCTCATTTTGAGATAATCACAACCAGATTTGTAAATAAATGATTATTTTCTAATTCCATTTCGGAAAAAAGGCTTTTTTTAATCCCAATAATAAAGAATAAACATTTTATAACCAATTAACTTAACAATTATATGAAGGGAAAAAATGTTAAGTAGGTTAATTACTAAATTAACTAATCCGCAGGGTTCAACTTCATTCCGTAAAGTAAGATTATTGCTTCAAAAGACAAAATTAAATTTCTATTTGTCGAGTAAAACTGAACATTTTAAAAATATATTCCTAGTTTGCAATTCGAAAATTATTAATTATAAAAATACATTTCCAATGTAAAATTTCTTATTCATTAATACAAATTAAACTAAATTGTTTATTTCAAAGGGTTGAAATATATCACTTTTTAACTTTAAGAAATCTCCACACTTTACGCTTATCAATTTTTTCTGTTACAATTTTATGTAAGACTTCATGCAGTGTGAAGAATAGAAAATTAGATTTTAGACATGAATCAATTGTTTATATGTGCCATTTTAATACGTGAAACGCTGTAAATTTGCAACAAAATGCATAAAAAGCACGAATTAAATTAAATTTACAGGGTGGCCGTAAAACTCTCTTTTAAAAATTCCTGACTTTCCCCTAATTTTTCATTTTTGAATGGAATGAAGTAAAACGAATTTACATTTATACATTTTTAATTTATCAATCTCAGAGATATTACAGCCTAATATTTACTTCAAATAATTTAGTTTTAATAATGTGACTATTGTTCTTTTGAGTTTAAAATAATTCGAATAGGAAAAAATTCAAATGTTTTCTGTAAAATTGGGACTGAATTTAGAGGAGTTTAAGGGAAATCAGAAAAATTCGATGAAATTCATAAAAAATTCAAGGTAAACATTGAGTTTACATTATTTAGAATTTAACTCAATCCAAAAAATTCAAGAGAATTAAAAAGAATTCACGATATATAAATAAGAATTCAAGGTGAATTTCAAATTAATTAAAAAAAAATGGAAAAAATATTTGAAAATATCTTTAAGTTTTTGAAACCAGATGAAATCCTTCACTTCATGCGAATATTCTAAATCCCCGCAAAAATTCAACAAAAATTTTTTAATGTATTTGAAATTCGTTAAAATTAATAAAAAAATCCTTTGAATCTTGTTGAATTCCCTTAAATCTTTTAAATCTTTTGCAATCACTTTCAAATTTTTGAAGATCTTGAAAATTCTTTGAAATTCCATGAAATTGATAAAATAAATTAAAAGACTCCTTGGAATATTTTAAAATACCCTAAAATATTAATCTTGCAAATCCTACGAAATCTCTCAATTCATGTAAATAAACTCTTTGAAATTCACTGAAATATTATAAAATCCCGTGAAATCTTTTTAAATATCCTAAAATCTTACAGGACACATGCAATCGTTCCATATCTTTCGAAATTCTAGTAGATTCTCTAAAATCCCATTAAATTTTATTTTTAGCCCATTCAAATCCTTGGAATCTTTAAAAATACCCTAAAATATTTCGAAACCTTTGGAAAATCGCAAAAATTTCTAAATCTATTAAAAGTAGCTTGGAATATTTTAAAATATCCTTAAACATTAAAAATCCTTTGAAATTCCTCAAGACTTCTTAAAGCTCTTGAAAATTCCTTGGAATTTTTGAAAACACCATAAAATCTTTACTCTTTTGAAATTCCTTCAAATTCCTAAAAACTATTAAAAATACCCTCTGATATTTCAAAACTTTTTAAATCCCTTCAATTTTTTATTGCTTATAAAAACTAATTTGAATGTTGAAAAATCCCATAAAATCTTTAAAATTCCTCAAAACTTTTTAAATCTCTCGAAAATTCCTTGGAATTTTTGAAAACACCATCAAATCTTTACTTTTTTGAAATCCCTTCAAATGACTGAAAACTATTAAAAATACCCTCTGACATTTCAAATCTTTTAAATCCCTTACATTTTCTAGAGCTTATAAACATTAATTTTAATGTTTAAAAATGCTATAAAATCTTTAAAATTCTTTGAAGTTCCTTCAAATTATAGAAGTCAATTGAAAATTCCTTTGGAAATACTTTGAAATATTAAAAGATCACTTGGCATCTTTTAAAATATTCTAAATCCTTATAGGTCTAATAAAATCGTTCCATATCTTCCGAAATTCTTAAAAATCTTATTTTTAGAATCTTTTAAAATTCCCTAAAATATTTTGAATCCTTTAAAATTCCTTGGAATTTAAAAAAATGCCGTAAAATATTTTAAAAAAAAACCTTTGGAATACCATCAAAAATTTCAAATCCTTTAAAAATTCCTTGGAATATTTTAAAATACCCTCAAATATTTAAAATCCTTTAAAATCCCTAAAAACTTTTTAAAGCTCTTGAAAATTTCTTGGAATTCTTCAAAACACCATAAAATTGTTAATAACCTTTGAAATACGTTCAAATTATTAAAATCTATTACAAATTTGTCAGTTTTGCAGAGAAATTATCTGACTTGCCATTTTTTTTCTTCAAAATCTCAGACCAAGAAAATTCCCTGATTTCCAGGTTTTGCCTGACCTGAGGCCACCCTGTAATAATATTATGCACGCGTTTCGACATTAGGGTGATAAGCACAATAAGCCAGGTAAAAATCAGAGGGCGAAGCAAATCTATACCTTTAACGGCGGAGGGACCCCGATGGGACGAGGGAAAATAGAGAGCTGCGACTTCGGGATCCAACTCGTCGGCCTTAATATCACTGAGATAAATTCCCTCTGATTCTGGATTGTGCCGTACGCGAGAGGTCTTCTTCATGAAGGAGAACATACCACTGAGCATTGACCGACGTGCCTCCGCTGCCAGTGAAAAAGCGGTTAGCAAATGGTTAGTAGAAAGAGAAGATGAGCTAATCAAGTATCTTTTTAGGAAGTTATCAACAAGGGATCGAACCGATTCTTTCAATGCGTTTAATGAAATTAACTACGCTATGACAATTCTAAGTAGCTAACGCAGTCAGGCCTCGCTTTTCATACGATATGAATTTACGTAGAACAGGGCTCGGATCGAATAGAAGGCATAAAAAAAGTCGCATACGTCGTATAATATTACAAAAAAAGACGCACAAAATTTGTAAACATAATGCAATAAAATTGTCAGACACTGAATGACTGAAATAATAAATTATTAATTCTCAACATAATTCTTTAAAATCATAATTCTGATTGATTTTCAAATATTCTTTGCACAATAAAAATAAACTTTAGAGTTAAAACAATGTTGACAACAAGAGTTATTCACTTTGAGGTGGATTATTTTCAAATGAAAGAAGATTATAATTTAAATCTAATTTGTACTTTGAGAAAATTCATTTTGAATACTTTAAACTTGAAATGACTCAACAAATCAGGCTTTAAATTTAAGACTGTATAATTCGAAGATTAAACTATTAATTTTTTAATAATTCAAACTTCAAAGAACAAAATGCTGTAGAAACAGGGGAAATAGGATGATTTTTCACGAAAATAGAGGAACAATTTATTTCAAATAAAATTTATACAGATATAATACTGAATTAAATATGAAACACTTTAAAGTCTTAAGATTTCAAGTCGAAATATTGCATTTTCAAGAAAATAGTTGAATTTTCAACCAAACGACGATTTTTTAAGAAAAGATTTGCCTTTGCAAGTTAAAAAATCGAACGGTTTAGAAAACAGTTGTCTTCTAAACCCGAAAGATTAATTTTTAAACTAGTTTTATCAAAAAAAATAATAATTTTAAGCCAAACAACAGTTACATTTACAACTAAACATTTGAAAAGTGAAGAAGTTTCGATTAATAATTTGAATTTTTAGCCAAATAGTTGAATTCTCAAACCAAAAAGACGATTTTTTAAGAAGACAGTTTAATTTTCATCAACAAAATTAATTTTCAGCCAAGAAAGATGAATGTTCAATCCAAAAGAATGACTCCTCTACTAAAAAAGGTGATTTTTGAACAAAATAATTTAATTCTTAACCTAGAAAGATGTTATTTTAACAAAATTGTTGAATTTTTAATTAAAAGATTAAACTTTAACCAAAACCAGTTGAATTGGTAACGAAATAGTTGAACAATTTCAAGCGAAAGAAACGAATTTCGAACAAATTAACTTCAGTATTAGCCAAATAGTTAAATTTTTGACCTACAAAGATGAATTTTTAATCAAATGGTCGAATCATTAAACAAAAAAGAATGAAATTCAAGCAAATAGTTGAAATTCCAAACTAAAAAGCTCATATCTTTAAAAGACAGGTAAATTAAAGACAGGAATTTAATTAAATTAAAATCAATTATAAATTAAATATAATATAAAGTAAATTAAAATCAAGACAAATTGCCCATTTTTCAGAAGACAGTTGAATTTTCAACAAAAAAGTTCATTTTCGGCCAAAAAAGATGAATTTTCAATGAAGCAAGACGACTTTTCTACCCAAAAAAGATTAATTTTCAAAGAAAAGAGATTAAATTTTAACCCAAAATAGTTACAACTGCAACCAAATAGTTCAATTATATTCAATTATTCTACTGTTTTAGAAAAAATGAATGTACTAATTTTTAATTAAATATTTTTGAATTTAAAAACAAATAATTTACAACCAAACAGTTAGATTTAGAACTAAATAGTTAGACTTTCAATAAAAATAGACGTATTTTTAACAAAATATATGAATTTGTAAGAAAATAGTACTTTTTTCATTAAAAATATGAATTTTTTTAGAAAATAGTCAAAGATAAAAAAAAGAGTCAATGTTTAATAAGAGAAGATGAATTTTCAACTAAAACAGATTACTTTTCTAATAAAAAAAGGAATTTTCAATTCAAATGGATAAATTCTGTATCAAAAGAGGCAAATGTTCAACAAAACAGTTACAATTTTGACCAAAAACATGAATTTTTAACAAAATGATTCAATCTTCAACCAAAAGAGATGAATTTTGATCAAAAAAATATTTATTTTTTACCATAAAAGATGACGTTTTAATCCAAACGGATGAATTTTCTATCCAAAAAAGCGAATGTTAAACAAAACAGTTTTTGTTTCGACAAAAACGGATGACGCTTTAAGAAAATTATTGTAGTTTTAACAAAAGAATTAAATTTTCAACCAATTAGACGATTTTTCAACCGAAGATAGTTGAATTTTCTTATTGGGTTCTATTGACTTAGTTTGCATTTAAGATAAAAGACGAGAAGATGTGAAAATGGAAAGTTTCTTAAAAACAGAGGAAAAAAGAGGTATTCTGTAAAATATGTAAAAAAGGGGAAAGATTGTGAAGTCTGTAATCGAATTTGATATTAATCGATTTTAATCGTTTTCTACTTAAAAATTTCCAACTCTAAAAGCTTACTATTTGGAAAAATAAAAAAATTTGAATACGGATTCACGCCAACAGAAATTGCTCAATTTTAAACGCTAGTTATTAAAATGACACAATTTTTCTAGTTTAGAATTTCAATTTTAAAAGTTATATTGTGATCAAAATTGAAAATAATTGAAAACCCGGATTGAATAACCGGGCTGATCCGTTATTCACCCGTGATTCTATCCGGGTTTTCAATTATAACGAATGGCTGAGGAGAAACAACCGATTAGTAAGCATTTTATTTAAAAGTAAGTAAAAGTGTAACGATCCGAGCCCTGATATAATGAAATAATAAATCAAACATGTTACTAACTGTCGTTGTTCTGCGAAGATGGAACCCCCGAATTCAAAGAATTCCTGTGAGAACTGTGCGCCGATTCTGGAGGCGGACTCGGCAATTCTCCCCATCGCCAACTTTGCTGGTGACTCTTGTCTCCGTCCAAATCAGAGTTGTCTTGATTTATTTTTCGAACTTCAAACTCTGAGTCTGATTGCACGGGGGAGCATGGCCTGGAATCCCGGTTCCTTTTAAGAGTGAAAATAAAATACAATACAGCATTACAACCACAAAATAATAAAGTGTTCCAGTAGTGTCTCAAGTAGAAATTGTCGATTGATTCGAGCTTCTTTCAATTATTTCAGAACTGAATATCTAACCGAAGTAATTTATAATTCCCGGTTATTTCTTGGTCTGGGTATTATACTTCCTTTTCAAATTTCCATGTCCTAACTCAGAATTTTTAAACTTTTGAAAAATTACCTATTTCTGCATGCCCATTTCTTGAGCTATTGCTAAAGTGCCTCAGTTTTTATAATACTAAAATTTAACATTTTTTTCTTCAAAATATCATGAAAGGCAATAAAATTATTTGTCCAAGTCCAATCGATGTTTTCAAAAAATTGGAATGATTCTGGAAATAATTAACATTTTTCAAATTACTTTGACTCATTTTAAATGTGTGCCTTCATAGTATTTTTGTAGATTGTTAAAATAATTTTAGAATTTGTTTTGTAAATTCTACCCTAGAGTCGAACTTGGAACAAAAATTTTAAATAATGATTGTACTCACCACAAGATTTAAAAATATTCAAAACAACAATATTTTCATAAATATTACTACAGTTCATTAAAATATGATAAGTAATGATTTTTTTTAAATGTTTTCAAGTGATAATACACTTTTTTTAATTTTTGCAAATTTTTTGCATCAATGTCACTCTTTTTATAAAATTCACATTTTGTCTTCAGCTTGGGCTTATAAGACGCAACATATTATTAACTTCGCGGTTATTATAAGGGAAAAATTTTCATGCTGATAAATTACAAATTGAGGTACTTCAAAAACAGTTGAAAAATCCCGTTCCAAGTCAAAAATATAATTCTGTTAAAAAATGCACTCTTTCAAATCACAATTATAATTCTTTTGGAAAATTCCGTATTCGAGATCTGAATAATACTTTTTGTTCAAAAATTTTCTGATCCAATCAGAATTACATATTACTGCTACGGGAAAGTTTCTGTTTCAACTCAAAATTAACATTTATCTCGAAAACTCACTGTTCGAACACGGTATGGCTGAAACAAATTTAAGTAAAAGTTCAAAGGAAATGGGATTTTTTAAATTGTTTATGGTAATGTAGGATCCCATGAATATTTAAAAATGATAATAATTGGTCGGGCGCTTTTTGAGAAAAGTCCATTTTTGTATTTAATTATTAAAATGTGAATAAATTTTCATTATTATTATATGGTAAACATTGGTCAAAATTTTATTTAAATGACTTTGTATGAATGTGGTTTCTTGTTCTCATACGAACATTTTAAGATGGAAATTTAAATAACTGGAGAGGATTTTTTTCTGAAAAAACTCGATTTTTGGGTTCAATTACTGAAAATAAAGAATTTTTCATATGGTTATATAATAAATATTAGATCAATTTTGTTTTAATCGATTTTTATATTGAATGTAGTTGTCTGTCACCTCATGAACATTGTAAGATTTCTACCACTACCATCAATGTAGTTTTTCGATTTGAGGGGGAAAATTATGTTAATACAAAATAAAAATATTGAATAACTATTTGTTATTATTATATTAATATAATTTCCCTAAGTTTCTTTAGGAAATTTTAAATAAATTTTAGAAATTTCTGACGCGTCGAAAAATAATCTAGAAAATTTCGAATACATTTTTTTATTTTAAAGCAGTTTCAAAAATATTAGGAAAATAGAGAAAATTTAAAATATATTTATGTCTTTTGGAAGTTTCAAATAAATTCAAAAATATTTTATAAATTTTCCTAGGAATCTAAAGAATTTTTTTTTTTCATTCTCTTCAGATCTTTCAAAATTCTTTAAAATTTATTTTTTCAAAATCTTCCTAAATCTACATTTAAAAAAAGAATTGGAATCTTGACAGGTTTTTCAATTATTTTTTAATCGTTTCAAAATTTCTCAATTTTTTCTCAAACTTACTCGATTTTTTTTCTCTACAATTTGGTCTTTTTGAAAATTTTCAAATTTGTTATATAAAATTTTTTAAATTCTTTTTCGAAATTTGCGGAAGTATGTTGAAATCTCTTTCAATTTTCTCTTAGAATTGACTTTTCAAACAAAACAAAAAAATCATTTAGAATTTCCCCATGAAATGCTTCAAAATTCTTAAAAAGCTTCCAGATTTTAAAAGAATTTTATTTACATTTTTTAATAATCTTTTCAAGCTTCCAATTACTTTTGAATCTTCTCAAAATTTCTAAAAGTCTTTGAAATAATTCAGTTTACCTAAAAATGATTAAATTACACAAAATTGCAAAAATTTTCTTTAAAAATTCAATACTTAATTTTTTAAAAGACGACTTTGGTTATTTTCATTTTTAAATGTTCATGGACTACCATATTACCATTAAAAATAAAAAATCCCATCAAAATCCCCTTTTCCAAATCATAATTATATTTTGAACTCGTAAATTAGTATTTATCGGAAATTATAAATAAGGAAATGAATATATATATATATATATATATACAAGTTTAAAGAACTGTAATTGAAAACTATAAATGAAAAAAATCCCGGTGTTCTCCCGGATAGTAAACATGTTTCACGGTCATTAAAATTAAACAATCGAATTCTTTAAGCCGCCAATTTTCCATTTGAAGTAATCAAACCTAAAATACAAATTAAAGCCCTCAAAGTAAAACTCGTGGATTTCAAACTTTTAAAATTGAAGTTTAAAAAACTTTTAAGTGAGATGTTTTTAATTTACACTCAATAATTTACAAATATATAAAATTGCAATTTTTAACACTTTTCATTTGAACAATTTTAAATTAAATTATGTTAAATTGCAAAATAAATTTTTTTAACATTCATCAAATGAACGGTTCCAAGCTTTCTGGTTTAAAAAAATGCTCTAAATTGAAGACTGAATCAATTTGGAAATGTTCAAAATTATATAATTTCAAATAATTTTAACTTAGAAACATTAAAAATCGAAAGATTAAACATTTTTTAATAAATTGAAAACTATTAAAATTATAAGTTAAATTATTTTTATTTCAAGTCGTTTTAAATAAAACATTGTTCACATTTTATATAAATATATAAAAAAAATATAATAATTTCACTTACAAGTTAAAAATGGATAAAATGTAACAATTCAAATTGTAAAGTTTAAAGTTCAAATTTAGCACTCGAAAATTAAAACGATTCAAAGCTTACTTTTTTTCAGTATCAAATTGTTTAGCTATGAATATTTGATTTGCAATTGAAAATTTTAAATTAATAGAAAAATGCTGTTAAATATTACAAAGTTTTTTTTTATTAACAAATTTCAAATTGAATTGGATAAAAATGGAATATTTTAGACTGAAATAATATTTGAGAATTAGGATCTGAAACTGAATAAAATCATTTAATTATGAATCTATTCATTTGAAATTATTTAAACATTATAAATAGTTTATACATTTTGAATTGGAAATTTATATTGATTTATATATTAAGGCTTTCGAATTGGAACCCTTTAATTTTGAACGTTAAAATATGTAAATTGTTTAACTTTTAAAAGATATAGAATCGTCTTATAAAATCAAATGTTCAATTTTTAAAATTATTTATTCATTTATATTTACAGCTGATCAACGTGGAACGTTTTTTAATGACAAATTTTCAATGTAAAACGTTTATAATTTTTAATTGTTCGAAACTGCATATTAAAATGTTTTAAATTGAAAAGGTAGGCACAAAAATGAAAATTCTTAAAATGAAAGATTTTAGAATTAAGATTTTGTAAACTGAACGATTTCATAATCAAAAGAGTAAACAACTGAAATAAAAAAATCCATAAAAAAACTTAAAATCGAATTTGTTTTTAATTGCATTATATCATGTGATATTTCAAGTGACTAGATAGATTTTTTTTCTTCTAAAAATTGTAAAATTCTTCATCAAGAAATAAATTCCACGGTCATTTGCCGGGTTTTCCCGAACCCCAACAATTTCTCGTCATTAACCAGTTCAGGTAGACACCCTGGAATAGTATACCTTTTAGTACTCTTTAATTTAAAGAATCCGTCAAAATTAATCGACAAAATGTACGAAACAAATCGACTGTATCGTGTGTGCCTGGTTTAAGGGCATGTGACAGCTAAATACCTATATTACCGACCTCACTTTTTCGGTTCACTGAATGTTTTTTTGAACCTAAGAACTTTTTTTGTAAATAAAATATCGAGCTGAAACTTTGGAAGAATTATTAGGGTACAATAAAGTACGTTTAGGTACAAAACCTGGCGGCCACTAGACGAGGCTCTAGAGAGTTCGTATTTTCGTGTACAACGTTACCGGCTGATTCCGTTGGAATTGATTGTTGAAATATATTTTTTTTACATCTATTATTATTCAGCTTTGTATTTAAACAAAGTTTTCTTTCGGCTCTTGCATTTCTCAAAGTTTGAGACCGATATTTTATGTATAAAAAAAGTTCGAACGTTCACAAAATGTTGAGGTTCAGAAAAAAGATGAAATAATTTTTAGTGAAGTTCCTACCGAAATGCAGTACCTAAACGTACTTTATTGTACCCTAATAAATCTTCCAAAGTTTCAGCTCGATATTTTATTTACAAAAAAAGTTCTTAGGTTCAAAAAAACATTCAGTGAACGGAAAAAGTGAGGTAGGTAATATAGGTATTTAACTGTGTCACATGCCCTTAAACTGAAAATAAAGAAAGTTCTCTAACAACTGGCAAAACAGAATAGAAAGTTAAAACAATACTGATATAAAGCGCAATCTGAAAATGAATAAAAAAAACTCACTTTGTAACCTCCGTATCACTAAAGAAGTGAAAATCAGTCTCCGGAAGTGTAGTCGTTACTTCTTTAAGCGTCGAATGGTGCATTGCAGTTTCCGAGGAAGTGTTGGAAGTATCAATTTCGGCAACAGGACTCGGTCCCTTTGTAAGTTCACTTTGCGACTCACTCAGGACTAGATTATCGCTTTCGCTCATTTCCGCCTGACTACTACTTCCATTGCTTGCCTTCCTCTGCGAGTTCTTTTTCTTCATGACGCTTTTCCTCTTCCGCTTTCTCTTGCTGCTCTTCGTCTCGTCGATGCTCTCATCCTTGGAATTTTTCTTCACCAGAGAAGTATTAGATTCGTCACTCGACTTCTCCTTGCTACTGCTTTGCGGGTCATCGGTGATAGGCCTGAAGTCATTATTCACAACGCTTATTTTGCGAATCCTGTCGGATGATGTTACGGCCACAAAGGATTTGGGAGTTGAGACTGTGATTGCTGGAATTTCACAGTCAAGGCCATCCATGTCAAAAATTTCCTCATCGTCATTTTTCAGAAGATTCTGCTTATCATTATCCCATTTCGGCTTATCCTTCCAATCTGTGAGCAGAGCCTTTTCAAACTTTTGCCTTTGTTCGGCCGGCAGCTCGGGAAAATTTTCTTTGAATAGCCTCTCCTTGTCTTCCGTTTTGAGCGCCGAGTATTGTTCGCGAATCATTTGTTGCTTTTGGGAGGTAGAAATCGTTCCGTAGTGCTCTTTGAATATTTTGTCTCGTTCTTCCGAGGTCATCGAGGCGATTTGAAGCCATTTTTCTCGATGCTCCATGGGCAGGTCGGAAAACTGCTCGACTAGGAACTTTTCTCGTTGATCGGGTGGCAAAGCTGACATCTGCTCCCATTTTTCCCGCTCGATTGATAGTACAGAGTCCCTGAGGATTTTTTCGTGCTGCTCTTGAGGCAGGTCTGACATTAGGTTGAACCGACTAAAATAGAAAATATTATTTCAAATTTTGCACGAAGTTTAAATTGAGATTTAGCAAGAGAAAGGCGACAAACCTGGGATGAGGAAAACAGCTATCATCTGGAATTGGCGAACAAGCTAAATGCGGTGGGATTTCTGAATCTAATGGAGATCCACTGGAACCGACTTCTTGTACGAAGAACGCTTCTCCGGAATCTCCGAGTTTCATATGAATTTGTCTAGATTCTCCATTTATTTCTATGTCCACCTGTGAAAAAACAAAATGTTATTGGTGAACAATTTTAACAACTCCACGAGATTTTAAATTGGAAGTCTTTAATAATGAAAATCTTTGCAATCAGGTGTTGAAAATTGAATCGTTTAAAGTAGAAGATCTAGAAAGTCTAAAAACTTCTAATTTATATGATATAAATTTGATTGCATAAAATTTCGAATAATGATTACTAATAAGTGTTATTGAAGGTCCAATTTAAATATCGATCAAATTGAAGGTGTTGAAAACTTAATAAACCTAAATTCAGATGGTTCAGAATTTCTAGCTAACATTGTGGAATGTTGACCACTAAATTTTGGTCACCAAACTGCCTTTTTAATTAATAAAAACATTTAAAACCTCACATTTTGTAATTATCAATTTATATGTAATACATAATTATAAATATGCGGGGGGGGTCTGCGCGATAGATGATTTTAAATTCCCGGTAATTTCCTGTTCAACTTAAAAGAGTTCAAAAGATTTGAATGATTTCAATCGATTTTCGAAGATTTAAAGAGTATTCTAAACATTTCAAAAGATTCTGATTTGGAACAGAGAACTTGGAAATTCTCATTCTCATGCAGAAGAACGAATTTGCTCAAATGATAATTCTGATAGAACAGGAATTTATTCAATATCCTCCTGCTAAATCAGAACTAAAATTATTTAAACAAATTCTCGTCCCACGTTGAAAATTCCCTATCAAAGTCTAAATTATAATTCTTTGCAGAAATTCCACATTCCAAGTCACAATTACATTTTTTTTGAATGCCCGAATTTTTGTGAATCTAGACATGACCATAATTAAATACTGATATTAATAACAAAAATCCGCATTTAAAAACCTTAAAAAATTTAATAACAGGTAGTCGTAAGGATAAAAATTTAAATAAACTTTTAGACATAAATTTTGACAATAAATTCTGTACTTTCTAACATTATTTAAGTTTCATGACATCAATAATATAAAACTCTCCGTGTTACAAAATTCTTATGCAATTTTTTGAGGTAAATACAGGCTTCGGACTCATTTGAATAATTCAAAATAGTGTCAATAGTAGCATCGATTGTGAAAAATAGTAGCAAAATAGTATTATGCACTTTTGCAAATACTTAATCCAGGTGTTAATTACTTTTGAAATCGGGTGTACAACAAACATATCTCATAAAATCGGGTGAAAATCTTTCGTGAAAACCTTTCAAATTCCTTGAAACCTCTGAAATCTGTAGAAATCCCTATTTAAAAATGGTTAACTGTACGAAGTAAAGCTAAAAGACTTAACCCTATTAACATTTTCAAATTGAAACTCGAGGAATAAAACAATTTTTAATAAAAAAGACCATTTTTTATAAATATTATGTGGAATGTGTATATTTAAAGAAAAAATATTTAAAATCTACTAAAAAATGCGATTAAAGTGGGCGAACTGTTAAAAGTTGGGTTTTGGGTTAATCCAATAATAATTTGTATAATATAACACAATGACCATTGTTATTTAAATTAAAACTAAAATATTTTCAAGATAGACAAACAGACCATTGTACTGTATTCTATTTAATTTAAAAAATATTTAAGTTGTATAGATACAACGAAAAAATATTTTTTAAATTTAAAGTTATAGTTAAATCCTATATAGTGTAGTTTAAAATTAGTCAAATTTAAAAAAGGTAAATTAATTATAATAGACAATTCTGTAAGTTAAATAAACGTCTACTACTCACGGTAGCATATTGTAGTTTTTAAACGCGATTAAAGTTCTAAACGTTTATAAACATTTATGAAAGAAAATACAAAGTTTTATTTTTCAATTTTCATAAAAATTACGCAAAAAGGATTTTTCATAAATTATAATAACTTATTATGATGTAATATTGGAAACAGTTTTAAAAAAATAGTTTTCTTTTATTTATAAAGTTTGATTACGTGGGCAAATGAAAGTAATGAAGGAAAAAAGACCCGACTGCATTGCGTTTAACGGAAAGTTAGCATTTTTAAAGAATATCATGCACAGCTTCTTTAACTAAAATAATAGATATAACGTTATAATAAGTTATTACCAACTTAAATAATATAATAAATTATTTTGAAGATAATTGAACTAAAAAATGATTTAAGTAATTTTGAAAATTGTTATATTTTCGTTTATAAACTTTACGAACATCGTAAAACGAAAAATTGCATTTTCAAACATTATGGTGGCGATTCGGCGGACGATTTTAAATTCTCGGTTATTTCGTGGTAAAGCTTTTCAATTTTGCTGGACAACTAAAAGTGAAATATTCATACTTGCCGCTAAACGCAAACATTTCTTTTAATTCATGACGTTCATCCTAAACATTCTTTAACGCAACCGAGCAAAAAAATTGCAAAATTAAATAATTTTGAAACAGATACTTAAATTTTCCACTAAAAATATAAAATGCCAACAAAAAATGGAAGTTATACTTTGGGACAACAAAATTTTGAACAAAAAAAAAGGGATTTTCAAGAAAATATAACTTTCAACCAAAATGATGAATTTGCAACTGAAATAGTTTAAGTTTAAACCAAAAAGATGAATTTTCAACTAAAACAATGACCTTTCAACTGAAATAGTTGAATTTTCAATAAAAAATTATTTATTACTAAAAGAAATAAATTTTCAATCAAAACTTAAATAATGAATAAATTAAGTTGAAGAAATTAATGTTCAGCCAAAAAGCAGGATATTCAAGTAAAAATAAGAAATATTCAATTGGATGAAGTTAAATTTTCAGTTGAAAAAATATAATAACATAATAATAATAATAGTTGAATTTTCAGTTAAATATAAATAATCTTCAAACAAAAAGAAAAAAATTTCCAACAAAATATTTAAACCTGCTGCAAACAACTTCCTTGTCATCCACAGAAATAATTTTTAACAAAAAAGTTGAACTTTCAACCAAGTAATTTTATTACCGATGTAAAAGATTAATTTCAAAGCAAAATGGTAAATATTTAACTGGAATACAAGAGGATTAACTTGTAAAGAAAAAGATAGTTTTCTATCAAAAAATCGATTTTGTAGCTAAATGTGTGGATTTTCAAAGAAATAATTGAATTTTCAAATGAAAAAGACAAATTTTCATTCAAAGTGTTGAATTTTGAACAAGAAAACATGAATTTTTAACCAAACATGGACATTAAAATTTGCAGTTTGAAGGAATTAATTTTGAAAGTGAATTACAAACTATAAAACTAGTTTAATTTTGAAATAAATAAAAATTCAATAATAAATTATGATTTAATTAGAGTAAATTGAAACAATCTGCACAATCTGCGACTGTATATAACGTGGAAATCACTTTTCTATATTGACCATAATTATTAAAATAATAAAAACTTGAATTTTACTGCAAAAGTAAATTCCTGATCTCCCGGTCAAGTGGCCAAACTGAATATCGTATCTTTCAAGAGAGAAAAGGAGAATTTGAAGAAAAGAAAAACACAGGGGAATATGGGAAAGACTTACCACTTTTTCTCGAGATCGAAGAACCCCCAATTTTCCAAATCTGACATGGAATGGCGAGCAAGTGAAAGATCCATCAGGTTGTTCCACGACGACGACGTCGATCGCTCCGGTAAGAGTTGCAGCGTTGATTTCATTGTAAAAATCACGAAAATTACTAATGAACTTGCCGATATAGTTCATGCTGTACATTTTATTATTGGCGCCTTGACCTTTCCCGCGGAAGGTTCACGGGGATTAAAAATCTTGCTGGGACGTGACGAGCACGTCCCGAAAAATTTGGTGAAATTTCACTCGCGACTTATTCCGGAATTTCCCAAGACAAAGAACACAAATTCGCAGAAATCCGACAAATCGACTCCGAAATTTTCACCACCCCATTCTCACTTCCGGTGAAGCTTCGGAGTTTTGGGAAGAATTCGAGACGAGGGAAATGTTTCTTATAACCTCCACAGAACCGGATTCACGGTCATTTAGCGGCCGATGGAAGAAATTCAAATCCTCAAGAAATTCTCACTTCACCCACTCCACAGCACTGACAGCTCGAAACTGTCAAAGTTGATATTGTGAGAGAATTACTTAACAGTTTTTTCTTCCCTTTTTTGACACGTTGGGTGGAGGTGTCCCGCGAGTGAATAGAAGTTTCTGGTCTTCCGAAGGACTCGCAGAGTGGAGGGGAAAGCGTAAAAAAAGCAACTACTGAATCCTTTGTCCCTCGAAGGAAGGTTTGCTTGGGTTTGTGAGAGGTTTTCTGAGCAGCAGACGGATAGCAGCGGACGATATGACGTCAGTTGCAGTCCCGTGGGTCGTCGGCCAATCAGAGCGCCGGAGACACCACGCTCGATAATATGGTCCGCCACGTGATCACCGCGGTGATTTAAATCCCAGATGGTCTTGGAATATCTTTGGTCTTGGTCTGCAACAAAAACATTTTTTACATGTCTATGATTAATTTCTTACTCAATTTTAACATTTATTTTACGTATCAGGATTTTCATTGTCTGTATTTACTGGATTCTTTTAACATGAGGCATCTGGTTCTGTTTTTATAGGTTAGGTTTATATAAGTTAGGTTAGGCTCCTGTAGCTTTGGCGCAGTTAGGTCAATAATAAATAAATCGATAATTATAATCGTAAATTATGATACATTTATACTGAAATTTATAAAACACTAATTAATAATTTCAAATTATAAGGTTTTGAATTCAGATAATCTTAGGCTAACAGGTAAAAATTTGAAAAAGGGCCATATTTCAAATAAAATGAAAAGGAATTGGATTTGTACCATTTCTAATTAAAACTGTTTCAAACTGAATAATTTGAAATTGAACCATTTAAATCAGAACCACTTTAAATTTTAAAAATGCACTCATATTTTGAAAATTAGTCAAATTAATTAGAAACGAGTTTAAAGGGTATAATTTATAAAATTATAATTCAAAGCGTTCAAAATTGAAAAAAATTAAGCGCTGAGACATCAAATTTTTGAAAAAAAATTGAACTTTTTTAATTGAAGCAATATAATATTCAAATATTAGCAATATTAATCAAGAAATACGTTGAACATTAAATTATTAAAGCTTTTAGAAACCTTATTTGTTTGATTATAACAACTACTGCATGATTTTTAATTTATGTTTTAATTTTTGATGGATTTTAAACTTTTTATCACAACTAATGAAAAACTAGCAGTAAATTTTTATTTCATAACATCACAAATACGAACAATTAAAACATCCATAATGCAAAAAAATGAAATATTAAGTTAAATATTTTTTGCAACAATAATTACTAATTACTATAATTTTGAATTGAAAGCGGTTGAAATCAAATAATTTATTTAAATCATGTAAACTTTTTAAAAAGGACAATATTTTTAATTGAACGAAAAGGAATTAAATTTGTAACAGTATTAAATGAAATTTAAGAAATTTAAATCAGAAGCTCTTGAAATTCAAAAATTCAGATTGAAATTTTTAAATTTGACATATTAACCCTTAAACGGCCAAAACGCCACTACCGGTACACTGCTTGTCAACGGCCAATAACTAAGACTATTCGACACTAGAAAAAATTAAGACACATATATTTTTATTGCTTAAGATCTCCTCTTTCCGACGGTGCCAATGAAATTCCTCACAAAATTTTCTTATCGTCCCAAAATGCAGTTTAAACAAAACAAAACGTGATTTTTCGTGCCTATTTTTTTGTGTGAACCATTTTCCAAAGCTTTTCGAGTCTGTAACTAACCTGGAATCTCACTAACCGGTGGAATGAATGTCTAAACTTTGAGAATCCATGGTTCAAAGATGGATTTTTCGTTTTAGTATTTTCAAAATGGCGTCTTAATGGCAAAATTTTTGTGAAAACATTCATGAATTTTTTTACAATAAACGATGCCCTTTTAGGAAAAATCATCAAGAATAAAAAGTTCTTGTAATCAGCCAAGGAATACGCCTGATTTTTTTCGAAGCGTTTTAAGCAAAATTTTGGATTTTGCATATGAACAATTTTTGCAAAATTCAAAATTTTGCTCAAAACGCTTCGAAAAAATTCAGGCGTATTCCTTGGCTGATTACAAGAACTTTTTATTCTTGACGATTTTTCCGAAAAGCGCATCGTTTACTGTACAAAAAATTCATGTTTTTAATTTTAACTTCAAAATTAAACCTTATTAAAGGGAAAAGTTGAAAACATTCCGTTAAACATGAAATTTGACAAATCTAAAAACACAATTTTTAACTTCTTAATTCCAAATCGTTTAAACTTTAACTCCATATTTCGAATTATTCTTCATTCTTAAAATCTTGAAAATCAAAGTTTTTAAAAATTTTAAACGATTAATTTTTTTAATGTTGAACTAAAAATCGGATAATTTAAAAATATTAAATTGAAAATTAAAATAAAAAAAAAGAATACAAAAAAAGATTGCTATATATGATTCGGCTGTTTGAAATATTACACAATTTTTGAGCCATTCAATAAAAAATATTTTTTTTTAAGTTGAGCGTAAAATGTTAAATATTTTGAAACACTTTAAAATAAAAAAGAATTAAATTTTAATTCGGTAGTTGTACAATCTTCTAATTTTCAAGGTTCGAATTTGAGAAATTCTTGTATGATTTTTCATTATTTTGAATTTATTCTGGAGACAATCAATTCATAATTGTTGAGTTACAAATCATTTAAGCTGAAAATTGTGCAACTATCAAGTCTTTTAATTTGATATTCTAAGATGTCGAAAAATTGTTAAAAGCTGATATTTTTGTAAGTTTAAAATTGAAAACAAACAACTTAGAATATTTAGATTTAAAACTATTCAAGTTTTAATTTACTATTAAGGCTTTTCACTGTGAAATTGTGCAATATTTAAAAATTTTATAATAAAATTGTCCTGACATTTTCAATATTTGAATTTGAAACTAAAGCAATGTTGAATTTTTAATTGGAAACTTAGAAAGATTAATAAATTTCAAACTAAATATTTTCGAATTTAAGCTTCTTAGGCAAAAAAAAAACGATTGTTTAGAGGTCTCGAAAATGAAACTGTTTTAGAATTGCGCATTCAAAATTATAATTTTAAATTGCAATTATAAAAATTTAGAAGATGGTAACTATATCGATAATAAGTATCATAGCATGTAGTATCAAGTGATATTCAAAGTGATTAGATAGATTGTTTACTAAAAAATTTGAATTTTGTCAAAAAATATCACTGCTATTTTTATCGTGCAAAACTGAGAATTTTGAAATATTTGGAAGGCTCAAAGTTTAATTATTCTTGAAGCTTTGAAAATGAGATGTTTCCTAATTGGCCAATTTGAAACTTTCAAAATTAATGAATTTAAACTTGAAGAGTTAAAAATTAACAATTCTGAACTTCGCTTAAAAGTTTAATTATTCCTTAATTAGGATCTTAAAACTAAGTTGTTAAAAATTATTAATTTTAAAGTTGTGCTTGATGATTTTTAAAATTCAATTATTTAAATCTAACGTTCAAATTTAATAATATGCGAAAGAAGAGAAGGCTATTTTTTAAGATGTGAAACTGACGTATATTAATATCAAAAAATAAACTGTCACATTGACATGATAGAAATAGTCGCAGGAAAAAAACTCACGAAAATCCAGCGGAAACATATAAGTTGCAATTTGGACAAAGTGAATGAACGAATTCGAAGATCATTTTATCAACGAAAATTATAAAATATAAATGATTCATAGCCTCAAAATTGTTTATTGTTAAGCAAATAAAAAGTTTGAACTTCATTATTAGAAAAATAATAGTCCAAAATTTATTGATATAATTCGCATTCTAATTATTAAAATTTGTCAGAAAATTTCGATTTCTTTTCATTTTTACGCAGGTATAAAGAATGTAAGAAACACTGTCTTCTCCGCAAGTCTTTTAGAAAGCTATAACGAAAATTAAACTATAAATTATTTTTGGAAAAAAATATACACAAACAAAAAACATATATTTGTGTATTTTTTAATTTTTTATTTAGTGAACTTCAATCTTTAAGAAAAACTAACTTATAAGGATAAAATCATTATGATGAATGATAAAATTATATAAGATTGATTCTCACTGATGGGTCAATCATTCTTATTTCTCAACTTTTTTAATCTGCAGAAATAGAGTTTTATATTTTATAAGCGACTTCGCAATATTCGTAATTTGTTGATTTATTTCTTTTATTTTACAAAATCATTAACAATTTGTAAACAGGTTACATAAAAATTATTTATAACTTAGAATTTACTTATTTATTGATAAAACACGTAATATGCACACATTAAAATGAGAAACGATATTTAAAAACATATTAAAATCCTTTGTTTTTCAAAAATATAATTTTATATTTAAACACGGGTAAAAAAACATTTGTCTCACAGACTATAATGTTTTAAATGTTCGCTTAAACTATATTCAAGTGATTTCACAACATTTTGCAAATGGATTTATCATTATTTTTAGACATAACGACGTCAAGTCTTTTTCTAATGATGACGGCTGTCATTTATCCTTGAAAAATATGAATTTAAGAGTTTCCAATAACTAGATTTAAAAAATTATGTACTGCCTTAATTTTGCATTCTGACTGTTTTCTGCAAAAAATTGTCTACTCATGATAATTGATCACAAAAGGGGTTAATAACCAGAAGGAAAAATAAAAAAAATGTATTGTTCAATTGTCAATGCACGCAAAATATTTTATTTAACTTCTTAACCGCATTTTCACTTTTCTCCTCTTAAACTTTCTATTTATTGCAGCCAAATTATATTTGTCAAAATATGTTCTTAATTTTATGTACATTAATTTTCCAAAAAACTTTTATTTTATTAAAAATATTTTTCAAACAAAGAAAACAAAAGAATGTTTAGCATTGGAATCCCTAAATAAAAACGCAAAATTAAAAAGATAATCAATGGTTATTAGTCACCGATAATTTAGATTTTCATTTGGGATTTTCAAGAAAACATGTGACGAAAGAGTGTCGTGATCGAGAATCTCGTTATAATTTATGTTAAAAATTAAGTAATTCTTTTTCAAATATTAACTGAGCAAACACTGATTCATTCTGTCAAATATTTATCAGTTGAACAACCTGCGAAGGGCACAATGTATTTTTCATATTAGTACACTATATTGGCACTTTTTTCTGAAGAAATCTTGACCATTGGACCTCGCGTGGGTACATGAGTAAATATTTAAAAAGAACTCGTGTACCTTGTACCTCAATTTTCTAGTCTTGATTTGGTTATCATAATATTTGAATTCGCCTGTATATTCAATTTAACTATATGTCTCTATACCTTTATGATATAAGTACATTTATTAATAAAATATGTCTCGCTTTTTCTTTTATGTTGAGAGATGTATTATTTAGACAGTATAAATAGATGTGCTTTTAATCGATTAATAATTTCTCTGACGTAAACCAATTTCATTCTCAGACGAATGACTCATTAATGATGATTGGACTTTCCGAATTTTGACACTTCCAGAAAATTGAAGTAATCTTCCAAAAACTTGTACTTTTTTTCTGAGAAAAGATCATGCAACTAACGGACCATTAATAAACTACATTAAAATTTCTGGGGGGAGGGGGACGCGTAAAAAACTAAGGTTAGATAACGTTTAATAAGTTTCCTGATGATAAATATGAACAATGTTCGAGAATTTTAGCGAAATATGGTCCTGTAACGGTACAGTTCAATAATAACTTAATAGGTTTGAAAATTAGTTTCATATTTCAGACTTCACACTCTTCGACTGATGCTTTCCCTTTTTCTTGGTTTTCGCTTGAACCTTAAGAACATTCAACTATTTTTGGTTAAAAGTTGATTTTTTTTAATTGATAAGATTACTATTACATTTTTGGATCGGAATGGTTGTCGCATATTTTCAAATATGTATATATTTTTTCTGACGAAATTAAAAGAGCATTAAAAATTAAACAAAATTACTTGAAGAAATATTTTTAAAATAAGTTTGAATTTTTTGTAATGATTAAAAGTATACTTTTTAAATTTTTGGCGGGAATATTAGACATCCTAATTTGGCCAGCGACGGAATTTAAGCATCAGCCTGATTAGCGCGGTTGATGGGGGAATCAATAGGGCCGCTAGTGATTTAAGTAAACATAACCTTTTTTCACGCTTATGGCAAAGATTTGATCATGATTTAAAAAGTATAAATAAGGGAACAAAAAGGTGTACAGAATGCTTGGAATTTCTCTAAAACCGGGATTTATAAAGCAAGACAGTGCGAATGAATGTGCCAAAATTCGACATGTCACAAACTTCTTGGCCAGCTGTCAGCTGGATACTTTATTAGTCAATGGAGTCACTGCATACCATTATTCTGATTGGTTCAGCGTTTTGCAGGAAGTAACGTTTCAAGGGCATAGAATTGTTTAAATAGGGGGTTTCACACTTAAAAGAATTTATTTCTCAGAAGTGAAGTATTTGTTTACAAATTTTATTATGTAGTTGAAATGTTTAATATTTGGTTGAACAGTTTATTATTTCGTTAAAAATGCAAAGATTTTCTTAAAAATTAATTTTTGTGTTTGAAGATTTATCTCCTCGATTGTAAATTCATCTATTTTGTTAAAAATTTGGTTGATTTTGGTTTAAAAGTGTACCTTCTGTAATTAAAAATTCAACTATTTGGTAGAAGATGTATGTATTTTGTTTCAAAATTCGCCTTTTTGGTAGAAAATTAATCTTAGTGGTTAAAGAATCACTTTTTTTTTTTGAAAATTTTACTAATTGGTTGAATTTAAAACTTTTTCGTTGAAAATCCATTTTTTTTAAGATTCATAATTTTAGTTAGAAATTCATTTCTGAAATTGAAAATTTAACACTTTTCTTAAAAATTCGTCTTTTCTGTTAGAAAATTCATTTGACTGTTTTTTTTTATTGTAAATGAAAATCTTTTTTTGTTAAAGATACATAAATTTATTTGGGAGTGCAGCTATTTGTTGCAAAATTAACTTTTTTTGTTGTAAATTCATATTTTTGGATTAAAGATTCTTTTTCTTTTAGAAAAATCGCGTTTTTGGCTATAAAATTAGAATTTTTTTGGTAGAACATTAATCTTTTTCGTGAAAAATTCTTATTTTCGGTTGAAAGTTTAACTTTGCTAAAAATTAATTTTTTTATCCAAGATTCGACTCTGCGGTTACAAATTTAACTAATTTGTTAAAAATTAGTTTTTTGTTAGTTAAAAATTAATTTTCTATTAGTAAAGTTAACGATTCCATTATTGGTAGAAATCTGGTCTTCTTGGGTCGGAAATTAACTTTCTTGTTGAAAATTCACCTTTTCCGGTTTAAAAGTCAACTGTTTGTAAAATAGTTGACTTTTTAGCTTGAAACATTAACTCTGTTTTTGAAAATTCATCTCTTAGGTTGAGGATTCAAGTATTTTGCTAAAAATTTGTCTTTTTGGTTGAATTAAACTAGTCGAATATTTGCTATTTTTATTGTTCACAGAAATAAAAATAACTTTTTTTGTTCTTACTGAAGATTTTTTAAAATTAGTATCACTTATTTTCGATTTATTTAAGAAATATATTTTTCTTGGAATATCAATTTTCGTATGGATCGAGTCGTTCAACTTAGATTTTTGTTCCTGAAATAAAAAGAAAATAAGTCTTTAGATTGGCTTGGACTCGACATTTTCATCCTTTTACCATTAATAGAGGAATATTCTCTTTGGTACAAATTCAAGTAAAGCGAGATTGTGGTAAATTCCACGAGTGACCGAAGGCTGCTTTTCATCAACCAGAGACAAGATATAATTATACTTTGATAAACTTGCAAAATCTTAGGCGGTTTTTAAAAACTAATATTTCATTGAATTATATACTAAAAAAATAGTCATAAACATTTTAATGTGAGAATATAACCTTATCAGTTACAATAACACTTTGAATATTTAATAATTTGAATTTTAAAATGGAAAAATTCCAAATGTTTTAATATTGAATGTTAGAAGCTCACCATTCAGAAAAGTTTCGCTATGAATTATTTAATTTGTAGTGTAATTTTGAATACTAAAATGAATATATTATTTATAATTGGACCACCAATAAAAACTTTTCGCGTGCGAATAATTTTGAATATTAGTTTTGTAAAGTAAACTATTATCAAAATATCACTGAAACACAATATAGTCAAATAAACTCAATATGAAGAGAATTTTTAGATTTAATCGCTGAGCTTAAATTTATTACATTGATTGTAACATACTTAATTAAAAAGCCATTTGAAAAACTAACTTGTTTGGAGGATTGCACTAACCGAGGGAATTAGTTAGAAAGGAATAATGGTGCATATAAAATTGCGATGCGTGTGAACTTGTACCCCCATCTTCAAAATTTCAAAGTTTTTTTTCTGAAATCTTTTTGATTATTCTCGAGGTCTCGATAAGCTTTAGAAATAGTTCTAGCGTTTAAGTGGGTCTTAAATCGCGAAATTGCACCCCCCCCCCCATTCCATTTTGAAAAATAAATTTTTGTCCCACTTAAACACCAGAAATATTTCTAAAGCTTATCCAAACTCTAAAACTATTCAAAAGGATGTCAGAACTTTTGAAAAAAATTGAAATTTCGAAAGTGGAAGTAAAAGTGCATACGCACAAAATTCTGTGATGTCGTTTATGAATAAGCTCTCAATAATTTAATAATAACATGTTTCTAGACCCTAGATATCTGAGCTCAGTAAACGGATGATTCACATATTTTCAATAACACTTATCAGTTATCTAATTCTTATTGAAATGTAGTGACGATTTGGTGAATTTATTTGTTGTTTTCTGGAATGTATAGATGCGATAACTTTTATCGTGATTTATGAGCGGCCTTTCACTCTAGCAAACGAGATGCATATTCTTTAGAAATTTAGATAAGGCTATATAATCTACATTCTTTTTGAAAAGATATTTTTTCTTGGACAATGCAAATGTACTTTCTCATCAGTAAAATCTTGTGCAATTATTATGCGCAAAGGAAAAAATTTTAAGTAATTCTAATTTTCAACTGTAAGCTTTCTATTTCCAAATAGAAATAAAACATTAATTGAGGCAATTTATATAAAACAAAATCGAGAACAAAACTGCAAGGAAACAGTTGGGAGAGTTTTTTTTGATTATGTCAATTAAGCAAATTCTCAATAGGAGATTAGATCATCAGGCTTTAATTTTCACCAAATTGAAAGTCGCCAAGTGTCGTTTGCGTCAAGCGAGACTTCCGCTTTGTTACGGTTCGCCAAAAAGTGTTGGCTAGTAGCCTAAAGTTAAGGATTCACACTTGACATCCACATGGTACTTGGGAATTAGTATCAAAGCTTTTCTTGGTGTATGTATACATTGTACTCGTATATGTCCCACTAGTACGTGATTTACGTCAATAATGAGTTTATCGTTGAAAATGACCCCTGAATGATTAATATTAATAACTGACTAAAGATTAGGGCTTTTATGGACGGGGAGAGGTAAACGAGGTTAAATTTCCTGGTCTTCCTGGTTTGTGAATTGTTTATTAGACGTGAATTCTCTGAATCGATCATTCATAGAGGTAGTTCCAAATTCTAATATTTGAATGAGAGACCGGTTTGGAGGACTGAGAGAATTAATAAAATTCTTTTGTGGGTCTATACTGGTTTCTTCTATGTTAATCCACTCAAATTTTTCTTGAAAATCTTTTGATTATTTTAGCTTTTGGTTAAGGAAATAAATGTTGTTATCAGGCACTGCCTAGTATTACTGAATAATTATCTGTCAAACCAACTAGTCAAGTATAGTGCCAGGTTTAATATTACGGAATTTTCCGTAACGGCAGACAGTTTTTTTTATCATTAGTCAGATTAATTGAAGTTGGAAACTGGTCAATATTCCTTGGAACAGACGTTACTACGGATTAATTTTTACATTCTCATACATGAGAGTGTAATATAATCATCAAAATTTTCGATCTCTGGTTTTTAACGGATTTTTACGTTTCGGCACGCACAGAATTCGAAAATCATAAAATTCTATCGGTGTCTCTATGTATGTATGTTTGTATGTATGTTTGTATGTATGTTTGTATGTATGTTTGTATGTATGTTTGTATGTATGTTTGTTTGTATGTATGTCAGCATGTATATATATATATATATATATATATATATATATATGTATGTATGTGAGCATGTATGTATGTGTCTGTCTGTATGAATAGTTACCTGAATGTTGTAGCCACGCTCACTTTTGAATGACTTGTCCAATCGAGTCAGCCTTTGATAAAATTCTTAAGGTTCCCAAAATGAAGGTTAAGTTCATTAAGCAGATATTTCTAACCAAAATTAAAAAATTTAGAGCATTTTAAAAATTTGAAATTCTTTTTTCAAATTTTTCGTAAAAAATAAAAGTTACATACTTTTGAAAATTTCGACAATTTTCAGAAAAATAGAAAAAATATTTGTCTGATAGATTAGGAAATTTCATTTAACTTCGTCACTAGATATCAAATGTATTTATAAACTATTACAATTAAATTTTCGGTCAGACAAAAATTAAAAAAGTTAAAGCTTTTTCAAAATTTGAATAAAAATTTGTTATGAGTTTTATATTTTTTTGTCAAATTTTCTGGTACACGGAAAAAAGACTTGCAAATATTTTTTTAATGACATTTTTAAATTCGATTAAATTTCAAAAAGTCATATGCTTTTCAACAAGCAGTTCGAAACTATTGTTATAACATTTTTTAATCAGAGAAAAGTTTCGAAAGTTGGATCATTTAAAAAAATATGAAATTTTTGTTTTCAAGAGATCCGTAAGTTTAAAGCGTTGTTTTTAGTAGATTTGAACACGATTTGCAAATCATCTTGCTGAAGTTTTTCAATTGGACACTAATTATCGAGCGCAAAGCGCGAGTTTCGTAATTAGAATGTAATCGTCAAAGCCGTAGTAGGTGCTTTTAGAACATTCTTTAAAAACAAATCAAACAAAATTTCAGTTACAATTTATTTTTTTTATTACTTTTTTATCTATACTGT
>NC_046662.1:32660024-32691101 GCF_010883055.1 Belonocnema kinseyi | reverse complement strand
TCTAAATTTTTCACCTGGTTGAAAATTGTAAATAACTTTCTTTGTAGAAAATTGAAAATCTAAGACATAATGCAAATGTCAAAACTTTTGAACTGAAAATTGTACAGTTTCTTAACTTGTAAATTACAATTATTATAAATTTGAAACATTTTAAATTAAATGTAAACAAATGAGTGTTTTTTTTCAAAAAATGAATCCTGTTAAACTAACAAAAAAAATCTTCAGAGGATTTAAAAAAAAATCCGCTATTAATTTCTAGTCATATTTAATTTAATTTTGATGTATTTTAAATATATCCAAAATTCCACAGGCTTCTATACTATATCGACCAGTTCATATTATGATTGTAGCAGACGGTATAGTAGATGGCAAATAATATCTAAAAATAAGCCAGTGCATTGCCTGCGAATAAGAGCTGTATATTCTGCGAGAGTTGTGCATAAAGTAGCATTTGGCTTAGGTTAATGCACTTTATTCATTCCTCCTTTATTTGATGCGGTAAAATATATGTAGCGTAAATATTCGTCTATTAAAGGAAAAATTTGTAATTGGAAAATGTGTTTTCGCGCAAAAAGTTTTAATCCCTTATATATATATGTAAACTGCACAGTAAGTTGATTTTCTCAATATTCTGACATGAAAGTTCTTGATGTGGATTTTCATGAAACTTATTTTAATCTTCTAGGGAAATTGAACTTTGAAATGATCCCGAGAATTTGAAATATTTAATCATGTCATTATCTTTTGAGTAAACTCTTAAAATCTCTTAAAACTGATTTCGTCTTTCATAATTCACAAAACAAAATGCTCTCGAAACAGGGAACAAAAACAGGGGAGGAAATGCAGGGTGATTTTTTACGAAAATAGGGAAATATTGAGAGAATGAATTCTTTTAAACAAACTTATTATAAATATCACGTTCTTAATAATTGAAGTTGAAATATATTGCATTTTCAACCAAATTTTAACAAAAGTTAAATTTTAAACTAAAAAAGATTATTTCTCTAACAAAAGAGATCAATTTTTAACATAAAAAGACAAACTTTTAACAAACATTTGAATTATCACGATGACAGTCTAATGTTTTAGAGGAAACATTTGACTTTTCAAACAACAAAACAAATTTCAGTCAAACAGTTGCATTCACAACCAAATAATATTGAATATTCAATTGCTGGAGTCTCAAGGCAAAAAGACGAATTAGTTACAAAACAGTTGAATTTTCAACGAAAAACATAATTTTCAACCAAATAACTAAATTCTCAAGCCAAAAAAGAGGAATTTTCGACAAAACAGTTGAGATCTTAGACCGAAAATTTCTACAAAACATTTGAAATTATAACCCAACAAATAAAAATTTTCGAGAAAGAAGTACATTTTCAGCAAAATATTGTAGTTAAATTTTCAACCAGAAAAGATGAATTTTCTACCAAAAGAGATATATTTTGAACCCAAAAAGACGAATTTTTCACAATACAGTTAAATTTCTAACACGGAATTATAAATTTTAGAAAGCAGTTGAATTTTCAACCCGAAAATATGAATTCACAACCCGGAAATATGAATTTCTAACCAAACAGTTGAATTTTCAACCACTGATAGAATTTCAAAACGTAAAAACGAATTTTCTACAAAATAGTTGACATTTTAACGTAGAAATATAAGTTTTTACACATACTATTAATTTTCAAGTAAATAGTTGAATTTTCTACCAAAATTGTTCAATTTTCAATCTAAAAAGATGAATTTTCAACCAAGAAGATTAATTTTATACCAAAAAGACGAATCTTCAACCACATAGTGAAATTTTTAGCTTAAAAGGTTCTATTTTTAAGCGAAAATGGATTAGTTAAAAAAATTAATTTTCAACACTAAAAAAACGAATTTTCAACAATTGGGCAAATTTTCAATTAAAGAGATTATTTTTTCAACAAAAAATAATTAATTTTTAACACAGTCGTTGAACTTTCAACTAACTGGTTCAACTTTTTACCAGCAAAGAGGAATTCTCAACGAAAGTGTAATAGTTGATATTCAACCAAACAAATAAATTTCCAATTAAAAGCCATGAAATTATGCCAAAAAGCCAAATTTTCAACTAAGACAGATATTTCAGTTGATAGACAAAACAAATTTCAAAGTGTGGAATTTTCAAGCTGAAAAAGCGAATTTTCTACGAAATAATAAAATTGACACCACAAGAGACGAAGCCTGAAACGAAAATATACTCGTAATAGTAAACTTTCCAATTAAAAGAAAAAAAATTCAACCAAAAATATGACTTTTCTACCAAACGGTGAACTTTCAACAAAATAATATTTTCATAATAATTACTTTTTTAACCAAATCATAAAATTATTAACGAAAAAGATGTTCGAATTTAAGCAAAAGAACGAGAAAAGGTGGAAAGGGGGAATATTTTTGGAAAGGAGGGAAAAAAGAGGGATTCTTTAATGAAGGGGAAATGAAGGGAATAGGGAAAAATGTTTGAAGTCAGCTATTTCTATAATTAATTCTTTAATATTTAGAAAACTTACTTATATGCAAGAATACAAAATGTACCGCAGTTAATCTATTCGTGTTCTTCTGTAAGAATTGCAGGATTGCACGAATTCAAAAGTTACGTATGGAAACCTGCACTAGACGTAATACTTTCCCTATTACGTGAATGTCACTATAGAGTAAATCGATTACGTTACATGGACAAATATATAGATTCTCATAATTTACAAAACAAGCCTAACTTTTGTTTACAATCACCTTTATATTATTTTTATTCAATTCAAATTACATATTATGATCGATTCGTATAAAATTTTAATTTCTTCTCCTATAATTCTAATAAAAAACACACTAAAAAGAAGAAAATGGATGATGATCCCCTAATGAGTTAATGATGCAACATGCATGTGTGACGAGAAATCCCGTTTGGTCGCCGGAAGCAGACCAGAAATAGATGGTGGAGTCCTAAGACTAAACTTGCTAATGAAATTATGCATTTGAATCTTTACTATAGAATCGCTGCTAATCCTGTTTTATTCGATTATATATTTATCGATTAATTAAAAGACTGATTTATTCAGCGCCAGTTTCTTATTTAATATGGTGCAATAGTGAATTAGTTTAAAGAATTATGTTAAAAACTATACACTCTTTGCCCGTTTACAGAGAATTCTTCTATTTGCCCTGTTTTCAAGACATTTTCTCATTTTCTGGAGTTTTTTTTTGCTTAAATTCGAAATAAAATACACTGGAACTTGGATTTACCAGCAGCTTTGAGGATGGCTTCAATGACCTTCAGTGTTGTATTCAGACCGAATTATTTCCTCGTGGTTAATAATTCTAATATTTGATTGAATATTTAGTTCATTTATTGAAAATTCTTCTTTTTGTCGAGAATTTTTTTTACTGAAAATGTAATAACTGCTCCATTTTTGGTTTAAAATGTATACTCTAAACTGAAACTTGATCTTTTCTCATTCAGAATTGAACTATTTTGTTGAAAATGCAACTATTTGGTTGTAGGTTATCACTTTTGTTAGAAATTTATATTTCTGGTTAAAAATTGAACTGTTTTGTAGAACACATGTTTTTTTTTGTCTTGAAAATTCAATAATTTGGTGGAGAATTAAACTATTTGGTGAAAGTGAACTTTTTTGTCGAAAATTTAATTATTTGTCAGAAAATTCATTATTTGGTAAAAAATGAAACTGCTTCATTACAAATTCTTGTATTTTGTTGAAGTTTCCTCCTTTTCAGTTAAAAAAAAAACAATAAATATGTTGTTGAAAATTCACCGTTTTAGTTTGAAAATTCAACAATTTGTTTGAAATTTCGTCTTTTATGGTAGAAGTTAGTCTTCTTGGTGAAAAATTCATATTTTTGGTTGAGGATTCAAACACTAAAAAAATGTCTGGTTAAACTAATCAGAACAATTAGTAAGGGCATATTTAACCAGACATTTTTTTGAGTGAATATTTTGTTAAAAATTTCTCCTTGTTCTTGGAATTCAACTAGTTGAAAATTCGTTTATCTGTTTTTCTTTAAATTAATTTTGTAAACTGAAAATTAAACTATTCTATTTTTGGTGAAACTTTAATATTTTTTGTTTGAAAATTAGACCATTTGGTTGAAAATTCAACTATTTTGCTAAAAATTTCATTTTTTGTTAAAAATTAAAATATATTGTTCAATTCATATTTTTGGTCGAAAATTCAATTGTGTTGTTAAAAATTCATCTTTTTAAATTGATAATTTATCTTTTATCGTAGAAAAGTCATATTTTTGGTTGAAGATTATCTTCTTGATCGAAAATGAACTTTTTTGGTGAAAATGCAACTGTCTTCTGAAAAATTCGTCATTTTTGATTAAAAATTTAACTTTGTATTTAAGGGCATGTGACACAGCTAAATTCCTATATTACCGACCTCACTTTTTCAGTTCAATGAATGTTTTCTTGAACCTAAGAACTTTTTTTGTAAATAAAATATCGAGTTGAAACTTTCGAAAATGTATTAGAATACAATAAAGTACGTTTAGGTACTGCATGTTGGTAGGAACTTCACTGAAAATTATTTCATCTTTTTTCTGAACCTCGACATTTTTTGAACGTTCGAACTTTTTTTATACATAAAATATCGGTCTCAAACTTTGAGAAATGCAAGAGCCGAAAGAAAACTACGTTTAAGTACAAAGCTTAATAATAAAAGATATAAAGAAAAAATTTCAACTATCAATTCCATCGGCATCAGCCGGTAACGTTGTACAGGAAAATACGAGACCTCTAGAGCCTCGTCTAGTGGCCGCCAGGGTTCGTATTTTTGTGTACAATGTTACCGGCTGATGCCGATGGAACTGATAATTGAAATTTTTTTTTTTACATCTTTTATTATTAAGATTTGTACTTAAACGCAGTTTTCTTTCGGCTCTTGTATTTCTCAAAGTTTGAGATCGATATTTTATGTATAAAAAAAGTTCGAACGTTCAAAAAATGTCGAGGATCAGAAAAAAGATAAAATAATTTTCAGTGAAGTTCCTACCAAAATGCAGTACCTAAACGTACTTTATTGTACTTTAATACATTTTCCAAAGTTTCAGCTTGATATTTTATTTACAAAAAAAGTTCTTAGGTTCAAAAAAACATTCAGTGAACTGATAAAGTGAGGTCGGTAATACAGGTATTTAGCTGTGTCACATGCCCTTAAGAGTTCAATTATCTTGTCGAATAATCGTCAGTTTTTCTTGAAATTTAAAGTGTTTGGTTGTAAATGCAACTGCTTTGTTAAAAATTCATCTTTTTTGGTTGAGAATTAACTTTCTTGTTGGTAATCCATCTTTTAGTGTTTAAAAGTTAACTATTTTCTAAAACATGCGACATTTTAGCTTAAAAACTTAACTCTTTTGTTTAATATCTTTTGGCATAAAATATATTTTCAATATAAATTCAACTATTATTTCCATATTTTTGTTAAATATCACTTAACTTACAATGTTTAGAGAGGATTTCAGGCTATGAAATCTGATGTTAATTTCTCAGTAAAAGTTTAGATGCATGTATGTGAGGAAAAACGCATAATGCAGCTTTTCAATGCAATGTAGTAAAAGTAATTAATCATTGTTTTAATGTTCAAAAATGTGAGAGCAATAATAATTAAAATTATAAAACCCCTTTCCGCTTTCGAAGTATTCTAATTATCCTTGAAAGGAAACTAAAGAAGGCCATAATGCTTCCTTTGTATTTAAGATAAACACAATAAAAAGATAAGAGAAAGAAAAGCAAAAGTGGGACCAGAAAACCGGTACTGCGGCACAAGAAGAGTTTCACGTTGTGGAATAGTATACTTCCAATGACAATAAAAGAAACCCACGAAACGCAAAGATAGCATCATTTCCTTTTTTGGGTCATGCGGGTCTTACAAATTTAGAAAGTGCAGTTTTTCTCACTCGCTAATAACATTTCGAGGAGAATTTTTTATTTTTAAATCTTAAAAGTTTTACAGAAACTATTGACAACATTTTTACTGCGTTATAATAATTGTTTACTGCACATTTTTCATTTAGTTTCCAGAATGAACATAGTAACTTGAGGTTTATAATTTGAATTTTTCCAATTTTGAATATATTTGAGTTTTAAATGTATTCGCTTGGAATTAAAAATTGTAGTTCTATTAAGGCAGTATTCTACTTTGAAACGCTCGAAAAAAAAGTTATTTTTATGAGATTTTTCTGAGGTTATTGATAATGATATCCATGCAGAGTTTGTTAGGCTTAATTAACACACTCTTGAAATACATTAGCAAAATTTTAAAATTTATTTTATGCACTTTTTATACATAAAAACGTCAGTCAAATTTAACTCCTCAAAAAGTAGGTAGGTCCGCGCTGATGTAAAAATTTCGAGAAAGGGCGGTTCGAAACAAAAAAATTAAACAGTTTTAGATTTAGTATGACTCCAGCAACCGGCTCAACTAGGATTGTTAAAAAAATTTTTTACTATATTTTTGTGTGTAAAAAACTGTGAAAATAAACCCGCTTTTTTGTTTTTTATTTGCCATTTTGTTATTTTTACATGTACATCAGAAATCCCTGTTCATCCGACTGCTGACGTTTTTATGTATAAACAGTGCATGAAATAAATAAATTTTTTTTAAAATGTATTTCAAGAGTGTATTTATTCAGCCTAACAAACTCTGCATGGATACCATTATCAATAATCTCAGAAAAATAACTTTTTTTTTCGAGCGTTTCAAAGTAGAGTACTGCCTTAAGAGTTTTAATTTGAAATTACATTATTCTGATTAAGATATATGTTTCATTTACATGACTTTGAACGTTTCAATTAAAAATTTGTAGTTCATTTGAAACAAATCAATCCTGATATTCTATTTTTCAAGTTGAAGAAAGTAATAATGCAATCTCACATTCTGTAAAATTGCTAATGTCTTTAAGATCCTTTGAATAATATTCAAACAAAAAAAGTATAATATTTTTTAATTAACTGAAGTAAACATGTATGCCTCAATTAAAAGAAATCCTAACGGTATTCATAGGCAACGCTACAAATTGGAAAAAACCTAAAACTTAAAGAGTCCATTTTTAAAAAATATGTATTTAGATCGAAATGAAATTTACTTTATTATGAACTCTTTTACACGCCCAACAAAAACTCACAAGTCAAAATTATACATACAACTTTCTCTTTTCTGGCTAACTAGAGGCAAATAAAAAAAGAAAAAACAGGGAGAAAAAGAACAGTGTCAACCAAAACCAACTCTTTACTTATTCTATCTTCGTCTTTTTTTTATAATACTAGGGAACCAATGGGTTTCCTACATACGTAATGATATGTTACGAAGCCAATTAAGATTTCCTCATCAGGAATTATTTATAGGAAAAATATTTCTATGAACGAAAAAACTACATCAATTAAATTTACTTATAACTTGAAATTAAAAGTACAGAAATGATTGGTTCTTGGGTCTATCTTGCTATTTCTTGCAATGCAACCAATTTCTGTATTTTACTGATCAAATAAAATTTCTTCATATTGTTTACCAATCCTCCAATCATATCCATTCCATTTTTCCCAATTACTCTAAATGTCGTTGAAATTTTTTATTTTGCCTTTGCTGCGTAAAAATTCATATAAGAAAGTAGATTTGCTTTCAATATTAATAAAAGACTTTAAATGTTTAAATACCTAATTCACGGAATTCTAGAAAATTTGTGAAAATGCCGGTTGATTAAAAAAGAGTTTAAGAAACTTACAAAGATTTTCAATTACAGTGAAACTCTTTTATAGCACCGATTTTGGGGCTGGTGGTGGGTGGAAAGTAACTCAATTTAGCCCACTCCGCTTTTGCTTGTTCACACTTGAGTGCTCGCCTGATTGATAACCGTAGACCCTGCGCATCCCGCACAGCTCCTGTTACACCTACCTGCGGCGCGGCCTCAATTAGGGAGGGCTATTGAAGTTTTTCACTTTATTTCAATAAAATCCTGACGATTTTTGACTATTTTTTCAATTTCGAAAGAATTCCAAAGCATTTTAGTAGAAGCTTTTGAAATAATAAAATTATATGGATAGGAACAAAAAATTTGACAGTATCGTGTCCCTAGAATATTATACGTTTGTTTTTAGAGGAATAATTCTTTAAATTACGGCGTTTCATTAGCTCTATTCACCTCCCCCCTCTAAACACCCATGTGCCAAATATTTTTATTTTACTCGATAGAATGCCTAAGACCTGATTTTTAAATACATGTATTTTTTGGGAATAAATTGCAGAATTACACTATAAAAGCTATGTTCCTGTTACCAATTATTATAGTTTCAGAGTTCTAATAAGTTTTTAAATGTCTCCGAGTTTTTATGTCATCCAGTGACCTACTTAAAGTATAACATGGTTTATTATTACAAGCACAATAAGAATGAAACTAATAAATATTCAAATTATTTTTTAATTTAAAAATAATTTCAAATAACCTTAACGTTAATTGTTTCATTAATTATATTGTAAATAATAAAAAAAAATGTATTCAAATTTTGAAATAAGGACCTAAGTCTTCACCTCGTTTATTATTATGTTTACACTTATTGTGATTTATTTGATTAGAATAAAAAAATTCCCGTGTAGAAATAGCCCGGTTTAACCCGACCAGAAGAAGATTTCTGGCCAGAATCTGACCGGATCAAACTGGGATACTATTTTGTTAATTGCCCGGCCGAGATCTGACCGAGTTACCACCGGGACCCAGTCGGGCCATAATAGAAGTATCATAACATTAAAAAAATCTTAAGAAATATCCACAAACGAGTGCCGTAAGTGGGTCGTTTATAATATCTGACAGGCGAAAGACCAATTTTTTGTGTTTTAGGTGTTTTTTTATTAATTATGAAAGAAAAATTAAACTAGTTTTAATTATATGGTTTCCCACTTTTGGTTCTACGGTTCCCAGACTTGCCGTGACTGCGAAATCGTTGACCAACTTCTTTTTTATTTTCCAACATAGTTTCCCAGTGAAACTATACTTATTTTGTTTGTGATACGATTTTTGCTTATTTTTAATGTATTTATATATTATCTCGAATAAGAAAAAAACGTAATAAGAGAAATAACTTTTTCCGAACAAGGTTTTAAATTACATTATCATGCTTGCACGTAATAACGATTCGGCGACTTCCGGAGTCTCTAATGCTAAAAACGCAGTAAAACGTCGGTGGACGCTAGGTTATCCGTTAAGAAATTTGTTAAATTTCACAAAATTGTATCAAATTTTCTGGAGCAAGCGGATTATTTATAAAGGTAAGTGAATTATTTTATTAATAAGTAAGCATTATTAATATTCTTTAACGTTAATGTTAAATCAATTTTCTCAACCGGTTTCATAGGTTAGGATGTCACATGAAACCCCTGAAATTTATTTTATCTCTTGTAAAAAAACCTATGAAAACTAAGTTACGCTTAAGGTAAATGTGTTATGCAATTTAACTTTAATTTCTTACAATTCAATTTCTTACAGAAACTTAAAAATCATAACCTATATTTTAGTACTTACATTGAATCAATGTTTGTAATTAATATATTTATTATTATGAATGCAGTTCTTAAATTGAAATTCCAACATCTTTTTACAGGTGAAAATAAGTGCTGACAAAGATTCTTATCTCCTCCAGTTGGTAGAATATGTTCGCTGTGGTAAAAAAGATCCAGTAAAATGCGATCAAGGAGCCCAGTCAAAAACCGGTCGGAGTCCGACCGGGTTACCCTATTTGTATCCGGTATCCGATCGGGTAACCCGGCCGGCAGCCGACTGGGTACACCCGGCCGGAATCCGACCAGCGCAGCGTGACGAAACCAACCAGAATCCGACCGGGCAGCCTGACCAGATTCCGGATACAAGCAGGGCAACCCTGCCGGAATCCGGCCCGAACCAGGTCATAATTTCTACACGGGTTATGTCGTTCTGAAATGCTTTTATCAGAAAAACTTTAATTAAATAATTACAACTTTTCTTTTTTGAATCATAACATAAGATTTGAAATATTACAGAAAATTTAAATGATTAACCCATTCGGTATAATAAAAAATGGCAAACGAGACTAAGTTAAAAAAATTTGTTTCAGTAAAGGAATGTGAATTATTCTTTTAAATTGTATTGAAGGTCTTCATATTTACTCTGTGTACTTTAAACAATTTATTTATTATTTGGCAATTTAAGTCTGAATAACAATTTTGAATTTTTTCTAACGTTAAAGGCTTGATAAATTCAAATTTAGAGTACCAAAAGAAGTTTTTGAAAAATACTGGAAGACAAAACTTTATTTATCGATATCTAAATTAATTTGAATGTCTTTTGATCTAATACGAAAATAAGTCAAGTTCATAACGTTTTTTGCGTTGTACTTAATTGAGACAATGTCGTCATGTGACTGATAACATTCACTGATGTACTGTGGCAATTTCATATGTCAGAAAAGTTGCACTAATAAAAATAATATATCTTGCTTTTAAACTATTACGCAACTTGTACGTATATTCACAGTATTCAGATATTAGAAAATATTCGGACCTTTAAATCAGAAGTTAACTTATATTCAGCAGAATATTTGGATTTCAGAATTTAAGCAAAAACTTTCTTAAATTCAGACAAACTTTACTTGAATCCAGATAAATTTTTGCTAAAAATTTAAGTTTTCAAATGAGTGTCAAAACTATCTAAAGGTGTAACAACATGAAGCTATCTTGTTGACTGTGTTGTTAGAAATTATAAATGTAAACATGTATCAACCAAACACGCAGTTTAAATCGCGAAATTCGACTTTGTACCTTGCGTACAATATAATGTTTGCCAGAAATTTCCTTCACTATTTGTACATTTTCTTGGCTCTATTTTCTACCTTAGGATTATCGCATTGCTAGCAAGATATGGTATTGCTAAATATAATAATAATAATTTATTATTGGCTAATTGAATTTAGAGACTTATTTGTATTGCTGTATATTATTCATGTGTATAAAGACACCAAATAATACACTTTAAAGAAAAGACAAATTCCTTTTTGATAAGTATACGTTTTTAACAAATTATAGAAATAATAAATCAAAATTGGGAAAAGGAACTACTTTAGTATTCTAGAAAAAAATGATCGTATCTAAAAAGGCTCAATTTTTATTTGCTTCTTAAGTTAATGAATTACACGTCTTTTTAAATGTATTTAGCAAGGAAAATTCATATAACTTTCGCTGGCTTTTATCCAAATAATGTGACCGTGGACCTGGTATCGAATTTGTAATTTTGTGGGTTGCAACTATTTTTAATGCAGTTGCAAACGTGCAGGGAAAAGAAAATAAATTTGCATTAACAAGTCATCTAAATGATCTTAGAATCTTCTTTTATAATCAGCGAAAAATTGTGCAGTCCTATAATTAAAAAAAAGTAAAAGCTTTACAATTCGTTTATAAAAATAGTATTCAGTAAAGAAACAGATGTTATGTAAGCCATCTGTAATCAAAAAATAACATCCGCTTCTTTTGAAATGAAAAGACTTTTACGAGCCTAGGTAAAATTTGTTTTGAGCTTGACTAAGTTAACTTACTTGTTTGTTTACATTGTGACTAAGCATCAACAAACAAAATTCCAGACAATGCAAGCATATTTTCATGTTTTATTCGCAACCTTAAAAAGGAATTGATAATAATTAATTGATCGTACAAAGTGCAGCTTTCATAAAAAAAAACCGAAGTTGTTGAATCTCAATGTGCAAAGTACACCTTGAAAAAAACTCCGGTCGTTTGCATTGAATAAGCATTTTAGCAATAATTTATTATGAATCTGATACTCCAGGTCCACGTGATATTGTTCCACGTTGATTTGTACATTTTTCCCAATGATATTTACAAAGAACTTTGATGAGACAGGACATTTTTTCATGAATCATTTTTTATCATTTCACTTCTTAGCAATCGAGTGAATTTTTTTAATCTGCGTGAAAAGAATAGGAAATTTGCGTTTAGAAATCACTACTTGTCACAGAATACAGATTCGAACCTTTTTCTTTAAAATGGAACCAATAAAATTCCACATAAAACAGTGATAGCTTATTTTAGAAAAAATTCTGAATTATTCCTTTATTTAAAACAAATTTGATTTTTGAAGTATACAATTTTTTAAACGAAATCCTTGATTCAATAAAAAATGCATAGAAAGCATGAAGCAAATAGCAAAAAAATATATTCAATTACGACAAAAATGTTTGAAAATTAATGGAATTTGTTGCAAATAAATAAGTGTATTAAAATGGTTTCGTGGGGATTGGCAGCGACTTGTCACTTAATTCGAACTGAATTTGAACAATTTATGGACAAAAAGAGTTTTTTCTATTTGAATTAATGAAAGTCAACAAAGAATGTCTTATTTTATAAACAATTATCCATATCAGGTTTTCATGAAATAACAAATAAACTTTTTAAATGATTTATGAATAAAAGGCCGCTCTTTTAAATGGAATTATCAGCCATTTTTTTAGCAAAGTTAATTAAAAAATGCATTATTTGGCTATTTTTCAGAATTTAAACTTTGTTCTATTAACGTAATCAACTGTTAAGAACTAATTTCTCAACTTTTTTTAGACGCTTCGATAATCATCTACTACTTTTATTGTTATTAACAATGTTATAAACAACTACGTTAAAGAAAAACATAATTAATAGTTAATATCCTATATCATATACTGATTTGAACGGATACGTTAATTAAATTATTAATGACAATAAAAATAGTAGATCGTTCTTAAAGCGTCTAAAAAAGTTTAAATATTGAAGAATAGCCCCATGATGTTTTTTTGTAAATTAAGTTTGCTCAAACAATTATAACATTATATCGATTCATAGCAAGAAGTCATTGATAAATAATTGGCGGTTAATTCCACGAAAAAATGGAATTTTATTTATAAATAAATAACATGATGAAAACTGGTTTAAAAACTTGTTGTTAACCATAGCAAATGTTTACTATTATCAAAACGGCCTTGCAAATGTAAAAGTTAGTTTCAGTTGATTGGGTCGAAAGAACCATGTTTGTACGTACAAAAATACATGAATAGTGCATTTGTTAATTAAAATTGTTTAAACAATTATCAATGTTGATTGGATGACTATGATTCTTAGGTTTAGCGCTAATTAAGTAATGAATGGCTGCCTATCCTCACGAAATAATTTCCATTCAATTCTTTGTTTACAAAAGATGCATTAAATATTTAAAAATGCGAGTTGCTATTGAACATCATTTATGACACTTGATTTATGTTTTCTAGATATTTTCGAATGAATCTAACTATTTGTTAAAAAAGGTACACTTCAAGAGTTTAAAATTATATTTTGATTTTTGTTACTGAATAAAAAAATTTTGTTGGTTACAAAATGACGAAAAAATGTTTAAAATACGAGTTCGGCTACAATTTTGAATCAATTTAAGTTTTTTTATTCATATTAAAGCTCAATTAATTCTTTAACATCCCTCGAGACCGATTTTGAACATAAATTTTTGTATCAACTTTATTTAAAAATAATGCTGAAAAATTATGTAAGATTTGGGATATCATTGCTTTAATAATACGTAATTAATTCAAAATGATTTATAATAGTGTTAAATTGATAAATAATCATTCGCAAACCATAAATTAATAGTTTGTTATAAATTAATATTTTGTTATAAACAATTGTATGATTATAAACAATAGTATGTGATTTTTGAATCGTTTCGCATATTTATAAAGTGATTTCCGTTTTCAACGCAAATTAAAGTAATACACAAGCATTAAAAAAATAAAAGTAAACTTATTTCTTATTGCTATAAACAAATGCGCAGTTTGAATAATTTCTGAGAGTTTAAAGTACTTTTCTTTGAAAAACGTGCTTTGTTGACATGGCAGTGATGCTTAGGTAAACTATATTGTCATTTCATGACAATTGGTGACTTTTATAAATAAACTTTATAAATAAGTACCTAGTTTGAGCAACTCCTGAGTTTGAGGTACTTTTTTTAAACTTGATTTTTTCATATGGCACTGATGTTTAGATAAACTATAATTATTGTCATTTTATGACAATTTTGTCAATTCTATTGTCAAATTTAATTAACCAATGCGAAATTTTAAAGAATTTCAGTAACTTTTTTTAAGGTTGCGTATACAAAGCCGTTACTGGTAAAAAAATTACCGGTACCGACAATTTTTTGATTCGGTTTTTTTCAAAAGCATATTTTAAGGATAGAGGCTAGATTACGGGAAGAAGATATTAAAAAATTAATTTTTTTTTTCAAATGTGTTTAATGCTTCTGTTCGATCCTCAATATCGGCCATCTTGCTGGTTTGTTGCTCAGACAAAAATCTTTGGAAAATGTTATTTTTGAACAGTCATAGGGGTGCATTCCCGCCCCCACGAGAGGTTGGAAAGGGGTCGGGGCTCGACCAAAATTATTTCTGTGAACAGTCATAGGGGTGCATTCCCGCCCCCCACGAGAGGTTGGAAAGGGGTCGGGGCTCGACCAAAATTATTTCTGTGAACAGTCAGAGGGGTGCCTTCCTCCCACGAGACGTTGGAAAGGGATAGGGGTTTCACCAAATTTATTTCTGTGAACAGTCAGAAGGGTGCCTTCTCGCGAGACGTTGGAAAGGGGGAGGGGGTCAAACAAAATTATTTCTGTGAACAGTCAGAGGGGTGCCTCCCCCCAAGAGACGTTGGAAAGGGATAGGGATTTGGCCATCATTTCTGTGAACAGTCAGAAGGGTGCCTTCTCGCGAGACGTTGGAAAGGGGTAGGGGTTCAAACAAAATTATTTCTTTGAACAGTCACAGGGGTGCCTCCCCCTATGAGAAGTTGGAAAGGGATAGGGGTTTCACCAAAATTATTTCTGTGAGCAGTCACAGGGATGCCCCCCACATAAGGCGTTGGAAAGGGGTATGGATTTGGCAATCAATTCTGTGAACAGTGACAGAGGTACCTTCCAGCCCCCAAGAGACATTGAAAGGGGTAGGGGTGCGAATTCTGTGAATTCCCTAAATTCCACGAATTCCTTATAGCATGAATTCCTTGAATGGCATGAATTCCTCGATTTCCATGAATACGCGCGCTTTGCCGCTACCTAGTGATACTTTAGTAAACTATATTGCTATTTCATGACAAATGTGATTGTTATAAACAAATTATATAAATCAATTCAACGTTTGAGAAATTTTTTAGTGCTGGAGGAACTTAAAAAAAAAGTATTTTATTTGATTATGCTAGTTATGCTTAAATAAAATATACTCTTATTTCATAACCGATATTGTTAACAAATTTGATTAAACACTGTACCATATTACATTAATACAGTTCGGTGTTATTATATTGTACAAATAGTGCATTTGCTTATAAAATTTGTTAAAAACAATCATAAATATTTTAAACCATTAAAAAACACCTACCGTTGTTTATAACAATGTAGTGGTAAATAATAAATTATTCATTTGTAATAAAATATTAAATTATGCTTTGCGGATGTTTATTTTCCGATCACACACTAATATCAATTAAATTTTACAATTTTGTACAAGTTTATCTTTAAATAAAGTAAACAAAACAAAGTCTAGATTAACCGGGAAATGTTTGCGCTAGGTTTTCCAAATTTCGGTCAACCAAGCCGCTTTTTTCTAGCTACCCTGCACGGAGAGAATGCGGGAGATTAGGTAACTGCTCCTTGTTTTTCTCAAGCTTTGGCGCGAGAACAAAGACCTAGAAACCTTGCTTTTAAAGCATTGGTCTCGAAGTTTCACGCGTTAGGCCATGTCCTTTTCATCTCATGCCTCGAATCCTATACTTTTAGATCATAGAGTACGAGACTATAAAGCAAGTAAAAATTCTAGCTCTAAAATCACGCGCTTCCGTGAATTAATATTTTAAAATTTCTCTGTATGTGGGCTCACCAAAAATATTTGTCCTAAGTTCACAGTATTTCCATAAATCTACACAAGAACAATAACAAAATTTCTTTTTAAAATCGGCCCCCAGCTATCTCTTAAAAAAAATGAGAAGAAATTAATTTATCATTTTGCCTCACTGTCGCTATTTTTTATTATATTATTATTTTTTTTAATATATCAGACATGAGAAAATTAATTGAAATAAAGAACTTGAAAACAGCTGACAAATAAGTTTGAAAAGCGATAAAAAGTGTAATTGTTGAAACTGGTGTTCAGAATAAGAATGATAATTGTACAATAGTTCAAGTGACTCACAAATGTGAAAGTATGTACAATAAGAGTAACAATCAGCTGCTCTCGATTCTTGTGTTTCTTCAAAGCACAACTCACTCACAAAGACTGTTCTAAATGATGAGATAATTCTTTTCCAAATGGGAGCCCGAAATATCTTATTCTTTACATTATCAACCAGGAAACCGTGATTTTAAGGAACTTTCGGCACTGGAGAGTCAATAAATTGTAAAAAGTGTTAAAAAAGAAGAGAAAGGAAGTTGAATGAGCACATACGTTAAGTTTGGCGCGCACAAGCTGAATAGAAAGGAAAACACATCCAACTCTTACGAATGCCTCGGTTGTACTGAATCATACTGAATCGAGAATGATCAAGAAGCAAACGCTACCCGAGGCTTATCGGTTTGACCGCGTGACGTTTCTACTCGGAACCACGCGATGTTTTCGCAAAAGTCCTCTTTCTATTGGCTGAATACCTCGAACGAGAAGACAAGCCTCTTTTCCGATTAAAAAAAAGCAACTTGAATGACCTCATTTTTGTTGGGTTAGGATTAGAATTTAGATTCGAATCTGATAGATGTTGTGGGAGATGGAGGCTCATCTCTTCAGCCGCCTCCTACGCCTTCTTGAAAAGAAAACAAGTTTATGAAATATGAGGAAATTGCAGGACTTGCGTAATTGAAAGCTTGATTTTGTATAATTTTCTGCCTAGACAAAATTATTTGTTTAGAACATAATGAGCATGTTTATTAGGGTGCCGAATAGAAATTGAATTTTTTAATTTTGCAAATGTTACCGGCTCAATTTTTTTCTCTCAGGGGAAAAAATAATTCCATAAGTTTTCTTTTATTTAAAAAAATTCTTTAGTGGTTTCGCAAAGTAGTTTGAGGTCTGAAAATCAATTTTCTTAGTTTTCAATTTTACAAAAATACAAATTAAAGGCTAAAATGTTATTTTACCCCTAGAAAGTATTTGTCATTTATCGAGCAAACTCAATGAATTTAAAACTGGTCGGGGTAAGTCGGAGAATGTTTCGATAAACTGACGTTGAAATTAATTTGATTATTTTTTTTGAAATTCTAAATTTGGTTGAAAACTAATTCTTGTTTATTGAAAATTCGTCTTTATTCTCAAAAATCCATCTATTTTCGTAGAAATTGCTTTTGGTTACATTTTCTTATATTTTAAAAAATTTAATATCAACTACTACGTTTTTTGTTGAAAATTCTTTTTTGTTTTGAAAATTTAACTACTTACTTGAAAGTATATGTGCATTAAAATTCTTTTCTTTAAAATTGAACGATTTGTTGACATTTTTTTTTAATTTAATTTTTTTAACTAGCAAATTTAACTATTTGGTTGAAAATTCTTTTTCCTTTGTTGTGAGATATTAATCTTTTCAGTTACTAATTCATCTCTTTGATTAAAAATTAATTTCATTGGATAAAATCCAATGTAGAAAATCAATTTTCTTGGTAAAAAATTTCTCTTTTTTGTAGGAAATTTATTCCGCTGGTTGAAAATGAAATTTTTTAAATTGCAAATTAATTTTATTCTGAAAATGTAACTATTCTAAGATGAATATTTGTTAGGTGAAAATTGATTTATTTGGTTAAAAACTTGCTCTTTTGGTAAAAAAGTAATCACACTATTTGAAACTTTATTTTCGTGGTCAATAATTCATTTATGTGATTGAAAATTTAACTATTTGTTAATAATTCGTGTTTTTTCTGAATGAAAATTGATATTTTAATTAAATTAAATACTCTATTTTTCGATAAGAACTCCTCTTTTTCGGTTGCTAATTCAACCTACTTATAGTTGAAAGTGGAACTACTTTGTTTAAAATTCGTGGTGGCTAATTCATATTTTGGTTGAAAATTTATATCTTCGTTTGAAAATGTAACTATTAGATTGGAAATTACTTAAAAAATTCAAGTATTTGGTTGAAAATTCATGTATTTTGTTAAAAACTAATATTTTTTACAAAAAATCAATCTTCTTGTTTAAATTATTGAAGTTAGTGTGTTAACCTGCGGTTTATTTAATTTCTAAAGTTAAATTTTACTGATTACTGGTCCAATAGTTTTATGAGTAACGAGAAAAAATTTACCTCGGCTTTAGCCAACTTCGCGTCTTCCAAAAAACAAATGTTTGTTATGGAAAAACAAAAGAAAGTTCAACCGGCTTAATTCTGTTTTTTAATTTCAGTAAAAATAAAGCAAAGAAGAGTATTTTGCATTAGTATTAGATTTGGGTTTCAAACCAAATTAAAATTTTTAAAGTTTTCAAATCTTAATATTAAAAATTTGTCAACTTGCTAATGCATGAAATTGAAATTTGAGATTGACATTAAAATTGTGTACACTAAGATTTACTTTTCATGATTTTTCATTCAGATATGTTTTTAATTATATGCTTGAAATACTAAACGTCCAAATGATCGGCATGTTGTATTATTGGTTTTGTAAAAGAGAAGCAGCGCAAAAATATTAATATATTTTTAAAAACAGTAAAAATATTCAAATTTAGAAGGCTCTAATATAAAAACTCCTCGAAATTAGAATCCATTAAATATAAAAAACAGGTCAATTAACTCTTAATAAGTTGAATTTTTAGTCATGTCAAAATAATCATTTGAAACCTTTTCATATCTGTAATTAAAATTAGTTAATAAAAAATTAAATCTTAATTATTGCAATTAGGCAAACTAAAATTGGGAGTAATCGGGTTGTGACGAGTTAATTTCATAACTGTGACTCTTACTGTAACTGTAACGAGTTTCCTCTTGGTATAAACTGTAACTATAGATAGGTAGTTAAACCTTTTTAACTAAATTTCCAAAGCGTTTTAATATTTATTTGTTGAACTTAAACATTTTAACAAGTAGGTACATGAGTAAGAATATAATCCTATATTAAAAGTAGATTTAGAAAACACGAAAAATTGATCATTTTTAGCAGTTCATTCAGCTTACAAATTTTAACCGACTCGTCTAAAATTTTTAGGATAAATGTACTACATAATGAAACAGTGCTTCTTGTCAAAAAATTTTTATTCATAAATTGTTTTAATAGTTATTTAACTTTGCATGGAAAAATTGGTTTTATAATAATGTAATAATACTTGAAGCCTATATACACTATTCTACTGATTGGATCAAAGGTTTCAATATGCTTCTGTTAGGGTTACATGGGGATCTGAGATCTTTTTTTTTTAGAAAATTTGGATTCAATAATTATTTTTCCATTTTTGGACTGTTAATTGAAAAAATTATATTTCTTAGTAATTCAGTCGACCTAAATCATTTGGATTATATGTATTCTATGGATATTAAACTGATTTGTACAAAATTTAGACATAACTCTGTCAGATAAATGAATCTTGATTTTTTATCGCTGGCCTAATTTTCTGATTTTTTGTGCTATGTCTTGTTCAGAATTTCTGAGGGCCTTATTCTGATTGTTCGATTTATTTTCAAAAACTTTCCATGTGTGGAATTTTACTTATATTTAAGAAGGCAACATCGAATTGCCTTAAAAGTTGAAAGTTTTGAATAGTATTTAAAATGAACATATTATTTAGATTGTACTCAATTATTTAAATACAAATGTTTACGTCGAAAAACTTATTTTTATAATGTATAGACTTAGCGAGTGAACGTAGAATTTTATTTTTTGGTTAAAAATAATTTTTAAACTTTGAAAATAAATATTCATCTTTTTTGTATAAAATTAATCTTATTATAGTTGAAAATTTCCTTTTTTGGTCGAAAATTCAACTATTTGTTTCAAAATTTAATTTTTTTATTCAAGATTCATCATTATAGTAGAAAATTAATTTTTTTGGTTACAAATTTAACTATTTTGCTGAAAATTGTTTTTGTGATAAAATATTAATCTTCTTCGAGAAAAATTCATCTTTCTGGTTGACATTACATTTTTTTCTTGAAAACTTAACTTTCTTGTTGAAATAAGTTTTTTATGCTAAAAAATTATTTTTTCAAACTGTTGATATAACTATTTGATTTTGAATTAACAATTTGTTTGTTGCTGAAAATTTGTTTCTTTTACTGGAAATAACTATTTTTTAGATAGACAATTAATATTCTTGGTTGAAAATTCAGTTTTGAGGTTAAAGACTCCTCAATCTGCTTGAAGCTTCATTTATTTGGTTAAAAATTTAACCATTTTGTTGAAAATTCATGTATATGTTTTGATAAAATCACCTTTTTGATAGAAAATTAATATTATTGGTGGAATTTTTAAAATTAAATTTTAATTTGTTTGTTTGGAAATTTAATTTGAAAGAAAAATTTGTAACAGGTAAAATGAAAAATTAGTCAGGGAAAACTTAGGGAAAGTTAGGGAATTTCGAAATTAGTGTTTTCTAGCAACCACGTTTTTAAAATAATCTTGCCAAGTTTTTTTTATCCATTTACTAATTTAGACATTTTCCAAAATTAATTTGCAAACTACGATTTAACAAACTATGTTGATTGTACTGATATAACTTTTTACTTGGCGGCATTTTTTATCGTAGATATTTTGGTGACATCATTATTTTCGATGATTAATATAGCTAGATTTCATATAATTTATATACCTTATTATCGCCTTATGTGCGGAGAAATCCAGAAAACACTTAATAACAGTTTGACGTGTATGTTTGTGTGGCTTCCTTGTGGTAATTTCTTATCGTATTGAGCAAGTAAATGATAAATTTCCTCTTAATAGTAAATTTAAAATAAAAAAAGAGATACATAATTTCGCACATTATCTGCATTCTCAGAAAGAATATACATATATATATAACATTGGTTTAAAAACATGTATCGCAGTGCACTACAGAAAGCAACAACATATTATCAAACTGATATCTAGAAGAGGATGCACGTGTCATGAGACGTGATGTTTTCGTTAACACATGCATGTGCCAATTATTATTAATCGCCTGCGGAAGCATACGAAGTCCTTATCTGCAAATCCCACGCATTATGACAACTGCATATTCCTTGACTCAGAACTAGAGAGCATTATACTGACCATTTTATCCTTTTTTGTTTTCTTGCCTTTTGTTTTGTAGGATGCGCTATATATTACCTCACCGAGTTCATTGTTCAGGTCAGTGACCTAAGACTTACAGATAACGGCAAAAACTTTTTAATATTGTTTCAGTCCATTTTATTACAAAATAATTTTGAAATTAAATTATGTCCACCCCCTTGCACTCTTAAAAATTATATTAAATATAATATACCCATGTGTATTGAAATCAATATATCAAGAATATGAAATCGCCATTAAGAACAACTATATTAAATTTCATATATACATTCATGTTAATCACTTACAAGAAAAATCAGATAATTCCATTTTTCACAAATTCAAAATAAGTTTAGCAGTAATTTTCGATTTAAATAATAAAAAATGATACCTTCTTTCTGTTAACCAGGAATACAATTTGATTTTCAGTCAAAAAGTTTAATTAAACAAATAAATAACAGATCTAACCTACAATTAACTGTCCTCGCCTTAAATGTTGACTATTCAGGGCAAAATTAGGAAAAAGTTGTACCTGTACATTGCAATTTCATAATAAATAATAATTCAGTCGATAAATTCTAGATTATAAATTAATTTGAGAATATTTGACAAGCTTTCAAGAAATTAAAACACGTTGAGTTTTCACGCACATGCTATACTGACCTATATATTAAATTTAATATACATGTATGTTAAATTCACTAAACCAATGCATGTTACATTTCAGTTGCGGTAGTGCATATTTGCTTCACACACATGTATATTAAACCTCATACAGATTTTTCTAACAGTGTGATCAATGTCTAAAATTCGAATACAATTGAATTTCTTTCAATACTAGTACTGCTCAATATTAACCATTTATGTGAATTATTATTATTATTATTTGGTAAATTTTGATGTTGTTTATAGTAAAAACAAATACTTAAAGTTACATTTAACTCAATTTCAGATTTGATTTGAATTGAGAAAGTCACTAAATATAGCTATACAAACTCTCTTGAATATATTTTTTTTATCTTACATAAAAAAAGCATTTCTCGAATTAAATAAAATAAACTATGCACCTAACTTTCAATACATACTTCTGAAAGAAAGTGAAAGGCATTGTTAAAAATAATATTAAATTTAATATACCCATGTGTATTAAAATTAATATATCGAGCATATGAAATCGCCATTGAGAGTGCGTATATTAAATTTCATATACATTCATGTAAATCACTTACAAGAAAAATCATTTAATTTCATTTTTCACAAATTTAAAATTTTCGATTCTGAATAATAAAACACGATACCTTCTTCCTGTTAACCAAAAATAAAACTGGATTTCAATTCAAGCGCAAATAAATAACAGGCTTAACGTACAATTAACCGCATTCACATTAAATTTTGACCATTTAGAGAGAAATTAGGGAACAAATTTACCTACACATCACACTTTCATTATAAATAACAACTGAACCGACGAATTCTAAATTATTCATTTAATTGAGAATATTTGACAAGATTTAAAGAAATAAAAGCAGGTTGAATTTTGACGCATATTGCTATACTGACCTGTATATTAAATTTAATACACATGTATATTAAATTCACTACACCAATGTCTATGTTACATTTCAGTAGCGTTAGAGCACATTTGCTCCACACACATGTGTATTAAACCTCATACAGATTTTTCTAACAGTAATAATCTGAAATAACATGTAAGCTTTTGTTTAACTAAAATTAAGAAGTGCGCTTTACTGAATTTCATTGCGTGTAATCTAACCTCTAAGTTTTAAAGTTAAGCGTTTTTGTTAATCTTTGACTTAAATAGCAAAAAGATTTCCTAATTAAATAATTGATTTAATTTTTGGGCTGCAAATCATCAGAACTAACTGCGGGAAGAATAAACTCCAGCTCATGTTATAAAAAATACTTACACATGACAGTCCAATCTTAAAAGTAAAGTAATATGTGAGCTGATTTATCATTTAAAAACATCAAAGTTTGTGACTTTTTTAATATTTGATCATATTTATGAGTTTTAAATTTGTACTATGAATATTTGATTGAACCTACTTAAATATTATTTGATTATGACTGCTATATTGACATGGTGCAGGGCTGCCGACTCTCAAAAGTATTTATTTCACTGAATGAATAAGTAACTTCTCACGGATTTTCAGTAACCGGTTTCCAGCTATTTCATTCAGTGTAATCTCACTGACAATCGGTGATATTTCCCTGATTTAGTTTAGAGAGAAGTGACGCCTTGTTGTTAATTTCCCGAATTCTCGATCACTCGCGGAGTGTTATATGTATATCTTAAATTGTATTCAGTTGAAACAATCACTCGTGAACTGTCCATTTACTGATTTTCGAAATCAAAGATGCATCTTCTGTTCCAATATTTTATGGAAAGTTAGATTTTCAAGGAACGCGCATTGTTCTTTCAAAATTTTCATCGAGAAGTATGATTGTGCAGTGTGGTGTTCACGCAAGTCCAAAAGTGAGTTCTCGAGATTTTTGGTGCAGAGAAAGTGTCCCACTTGCGTATTTATAGAAAACCTAAAAAGATTTTATAAGGAGTATCTTTATAATTTATGTGATTTCGCAGGTTAGGACTTACGGGTCTATGGGATGGGAGATTCATAATTCTTCCTGAATTTAAGGTCATCTCAACCATGCACTAAGTTTTCAGTATAAATACCGCATTAATTTCAGATCTTTACTATCTGAATTTCACTCATTTTGTTTACTCCCTTTACTGATTAAAACACATTCTTAATTTCAGATTTCATATGCTTCTTTTTGATTAAACCTTAAAATAAGTCCAATTATTTTCAACTTGAATTAAGTGTTTGTTTTCTCTATGTTTCTTTGTTCAAAATGAAACTTATTTTTTGTGTTTATATTTGAATTGGAGCCTTAAGTTTGACCTAATTATTTCATCACCCCATCAATAAAAGCGATCTAATTTTAAAGCTCCCAAATTTTAACGCTTTCGGTCACCCTAAACATAAAAACGATCTCATTAAAATGTATTCGTGTTTTCAATTTCCAAAAATTAAAAACCTAAATTTAAACCGTAAGACTTTCAACTTTAAGTTATATCAAGATTTGCGGTAGTAAATGAACACCAAATTATAAAAAAAGTAGAAATAGATTCTAAATAATCGTCCGTGTTTGACAAGTTACTAGTCAAAAGCAACGTCTTAACGGTGCAGTTACTTCATTAAAATTTGTAACGTGTTACCGTTACTTAACAAAAGATGCGTTACCGATACTGAAAAAAGTAATGCTTTATCTTCGCGTTAGTACTTGTTTTTTATATACAATTTTTAATACGTCATTTTAAATTTCACTTAGAATTCAACCTCCTCGAGGGAGATGTATTTTTTACACCTGGTGCACTTGGAGGTTATTGTCTAATGACAAGTGATGACAAAAATTGGTCGTTTGCCTCCAAGGTTCATTTAAAACTCAACTTCACCGAGGGAGATGTATTTTTCATACCTGCCCGTGCAGAAGTTGCCAACTGTTTGCCTTATTTCCGATTTGGGCCAGATCGGGCACACAATTTTGTGGATGTTAAATTTGGCCCCGTCTAGAGCCCCACTTAACAGCCAAGCTTGCCAGTAGATGGCGCTCCATTAATTTCGGGGATTAAGGTGGGTTGACTCTAAATCGCCCAAGTTTCAACGTAAAGTGTCAAGCGTCAAAAATATTTCCATTAATATTTGGAAAAGTGACAAAATAAGTGGGAAAAAATGCCAAAAGTGAGCACAAGACGAATGCGTAGGTATAGTATACTTCAAAATATTCTTGAATTACGTGTTGAAGACTATAATAAGTAAATTTATTCAGAATGTTGAGATGAAACCTAACTTCGAAATGAGGTTATTTATTTATAAGAAAAGTAGCAAAAGTAATATTTCATGTGTTGAATGTGAAAACTAATTAGATCAACAATATGGTCATAAACATATTTATTTTCACGTATTTTTAGGTGATTTGATACTTTCCACAATTAGGTTCAATATAGAAATTGAAAGCAACTTCAATTTAGAAATTAATACCAAATATATATTGCAAAATACGTAAATGGTTTATCATACAAAAATGCTGACTGTTATGTTGCGTGGTTTGACTTTTCCCTTTACTCGAAAAAAAGTGTCTGACTTACTCCAATTTTTTCATATTGCGATCTGTTAGATAACCTGATATTTATATTCTCAAATTTCAGTTAAGGAGGCGATATATTCGATTTTAATATTATTTTATTTAAGAATTTCTTTTAATTAAGAATAAGAAAAATAAATTATATGGGCCCAATAGGGGCCAGGGATGCTTATCTCTGGGCGCAACGCTTAGGTCTCGATCGGGCACCGCGTTTCATTTCGAGTCTGGCCCCATCTAGATAGCTTGATTTGGGCCAAATTCTGCCCGATCTGGCCCCGATCAGATCCAAATTGGAATTTCTGCACGGGTGGTGCACTTGGAGGTTATTGTACATTGACGAGTCATGAAAAAATTGGTTAGTTGTCTCTAAGGTGCATTTAGAACTCAACTTCCCCGAGGGAGATATATTTATTACATCTGGTGCACTTGGAGGTTATTTTATAGTGACGGATCATGAAAGAATTTGGCTGGTTGCGTCCAAAGTGGATTTAGAACTCAACTTCCTCGAGGGAAATGTATTTTTTACAGCTGGTACACTTGGAGGTTAATGTCTAATGACCAGTCATGAAAAAAATTGGTTGGTTCCCTTTAAGGTTAATTTATAACTCAACTTCCTCGAGGAAGAAATATTTTTTGCACCTGGTGTAAACGAAATTTGTTGGGACGACGGTCGTGATCTACCGGAGTCGACCTGGGGTAGCGTTACTGATAGCAAAATTGTATAGGAACTTACAGAGTCCATTACAGGCTGTTAATTGTAGACGGAAACTTAGTAGAATTTATATGGGAATTGAACGGAAGTTCCAAGCGGAATTTCCGTGGAGCACTTTCCGGGGATTCTTTTCACGTGGGGTTAAATTTTTACACACAATTAAATATAGGCAAAAACACCATCATTGTTCAGGTGCCAAAATCTATGTCGGACAGTGTTATCAATTCCAAATCATAATATTTGCATATAATTTCTTTTTCATTTAATAAAAATAGTTTTACAAAAAGTTCATCTCTTGAACGAAATATTTTAACAATAAGAATAGATCATGCTATGCCATATAATAATTCTTAGTCTACACTTCAATTTGCAGAATCTCTCAGCGACAGAAAATGTCGTCTTTTAAAGAAAATTAGGTGACACGTATATATATTTCAGATTAAAGGAAAAAAATGTTTCCAAAAAGTTACGGATATTAGAATCTTGACATCTATTTACCTTATTTTAGCAGATTTTTTGTAAATATCGAAAAATATAAAAAGGGTGGATTGTTGCAGAAAATCTTATGTACTTTTTTCTTATAAGTTTGGAAGTATGCAAAGACGACTTTCTTAATAGTTTTTAAACCATCTTTTTCATATACTGCTTTATTTTTTCAAATTTTCTGCTCAAGGAATGCATCCTATTAGTTTTATGTGGGCTAATACCATTTTTTCAACCAGGAGAATTCTTCTTTACTTGAAAATATAATTTTAGACATTGTTTAACGATGCCGAATATAAAAAACAAGCGTGAGACACTTTTCTTTTTAGAATATTTTTTAATGTGCAAACTTTTTTGTAAAAATCATTTTGATCTTTCGTTGCTCCAGAGAAAAATGCAATGATTTGACTTAATTAGTTTAACGGATCAGTTTGGTAAATAATTCTTTTTGTTTTATAAAAAAATTGATATTCAAAAAAGTAAAAAATAACATTTGGCTGAACTGTAATATTACAATTTATTATTATTATTTTTCTGTTATTGCCACACTGATGTGTATTATTTAAAAAATATAATAGGCCTGCCAATTTTTTTTTCTTTTTCAATTTTCCTAAAATATTACTTTATGATTTTTTCGTCAAACAAGAAAAATAACGTATTAAACTGATTTATTAAAATAACTAACTGTCCATTAAAATAAGAGTCTTAAGATTGGCCTAATTATTTCAACGCCCCATCAAATAAAAGCGATCTAATTTTAAAACATCAAAGCTTTTCTTTCGAGTGTCTAAACATAAAAACGTCCTAATTTAAATGAGCACAAAGTTAACTCTATTCATGTTTTGAGATTCAAAAAATGAAGAAGCGAGATTTAAACTGCAAGATTCTATACTTTAAGTTAGGTTCATATATTCTGCCGTGATGGAAAAACACCGTCAAATGCAAAAAGTCGAAAAATTATTTTTGTATACATCGTTTAAATAGGAAAACAGGATAAATCTGATCATTAGGATAATTTTTGTTCTGTAAATGATTATTGCATATATTTTGGCAAACACCATTAACTGCAAATATTGGCGAGTTGTGATTTGATCGCCCCGCTATATAACTGCAGGCGTAAAACATTGACTGTTTTGTTCATAACAATTTTTTACACATTAATAATTGATTAGATCAATTTTATATGGCCTTAAATAAATATTTAAGGACTCATAGAATACAAATAATTTGTTCATTATTACATTTATTTATTATAAATAAATTTTATGAACAAATTAGCAAATAGTCTTATTATTGATGAAAAAATTCTGTCTGCTAAAAGTACTTCACATTAATGTAAGAATGAAATTTAATTACAAAACTAATTGAAAAGTTCATATTAACCATTGTTATAACAATTCTTGTGACAAAATATTAAAATTTGAGATTTTTTCAAATTATAATTTCCTTCAAACGCTAGAACGACTTCAGGTATTCCTTAAAATAATAAATATATATTAATATTTGATAAAAATATAACAATTTAAATTTTTATAAACAAATAAACATTTTTGGCTCTTTCGCATAGAAATTTTATTTGCACTGGAAATGTTTCAAGATATTGGACGAATGATTGTTAGTGTTAGTGTTAGTTAGGCAGTTTTATTTAGAAAAATTCGAATTTAAATTTGATAAAACCTTAAGTCTAAATATTTTGTCATAAGAATTGTCAACAACAGTGGATATTGTTAACTTTTCTAATATTTTTGTGACTAGCAGTCACTCGTCCAATAGCTTAAAACATTTCCAGTGCAAAGAAAAAAATGTTTTCTATGTGAAAGGGGCAAAATGTTGAATTTGTTTATAAACATTTAAATTGTTATATTTGATCAAATATTATTAAATATTTCTTATATTAAGGAATACTTGAAGTGGTTTTGGCAATTGAAGAAAATTATAATTTGAAAAAATCTCAAATTTTAATATTTGACGACAAGAATTTTTTATAAAAATGGTTATTATAAACATTGCAGAATTTGAATTTGCAAATCTTTTAAAATTGAAGAGTATTTATTTTTCAAAATTATAATTTCATGATTGAATAAAAATTCTATTATTTCATATTCTTTTGCCGCAAACAGTTCCTACTCTTTAAGCTGTTTATGGCAAAAGAACAATATGAAATAATGGAATTTTTATTCAATCATGAAATTATAACTTTCAAAATTAAATACTCTAAATTAGGGTAGGCCTTTTTTTAAGGTCCGTAATTCTAAAACAGCTGCCGGTTAACATAACTGCCGGTTTTATGGCGGTTTCTCGAATTTCAGCATCCCAGTCAAAGCCGTTTACTGCATTTTTCATAATAAATCAAGCTTTGAAACCAGTTTTTGGAAACATAAGATGATATGAAAATTATACAAGAATAACCAAAAAATGTTCAGAAAACGAATTAAAATCCGCGATACACGAAAATAAAGATTTAAACAGTTTTTTCAATTTTCTCAGCTTCGTTCATTTTGCAATTAACGGTTTTCTTCCAAATCTCGGTAGTATTATATTATATTAAAAAAATAAAAAATAAAGCTGCTGCTTTGACGGAATTGCTACATGCAAAAAAATGTGTAGTTAAATTAGTAATATTTATTCTTGATCTAATTACAGATATTGTTAGAAATGAACCAACAATGTTGGTAAAATGTTTAAAGCAGAGATTTGTAGCAGAATTTATTGTTAAGTATTAGTATCAATGATTCACATAAATAAATCATTAAAACAAATATATTATATAGCTGAATTAAAAATGTTTGAACTCTTTAAATGGTTCTAATGAAACAGGATTAATTTTGACAGAGGTTTGAAATTTATAATTGATTAAGCACTTTACCTCGAAATTAAACAGATTATGAGAGTTTATTTGAAATGAAAATATGTGAAATTAATAACACTTATCATTTTTAAACCTTTGTAAATTTGTTTAAACTTGGATTAAATTTTATGTCATTTCTCTGAATTTCTTACTAACCAGAAATTAAAACTTGAAGTTTTGATTTTGTATGAAATGTGAATTTCATGAAGTTACATAGCGAATTTTAAGCTATACAAATCATTTAATTAAGGTTACAGTTGGTTGTATCAAAAACAAAAGTTACTTTAATCACATATGTATTTTAGTTTTATTGATTTGAATTTTCAGTATTTTTCAGTTTAAATTAAAAATCTTGTCCTTTTACAGTGACTTCACCTTTCTCCCTTTTTTAAGAAACTCTTTTTTCTCTATTTTGGAAAAACTTCCCGTTTTCTTGTTTTTTGTTGTTTTAATACGAACTAACTAAATATAACTCAATAAGAAAATTTAATTATTTTTTGTTGAAAGTTCATTCATCTAGATTGCAAAGTCTCTTCTTATAGTTTTGTCTCAGAATTTTTTTTGTTGAAAATTTTATTATTTTATTGAAAATTCAACTATTTTTCGATAAGTCATATTTCTTGGTCAAAATTTAAAAGTTTTTGTTGAACATTCGGCATCTTGAATTGAAAATTCATATTTTTGGGGAAAAAGTCATCTTTCTTGGTTGAAAGTTAACTTTTTTTGTTTGAAAATTTGACCGTTAAAAATGAAGACATTGGGTTGAGAATTCATCTTTTTTGTTAAAAAATTGATCTTCTTGGGATTAGAAATCAACTGTTAGTTCAACATTCGAATTTTTAGCTTAAAAATTGAACTATTTTGGTAAAAGTTCATCTTTGTTGGTTTAAAATTCAATTATTAGGTTAAAAATTCATCGGTTCGGGATTGTAGATCAAATTTTTTTAAGAACATTTGTATTTTGAGGCAAAAAACTAAGCTATTTTGATGAAACTTTATCTTTTGGGTAGTTAATTAAACCTTGTTAGTAGAAAATTCAACTTTTTAGTTAAAAATTTAGATTTTCATGGTTGAAAATGAACTTTTTTGTTGAAAATTTATTTTCTTATTGCTAAAAATGGCATCTTTTTTGATTAAAAACGCATATATTTGTTTAAAAATGCAAATGTTTGGTTGAGAATTAACAGTAATCTGTTTTAGTTGAGGATTCAACTATTTTGTTAAAAATTAATTTTATTGGTTGAAGTTTAATAATTTTGTTTGAAAATTCATCTCTTTTGTTGAAAATGGAACTATTTTTTTTTAAACTCATTCTTTTGTTATTGAAAACTAATGATTTTAATTGAAAATTTATATAATTTTATTACTTGGTTAAAATATTGAAAATTCAACTATAATTGGTTGGAAATTGAACTAATTAAAAAAAAACGGATTTTTTTCTTGAAGATTTATCACGTTTGTTTAGAACTTATCTATTTTTTTGAAAATTTAACAACTTTTCTGAGAATATTGTTTTTGTTTTATTTAAATTAATGGATTAAACTATGTATTGTATGAACATTTATAT